>NC_090938.1:750289016-750612454 GCF_040938575.1 Ambystoma mexicanum | reverse complement strand
TCCCCCTTCCACACCCAGGAATATAGCGCCCTGCTCACTAATCCACACTCAGTGGTATAGTCCCCTGCTCACCCTTCCACACCAGAGATATAGTACACTGCTCACACTTCCACACCCAGGGGTATAGAGCCCTGCTCAATGATCCACACTCAGTGATAGAGCACCACGCTCACCCCTCCACATCAGAGATATAGTGGCCTGCTTACCCTTCCACACCCACTAATATAGTACCCCACTCACCCTTCTACACCCAGGGATATAGTGCCCTGCTCCACCATCCACACCCAAGGTTATAGCACTCTGCTTCCCCTTCCACACCCACGGCTATATAGTGCCCTGCTCCCCTTCCACACCCATAGATGTAGTGCCCTGCTCACTAATCCACACTCAGTGATATAGTGCCCCGCTCACCCTTCTACACCCAGGGATATAGTGCCCTGCTTCCCCTTCCACACCCACAGCTATATAGTGCCCTGCTCCCCTTCCACACCCATGGATGTAGTGCCCTGCTCACTAATCCACACTCAGTGATATAGTGCCCTGCTCACCCTTCCATACCAGAGATATAGTGCCCTGCTTCCCCTTCCGCATCCAGGGCTATATAGTGCCATGCTCCCCCTTCCACACTCCAGGAAATAGTGCCCTGCTCCCCTTCCACACCCACTGATGTATTGCCCTGCTCCCCCTTCCTACCAGAGATGTAGTGCCCTGCTCACCCTTCCACACTCAGTGATATAGTGCCCTGCTCACCCTTCCATACCAGAGATATAGGGCCCTGCTCCCCCTTCCGCATCCAGGGCTATATAGTGCGCTGCTCCTCTTCCACACACACTGATGTAGTGCCCTGCTTCCCCTTCCTACCAAAGATATAGTGCCCTGCTCACCCTTCCACACCCAGGGATATAGTGCCCTGCTCCCTCTTCACACCCACTGATGTAGTGCCCTGCTCACTAATCCACACACAGTGATATGTGTCCCGTTCACCCTTCCACACCTATGGATTTAGTGCCCTGCTCCACCTTCCACACCCAGGGATATAGTGCCCTGCTCCCCCTCCACACCCACTGATGTAGTGCCCTGCTCACTAATCCACACTCCGTGGTGTAGTGCCCTGCTGCTCACCCTTCCTACCAGAGATATAGTGCCCTGCTCACCCTTCCACACCCAGGTATATATAGTGCCATGCCTCCCCTTCCACACTCCAGGAAATAGTGCCCTGCTCACTAATCCACACACAGTGATATGTGTCCCGTTCACCCTTCCACACCCAGGGATATACTGCCCTGCTCCCCCTCCACACCCACTGATGTAGTGCCCTGCTCACTAATCCACACTCAGTGATGTAGTGCCCTGCTCACCCTTCCTACCAGAGTTATAGTGCCCTGCTCACCCTTCCACATCCATGTATATAGTGCCCTGCTCCCCCTTCCACACCCAGGAATATAGCGCCCTGCTCACTAATCCACACTCAGTGATATAGTGCAATGCTCACCCTTCCATACCAGAGATATAGTACCCTGCTTCCCCTTCCACATCCAGGGCTATATAGTGCCATGCTCCCCCTTCCACACTCCAGGAAATAGTACCCTGCTCACCTTCCACACCCACTGATATAGTGTCCTGCTCACTAATCCACACACAGTGATATGTGTCCCGTTCACCCTTCCACACCCATGGATTTAGTGCCCTGCTCCACCTTCCACACCCAGGGATATAGTGCCCGCTTCCCCTTCCACACACTGGGAGATAGTGCCCTGCTCCCCCTTCCACATGCAGGGATATAGTGCCCTGCCTCCCCTTCCACTCCCCGGGAAATAGTGCCCTGCTCACCTTTCTACACTCAGGGATTTAGTGCTCTGCTCACTAGTCCACACCTAGGGGTATAGTCCCTTGTACTTCTCCCAGGTATATAGGGCCCTCTACACACGCTCCCTCTCCTCACAGTAGCACACCCCTCTTATGGATCCAAGGGGCTCTCCACTTCTTTTACACGTTCCTTTTTCTGGGTGAAAGTCACGCTCTCTCTCTTAATACTTCCCATCCCTCCCTTCTCTTGGGTCAGTGGTCTCTTTCTTTTGTCTCAAATGGGATCTGTCCTCCCTCACTGGAACTTTACTCTCTTCTGGGGTCCCAATGTCTTCCCTCTTCCTTCTGGGCTTCACAGGGGTCACCTCCCCCTCACTGGAGCACACTCCTCTTCTGGGATCTAGGGGACACCTCTCCCCCTCACTGAGCAACCCCCTCTTTTGGGATTCAGGGGGGGGGGGGGTTCTCTGCCACAATGGAGCACACCCCTATTCTGTGTTTCACAGGGCATATAGAAAGGTGGTATAACAATCACTACCAGGAAATACTCAACTTGAGACTGTGTCAAACAATCAGACTGATCAGAAGAACATTACAATAGCATTGTGATCTGATGCTTAAGTAACAGGTTGTGCATTAGTCCTGGTGGAAGAGAAAAAGACAAGTAGTCCAAAGGAGGGAGCAAGAAATTAAAAAAAGGACCTAAGCGCCTTCTGAGGTCTAGTTCTTAGAACCTGGGAGAAACCACACTGAGAGAGAAACGTAAGAGTCTGTTGTTGGCTACATCTCAGACACTGGTAGACCACATAGAGAGAAATGGGAAAGCCTGGAGAAGACTGCCTTGCAGAAACTGCGAGAGACCACACTGAGGAGGAACAATCTAAGAGCCTGCTGCAAGCTACCTCTCAGACCCTGGTAGAGACCACAGTGGGAGAGAAACCTAAGGGTCTTCTGAGGGCTACATCTCAGACACTGGGAAAGACCACAGCGGGAGAGAAATCTAAGGGTCTTCTGAGAGCTACTTCCCAGACACTGGGAGAGATCACAGTGGGAGAGAAATCTAAGGGTCTTCTGAGAGCTACTTCTCAGACACTGGAAGAGACCACAGTGGGAGAGAAACCTAAGGGCCTACTCATCGCTATGTCTCAGAACCTGGGCGAGACCAGAGCGGGAGAGGAACCTAAGGGTCTTCTGAGGGTTAAATCTTGGAGACTGGGAGGTACCACAGTGAGTGATAAACCCAAGAGCCTGCTGGGGGCTATGTCTCAGAACCTGGGCGAGACCACAGTTGGAGAGAAACCTAAGAGCCTGCTACAAGCTACTTCTCAGACACTGGGAGAGACCACAGTTGGAGCGAAATCTAAGAGCCTGCTGGGGCTATATCTCAGAACCTTGGCGGGACCACAGTGGGAGAGAAACTGAAGGGTCTTCTGAGGGTTACATCCTGGACACTGGGAGGTACCACAGTGAGAGAGAACCCCAAGAGCCTGCTGGGGGCTATATCTCATAACCTGGGTGAGACCACTGTGGGAGAGAAACCTAAGGGTCTTCTGAGGGCTACATCTCAGACACTGGAAGAGACCACAATGGGAGAGAAACCCAAGAGCCTGTTGGGGGCTATATCTCAGAACCTTGGAGAGACCAGAGCAGGAGAGGAACCGTAGGGTCTTCTGAGGGTTACATCCTGGACACTATGAGGTACCACAGTGAGAAAGAACCCCAAGAGCATACTGGGGGCTATATCTCATAACCTGGGCGAGACCAAAGTGGTAGAGAAACCTAAGAGCCTGCTGGGGGCTATATCCCAGAACCTGGGTGAGACCACAGTTGGAGAGAAACCTACGAGCCTGCTACAAGCTACTTCTCAGACACTGAGAGAGACCACAGTTGGAGGGAAACCTAAGAGCCTGCTGGGGGCTATATCTCATAACCTTGGAGAGACCAGAGCGGGAGAGGAATCTTAGGGTCTTCTGAGGGTTACATCCTGGACACTGGGAGGTACCACAGTGAGAAAGAACCCCAAGAGCCTGCTGGGGGCTATGTCTCAGAACCTGGGCGAGACCACAGTTGGAGAGAAACCTAAGAGCCTGCTACAAGCTACTTCTCAGACACTGGGAGAGACCACAGTTGGAGGGAAACCTAAGAGCCTGCTGGGGCTATATCTCAGAACCTTGGCGGGACCACAGTGGGAGAGAAACCGAAGGGTCTTCTGAGGGTTACATCCTGGTCACTGGGAGGTACCACAGTGAGAGAGAACCCCAAGTGCCTGCTGGGGGCTATATCTCATAACCTGGGTGAGACCACTGTGGGAGAGAAACCTAAGGGTCTTCTGAGGACTACATTTCAGACACTGGAAGAGACCACAGTGGGAGAGAAACCCAAGAGCCTGCTGGGGGCTATATCTCAGAACCTTGGAGAGACCAGAGCAGGAGAGGAACCGTAGGGTCTTCTGAGGGTTACATCCTGGACACTGGGAGGTACCACAGTGAGAAAGAACCCCAAGAGCATACTGCGGGCTATATCTCATAACCTGGGTGAGACCAAAGTGGGAGAGAAACCTAAGAGCCTGCTGGGGGCTATATCCCAGAACCTGGGCGAGACTACAGTTGGAGAGAAACCTAAGAGCCTGTTACAAGCTACTTCTCAGACACTGAGAGAGACCACAGTTGGAGGGAAACCTAAGAGCCTGCTGGGGGCTATATCTCATAACCTTGGAGAGACCAGAGCGGGAGAGGAACCTTAGGGTCTTCTGAGGGTTACATCCTGGACTCTGGGAGGTACCACAGTGAGAGAGAAACTAAGAACCTGATGAGGGTCAATTTATCAGAACCTGGGAGAGCCCGTACTGTGCCGGCTTAGGGCTACATTTCAAAACCTGGAATGGCCAAAGATGAGAGAGGAATGTAAGAGCCTATTGAGGGCAAACTATCAGACACCCGGAAAGACCATGGTGAGAGACAAACTAATAGCCTGCTTATGGCTATATCCCAGACACTGGGGGAGACATGGGTGTGATAGAAACCCAAACGCCACTAAGGCACTGGGAGAGACAACAGTGAGAGAGATACTTAAGAGCCGCATGATGGTTTATCTCGGAGACCGAGAGAGACCCAAGTGAAAAAGAAGCCTAAGAACCCCATTAGGGCTAGACCTTGGACACTGGGAGAGGTCAGAGTGAGAGTGAAACCTAAGAGTCTGCTGAGGGCTACATCTTAGACACTGGGAGAGAGCAGAACGAGAGAGAAATCGAAGAGTCTGCTGAGGGCTACATCCTAGGACCCAGAGAGATCACAGTGAGAGGGAAACCTTAAAGCCAGCTTCGGGCTAGACCAGTTTGAGAGAGAAATCTAAGCGCCTGCTAGGGGCTACATCTGAGACACTGGGAGAGAGCACAGTGAGAGAGGAACCTAAGAGTCTGCTCAGGGCTACATCCTAGGACCCAGAGTGACCGCAGTGAGAGATAAGCCTTAAAGCCAGCTTGGGGCTGCATCCCAGCCCCTGGGAGAGACCAGTGTGAGAGAGAAATCTAAGCACTTGCTAGGGGCTACACCTGAGAGACTGGGAGAGAGCACAGTGAGAGAGGAACCAAAGAGTCTGCTGAGGGCTCTATATCTCAGGCACCAGGCGAGTACAGACGGTGCAGGAGAAGAGTAGATTTTGTATAGAACCATTACAGACTAGAGCAGTAGCCATTTTCCTAGGAGGGTGGATGATGTCTGTTGGGTAGCAATATTGCAGCCTGTCAAAAACCCTAAGCAAGGGGGAAGAAGTACTTTCTGGTAGGAGGTTGTGTAAAGGTACTGATACCAACCGAGGAGGACAACCCACAGCAAGACGTTGAAAATATCTATGCCTGGCTTGTACCTTAAAGCAAAGAGGGAGAAGTACCTACTGTTGGGAGATTGCCAAGAACTGAGCGGGAGGTATCCAGTGATTTTAACTAATACCAAATAAAGAATGAATTTTAAACTAAACAAAATCAACAAAAAATATGGAATTTTTCCAACAAATATATGTGGTGGTGAGGTAAGGGGTTACATATGGTGGGGAGAAGGTTGAGGTGGGGTTTTAAGCATGGGGAAACAGGATTTGGGGGGCTTGTGTTTGTTTCAGTAAAAATGTATTCGTTATTTTTGTATTTGTTAAAATCGGGCATTATATCCTTGGGATTGTGAGGGGTCAGGATGTTCTGGGCCGCTATTGCCATATGGAATGTGAGTTGAATCATGAAGCGGCTCTGTATCCCCGAGATTGTATATTAGAGTTGGGGGCTAACAGTACTCCTAAAGCTGGGTGTTCGTGTAACACATTCAGTTACCCCACCTGACACTGTTATTATAGTGTCCTTTATGTGCTGTAGCATGACTCCCCTAGAACCTACAGAAGTGATCCCTCTTCCTCAGAAAGATTTTAAAGATCATTTGAATGTCATAAGTGACAGAAGGGCTTCTGAAGTGTGTTCCTTTGATTCTTGGTCATGTCTGTTTCCCAGTTCATGGACCTTAAATCTTGATATAGAATGCTGGGTGCTACCCCACATAGTTACCTGTCGATGTCTTGGCCCTGCTTGCTCTTTGACCCTGAATGTATGTGGCTGTAATTATGCCTGGTTTGGCTTTAGTTCCTGCAATAGGTCTCTGGCAGTTCTGCTTCAAGCACTTGCTCTTGCCTGACCTCTGCCCCCTGTCTGCATCCTCTGCCCCTTGTTCGCTTCCTCTGCCCCATGTCTGCTTCCTCTGCCCCCAGTCTGCTTCCTTGGCCCCTTGTCTGCTTCCTCTGCCCCTTGTCTGCGTCCTCTGCCCTACGTCGGATTCTTCTGCCTCGTGTCTGCATCCTCTGCCCCGTGTCTGCTTCCTCTGCCCCTTGTCTGCTCCCTTGGCCCCTTGTCTGCTTCCTCTACCCCTTGCCTGATTCCTCAACCCCTTGTCTGCTTTCTCTGCCCCTTGTCTGCTTCCTCTGACCAATGTCTGATAAATCGGCCCCTTGCCTGCTTCCTCTGACCCATGTCTGCTTCCTCTGATCCTTGTCTGCTTCCTTTGCCCATTTCTGCCTCCTCTGCCCCTTGTCTGCTGCCTCTGCCCCTTGTCTGCTTCCTCTGGCACATGTCTGCATCCTCTGCCCCTTGTCTGCTTCCTCTGCCTCGTGTCTGCATCCTCTGCCCCTTATCTGCTTCCTCTGCCCCGTGTCTGCTTCCTCTGCCCCGTGTCTGCTTCCTCTGCCCCTTGTCTGCTCCCTTGGCCCCTTGTCTGCTTCCTCTACCCATTTTCTGATTCATCTGCCCCTTGTCTGCTTCCTCTGCCTCGTGTCTGCATCCTCTGCCCCTTATCTGCTTCCTCTGCCCCGTGTCTGCTTCCTCTGCCCCGTGTCTGCTTCCTCTGCCCCTTGTTTGCTCCCTTGGCCCCTTGTCTGCTTCCTCTACCCATTTTCTGATTCATCTGCCCCTTGCCTGCTTCCTCTGACCCATGTCTGCTTCCTCTGATCCTTGTCTGCTACCTTTGCCCATTTCTGCTTCCTCTGCCCCTTGTCTGCTTCCTCTGCCCCGTGTCTGCTCCCTTTGCCCCTTGTCTGCTTCCTCTGCCCCTTTTCTGATTCATCTGTCCCTTGCCTGCTTCCTCTGCCCCTTGTCTGCTTCCTCTGCTCCTTGTCTGCTTCCTCTGCCCCGTGTCTGCTTCCTCTGCCCTTTTCTGATTCATCTGCCCCTTGCCTGCTTCCTCTGACCCATGTCTGCTTCCTCTGATCCTTGTCTGCTTCCTTTGCCCATTTCTTCCTCCTCTGCCCCTTGTCTGCTGCCTCTGCCCCATGTCTGCTTCCTCTGCCACATGTCTGCATCCTCTGCCCTTTGTCTGCTTCCTCTGCCTCGTGTCTGCTTCCTCTGCCCCTTGTCTGCTTCCTCTGCCCCGTGTCTGCTTCCTCTGCCCCGTGTCTGCTTCCTCTGCCTCTTGTCTGCTCCCTTGGCCCCTTGTCTGCTTCCTCTGTCCCTTTTCTGATTCATCTGCCCCTTGCCTGCTTCCTCTGACCCATGTCTGCTTCCTCTGATCCTTGTCTGCTTCCTTTGCCCATGTCTGCTTCCTCTGGCCCTTGTCTGCTTCCTCTGCCACATGTCTGCATCCTCTGCCCCTTGTCTGCTTCCTCTGCCTCGTGTCTGCATCCTCTGCCCCTTGTCTGCTTCCTCTGCTCGTGTCTGCTTCCTCTGCCCCGTGTCTGCTTCCTCTGCCCCTTGTCTGCTCCCTTGGCCCCTTCTCTGCTTCCTCTACCCATTTTCTGATTCATCTGCCCCTTGCCTGCTTCCTCTGAGTTTGAAGATTGGGTACTCCCAGTTTTTTGTTATCGGGGGGGCGGCACTATCAATGGGAGACTGATACGTAAAGAAAAAAGAGAGTGATAGGTCGCCTTCCCCTACCTCAAGACCCTGAGTCACACAAGGTTATGTCCAAGGTAGCCTCATGTGATTTTCAGGTTACACATATCACACCTAAATCACACACATATGTTAGTTTACGCTTTTCAATTTATTATTCAAAAAATAAAATCAATACCTACAAAAAGTAAAAAACAAGCTGTGCTAGTCACTTACAATCTAACTGGTAAAAGTTCACCAGGCCTTTCAAAATGTCAGTGACCATAATAAAAGGTAACGGGAAGGGACAGTGTATCTTACTGTGAGTGTGTACATATGTGCTTACACGGAAGAATCAAAACATATTGTGGTCTCCCAACTTCTGATGTGTACCTCAAAGGTTGTTAACCAGAGTGAGAAATCTAATATTGTGTTTTTAGTTTGTTTATCACTCTGTTTAAGATAACTTGCATGGATATAGGGTAGCTGCGGGTTATTTAATACACGCCGGCTATCCTGTTATAAATTATTCAATATGAGAGGTAGGAATCGGCAAATACACAAGTTCCTATTAACACGTCGACATATGTTTCGGCCTTTTATGACTCATACGGGACACTCTTGTGCCGTTGGTCGAGATGTTGATAATGGCCGTCTTCAGGACAGGGGCAGATTGATACTTTTCCGTAGTGAATACTTTCCCATTAGTAGAACATCTAGATTAAAATACATAAAGAGTAATGTATAAAGAGATTGTATAGATTGGGACATATTGTTCACCAGTCCACACCGTTTTTTAAGAATTGGTGAACAATATGTCCCAATCTATACAATCTCTTTATACATTACTCTTTATGTATTTTAATCTAGATGTTCTACTAATGGGAAAGTATTCACTACGGAAAAGTATCAATCTGCCCCTGTCCTGAAGACGGCCATTATCAACATCTCGACCAACGGCACAAGAGAGTCCCGTATGAGTCATAAAAGGCCGAAACATATGTCGACGTGTTAATAGGAACTTGTGTATTTGCCGATTCCTACCTCTCATATTGAATAATTTATAACAGGATAGCCGGCGTGTATTAAATAACCCGCAGCTACCCTATATCCATGCAAGTTATCTTAAACAGAGTGATAAACAAACTAAAAACACAATATTAGATTTCTCACTCTGGTAAACAACCTTTGAGGTACACATCAGAAGTTGGGAGACCACAATATGTTTTGATTCTTCCGTGTAAGCACATATGTACACACTCACAGTAAGATACACTGTCCCTTCCCGTTACCTTTTATTATGGTCACTGACATTTTGAAAGGCCTGGTGAACTTTTACCAGTTAGATTGTAAGTGACTAGCACAGCTTGTTTTTTACTTTTTGTAGGTATTGATTTTATTTTTTGAATAATAAATTGAAAAGCGTAAACTAACATATGTGTGTGATTTAGGTGTGATATGTGTAACCTGAAAATCACATGAGGCTACCTTGGACATAACCTTGTGTGACTCAGGGTCTTGAGGTAGGGGAAGGCGACCTATCACTCTCTTTTTTCTTTACTGCTTCCTCTGATCCATGTCTGCTTCCTCTGCCCTATGTCTGATTCTTCTGCCTCGTTTCTGCATCCTCTGCCCCTTGTCTGCTTCCTCTGCCCCGTGTCTGCTCCCTTGGCCCCTTGTCTGCTTCCTCTGCCCCTTTTCTGATTTATCTGCCCTCTGCCTGCTTCCTCTGCCCCTTGTCTGCTTCCTCTGCCCCTTGTCTGCTTCCTCTGCCCCGTGTCTGCTTTGTCTGCCCTTTTCTGATTCATCTGCCCCTTGCCTGCTTCCTCTGACCCATGTCTGCTTCCTCTGATCCTTGTCTGCTTCCTTTGCCCATTTCTTCCTCCTCTGCCCCTTGTCTGCTGCCTCTGCCCCTTGTCTGCTTCCTCTGCCACATGTCTGCATCCTCTGCCCCTTGTCTGCTTCCTCTGCCCCATGTCTGCTTCCTCTGCCCCATGTCTGCTGCTTCCTCTGCCCCGTGTCTGCTTCCTCTGCCCCTTGTCTGCTTCCTCTGTCCCTTTTCTGATTCATCTGCCCCTTGCCTGCTTCCTCTGACCCATGTCTGCTTCCTCTGATCCTTGTCTGCTTCCTTTGCCCATTTCTTCCTCCTCTGCCCCTTGTCTGCTGCCTCTGCCCCTTGTCTGCTTCCTCTGCCTCGTGTCTGCATCATCTGCCCCTTGTCTGCTTCCTCTGCCCCATGTCTGCTGCTTCCTCTGCCCCGTGTCTGCTTCCTCTGCCCCTTGTCTGCTTCCTCTGTCCCTTTTCTGATTCATCTGCCCCTTGCCTGCTTCCTCTGGCCCATGTCTGCTTCCTCTGATCCTTGTCTGCTTCCTTTGCCCATGTCTGCTTCCTCTGCCCCTTGTCTACTTCCTCTGCCACAAGTCTGCATCCTCTGCCCCTTGTCTGCTTCCTCTGCCCCGTGTCTGCTTCCTCTGCCCCGTGTCTGCTTCTTCTGCCCCTTGTCTGCTCCCTTGGCCCCTTGTCTGCTTCATCTACCTATTTTCTGATTCACCTGCCCCTTGTCTGCTTCCTTTGCCCATTTCTGCTTCCTCTGCCCCTTGTCTGCGTCCTCTGCCCTATGTCTGATTCTTCTGCCTCGTTTCTGCATCCTCTGCCCCTTGTCTGCTTCCTCTGCCCCGTGTCTGCTCCCTTGGCCCCTTGTCTGCTTCCTCTGCCCCTTTTCTGATTCATCTGCCCCTTGCGTGCTTCCTCTGCCCCTTGTCTGCTTGCTCTGCCCCTTGTCTGCTTCCTCTGCCCCGTGTCTGCTTCCTCTGCCCTTTTCTGATTCATCTGCCCCTTGCCTGCTTCCTCTGACCCATGTCTGCTTCCTCTGATCCTTGACTGCCTCCTTTGCCCATTTCTTCCTCCTCTGCCACTTGTCTGCTGCCTCTGCCCCTCGTCTGCTTCCACTGCCACATGTCTGCATCCTCTGCCCTTTGTCTGCTTCCTTTGCCTCGTATCTGCATCCTCTGCCCCTTGTCTGCTTCCTCTGCCCCGTGTCTGCTTCCTCTGCCCCGTGTCTGCTTCCTCTGCCCCGTGTCTGCTTCCTCTGCCCCTTGTCTGCTCCCATGGCCCCTTGTCTGCTTCCTCTGTCCCTTATCTGATTCATCTGCCCCTTGCCTGCTTCCTCTGACCCATGTCTGCTTCCTCTGATCCTTGTCTGCTTCCTTTGCCCATGTCTGCTTCCTCTGCCCCTTGTCTGTGCACCAATCTTTCTATCTTAAATTGCTGAACACGGTACCACACATCCTTGTCAGTCTATTGCCATTGACCAGTGAACGCTTGGGAGAGGGTACCCTTCCAGGCTCTAGCAGAACCCCCATTGCAGCGCCAGTCACTCTGGAGTAAAGATCGAGTGCATGTTTTATGTTCTGGCTTCATTCATGCCTCTAGGTTCTTCTTGGGCCGCCCCTCCCATGTCCAACTTGGTCCCTTTCTCTCTGCCACCTCTCTCTATCTGTGGCTTTCTCCAGGGCTCTATCCTCTCACCATGGTTTTCAACTTCAACTTGGCCCCTTTGGACCACCTGATCTCTACCTTCTCCTCTAACTTTCAGTGTTATGCGGATGACACTCAGCTTCCCTCCAGGCTCCCCTCAGCCTCCTCTCCTCTCTTGCTCACTCCTGACTGTCTATCCGTGATTCTCTCTGCAGGTATCTCCCTCTGGAATGGCATCCCTACCCCTCTCAAACTTGAGCGGACGACCTAAAGTTCTGGAAGCAGCTCAAAACTTTCCTCTTCTCCTCTCCATTCTCTCTCTCCGCTGCTGACCTACCTGACCTACCTGTCTGCTGTACCGACTAGTTGCTTGGCTACCCTCAGAGTCTCACTGGGTACGAGGCGCTTTCTTGATTAGTCACCCTTGCACTGCCTCTTGGCCTACCACGCACTTAGGGTCTGTAACTGAAACCCTACAGTCCCTTGTTCTCCTTGCATTACCCATAGCTGCGCTGCCCTGGCTGCACTTACTCATAGCATTACTGCCCTGTTTACCCTCCCCTCTTCCTTGCACTTCCCCCCTCCCTTTCCCCTTGCATTTCTCATTCTCGCACTTGCGCGATCTGATTGACACAAGGCCTAGTAAGATTGTTTGTCTTGTCCTCCCTCTGGCTTCCCTCCCTTGTTTTGTCGCGCCTAGAAACACTTGTGTACAACTGGTGCGTTATAAATGACTTATATCATATCATGACGTTAGCAGTAGCCCCCTCACACACAGACCACTGCAATGGTGTGTATGGAGGACTCCCGGCAAAGCACATCTGCAAACCCCAGGGTGCACACAACTTTGCAGCTTTCCTCTGTGCTGCGATTCATCACTGCGGCCCTAGATAGGCTGAAATGCTGTCAATCAAACACAGGCCAGGCTTCCATACCAGCCTCTTATTTGACAAAGGCCCATGGAATGCTCTTCCCAGACACCTTTGCTTCAGTGAGGGCTTCGTAAAGTTTTGTGGAGGTCTGGAAACCTTTCTATTCATTCCAGCATATCAACACATTGGTCGGACCCGGCTGCACAATCTCTCCTCTGCTTCCCCTCGGCATAGTGCCATGAAGAAGGCATCTGACAGCAGGCTCCTTGGCATGATTAATACATAATATATATCCATGCCAGAATTGTAGAATTGTGAAGGATCTACAATCGGATTACCATGAATTAATCGAATCAGAAATGTCCGAAGAAGAAAACGGAAGTTATGTTAGTGAAAATGTTCTCCCCCAGACATTTCTGACAACCCGCTTCCCCCCCACCCCCTTACTTACCTGTGCGCGGCACACCTCCTTGTGTGCCGCCGTTTCCTGCATCTCTCTGCAACGCCGGTTCCCTTCACTTATGTGGATGGCAACTGGCACTCCTGGGTCCGCCTTTTTTTTCCTTAACTTTATTCGAACAGGTGCGGAGGCACCCCTGCAACCCGCAATGACATTATAGAGAACAAGCGTTTTGGGGACACCCCCACAGCCCCTGCTGCCCTTGTTCACTATAATGCCAACGAATGGGGGATTTGTTTGAAATCCGACTGTATGAAAATATCGGACAGTCGAAATTCGAACAAATCTCTCATTCGTTTTTTGTTTTCTTCGATAAATTATACAGAACCCTACAATCAGTCTTCAGCAATGGCAAAGAATTGATAGCTACTTTAATTGAACCCATGCTTGGTTGCATTTGAGCAAACAAACAATCCAGCAGTCCCAGGACGAAACCACATTTTCAATGGATCAGATACAAATGAGAGCTGGAATGTACCAATGCAGCATTAGGAGATGCACACTTTATCCTGCCCTGCTATCTGTTTGTACGTCTTGTTTTGTTTTCTGTGCCCTTTGAGGCCCATGGGTGAGTAGCGCAATACAAGAATTGTAAATAAATAAATAAATATTCACTGAATCTCCCGTAACGACCCCAAAGAGCTAAACAATACAGCTTTGCAGAACGTACAGCTTCAAATCGTCCAATATTGTGCATCTCCCGATGCAAGGAAGGCCTGCAAGGAAAGCAGATAGGCGACGCATGCCAGGGAATTCGGCAAAGAATGAACATACGCAGACATGCCAGTGCTCTGGGGCAGCATTTCCCACAAAATGGGCACACGCGTAAGGACCTGTTGGATTTGGTCCTGAAAGGGAGATTTCCCAAATACAAGACACATACGAACAAGAAAACTCAGGTTTTTGAGGATACTTGACCTTACAAACAGAGGGTTGATCAGAGAAGTCGGCAGCATGTTTCTGGAGGATAGCTCAGGGGCAACGTGCTTGCCTTGGAAACAAAACAACACAGAGCAACGCAGGTTCGATCCCTGGGTCCGCGCATAGAAACCTCTGGGTATTAAGCACGTTATAAATAAGCAATTACAGTTATGAGGTGAGCTTTTAGTGCTATCCCATCAGCCATCATACCAAGCAACCCTGCTAATTTACCCCTCATCTTCACTGAGGAGCTTCTAATTACACGTCCTTGCGAAGGCATATAAGTCACCCAACGTTTGCCCATAAACAAATGGATAGTTCATTAATGAAAAAAGTGTGAACTGCCTTTTGCAAACAATTATGTGTTCGGATTGCTGTCAGTCAGTAGTGTGCCTTCCAAATAAACAGCCATGATTAAAACATGTTGAACTTTGGTGCACAGGCTTTCAGAAATGCAATTTGACCTGTGCAATGTGGACACCATAACACTTTCTTCCTCTGCCTTTTCACACCCTGCACCCTGAAACGTGTGCCATGAACAGAAATATACATATTTTAGAGTTCACTAGGCCCTGCTTTATGAAGTAATGCAGACACGAGTGGATTGCTTGATCTATGTACGGTTCTATGTCATTTAATCGCGGGATATTTTTTTGTTGGGTTTTTTACCATGAATATTTTAACGAAAATACCGATCGAATCTTTTTTTAACATTATTTTTTGGGGGTCTCCCCTAACCCCCATTCCCTTTCAGTTTTACCTATTCCCAAAGACCAACATCCCATATATATAATTTTCTAACCCCCCCAAAACAATTTGATGGGTTTTTTCGTTAAAATATTTGCAGTAGGGGAGGCCACCAGGGGGCGCGGGCAGGATGGACGCCTGAACGTCGAGCTCCGCACCCAGCCCCGGGTGAATCACGATTTATCGGCGAAACGAGGGTCCCATATACTACGCGACCCCCCCCAAAAGACGTGGAAGCCTGTGGCCCCCACCTGGGTCCAACTTTGGTTCCGATCCGACGCTCCTGTGCGGAGTTACACGGACCAAGGCGATATCGGCTGCCCCTCCCCCACGACCTGGCGCGGAGTGGCGCAGGAGACAGCACGAGCCGCGCCGCCCACGAATAGGCCCGAGAGGGTGAGCCCGCGGCGCTTCCTCCCCTGGGCATCCTCCGACTTGAAGAAAACCGTCCACCCACACAGGGAACGCACGCCCGGCGCCTCTGGTGCCCGAGGCCCGGCCTGACCCGGAGAAAGGCGGCGTCCGTCGTAAACTGGCCGACACGAACCCCTCATGAACTGGAGAGAGAACTTGCTGAAATATCAGTTTGTTCCCAAAGAAAGGACCATGGCCGCCGGTAGCCCCACCGTCCCACCCCCGGATCTGGGGGCTATCCAGAACAACATCCAAACGATTCTGGAGGAGATACGAGGTATGAGGACAGACATGGGGGCCAAACTGGCCGACCTCACCACCAAGGTCGCCACCCTAGAAGACCGCGTGGAGGGCGTCGAGAATAACCAACTTTCGGCGACACTCCTCGAAACCCAAATGGACATGAGACTCCGAGACATGGAAAGGCGCGAGGAAGAGCTTCGGTTCAAGGTTGACGACATGGAAAATAGGGAGAGGAGGAACAACCTTCGAATCTTTGGCCTGATGGAATCTGAGGGCGAATCCGTACAAGGACTTGAAGGCAAAGTGCACGATATCGTGAGGATCGCCCTGGGAACGGAAGACGTGGGGGCGACCAACTTCGACAGGGTGCACCGAGCGGGGGGGGGAGGCAGAGGCCCACGCTCGGTTCTGGTTCGGCTGCACTACTACAGGGACAAGATCAGAATCCTGGAAAAGGCGAGACATCTTGGCACCATACAGTACGGTGATTCAAAGGTATCCATCTTCCAAGACCTCTCGGCCCTAACCCTGTCAATGAGGAGGAAATGCGGCACACTCACAAGATGGTTGCAGGGAAAAGGAGTCCGATATCGGTGGGGTCACCCCTTCTATTTGGAGTTTGAGTGGCTAGGTGAGAAACACCACCTGGTGTCGGAGGAGGACATACGAAGAGCCACGGACGATCTGGTGAACGACCAGGCGGGCCATTCGGGCGCCCAGGAGGGAGGACCACGGGACCCCCCTAGGGGTCCCGACGGCCCAGGAAATCACAGTGGGAAATCTAAGGTCAAGGGGGCCCGAAAGTTTCGGAAAACCAGACACCCGTCGATGAACCCGGAAAATCACACTGACTCATGAAAATGACGTTCGATTGGAAGGAGAGAAAATCATGAGGTGAGAGACGATTCAGGGTACGGACGCAGGAGGCCCCGGGCCCACGAACTGCCTTGAACGGACACCGCGGCGGTGTCGCGTTTGGCCCACCGGACCTTGGGTCGGCAGACCATTATGTTAAAAAGTTAACTGTTTATTTGTGTTGCCCCGCGTTTGGGTTTCTGGTTGTGGGTTGAGGGCCCGGGCGGGGTCTCTGGTTTTTGTCTCGGTTAAGTGCACCGAAGGCCTGCAGGGGCCGACCTGAATCGGACTTGCGATCTGGGACTCTCCAGACACACGAAAACCCCGGGGCTGGGGTTGGAGTCCTTGGTGGTTCGTTGACCGGCCCCAACACATGTTGGGGAGAGTGGACGGACGCCTCAAGGTACAAGGGTGGGGAGGGGGGAGGGAAGACACGGGGAGGGGGGTCAGTTGCAAGGGGGGAGGGGATGGGGGGGATAACGGGGTAGTTTGGGGGACTCAGGGGGAAAGTCAGTTCAGACCGCAAGAATACGCTTGGCAAGGGGCACTAAAATTCAATCACCACGAGGGGTTCAGAATACGCACACGGTATGATGACAACGATTGAAGGGAAGGTGGGCACGTTAAATGTCAAGGGTCTAAACTCTCAAAATAAAAGATCCCTCACGGGCAACATGTTCCGAAAACAACACCTGACGGTCCTATTTCTACAGGAAACACATTATAAGCGCGGGAGGGAATCCAGAATCAAGGGGAAAGACATCGGTAGCAACTATTGGGCTTCACACCCGACCTCGAAGAAGGAGGGGGTGGGCATTCTCCTGGGAAGGGCTCTCCAACTAACGGGGGTGGAAACCAAGAGGGGGTTTGGGGGTCGATTTCTGGGTGTCAAGGGGCTTTGCGAGGGGCAGCGAGTTACTCTCGCCACCGTATACGCGCCCAACACGGGCCAGGTGGAGTTCCTCACACGGATCTTTGGTGTCATGGATGAATGGGCCGAGGGGGCCATGATTCTCGGGGGTGATTTTAATCTCATAGCCGACCCCCAACTGGACTGGTGGTCCGCCAGAGGTGGGGTACCCAAGGGGATCACGAGGGATAACCTGGCCTTGCAGAACCTCTTGAAGGATCACTACTGGGTAGATGTTTGGCGCAAGGCGTACCCGGCCCAGGGTGGTTACACATTCTTTTCTCCCCCGCACTGCACCTACACCAGAATCGACCTTCTGTTGGCCTCAGAGGAGGGAGATGGGGCGATGACCCAACCAAAAGTCGAGACCATAACGTGGTCGGACCATGAACTACTTATAGCTAACTGGTCCCTGCCCATCGCCCCGAGATCGGCTCGATGGCGGTGCAACGACACGCTCCTTAGGGATCCAGTATTCCGTGAGTTCATGAAGCAGGAAATGCTGGCCTACTTCGAGACAAATGACACGGGGGAGACGGACATGTCCATGGTATGGGAAGCGGGGAAGGCCACCTTCAGAGGCCTCCTCATAGCGGAGGGCTCGAGGCGTAAAAGAGAGAGGGGCCTGATCGAGAGCAGACTCCGAGGGGAGCTGCAGATCTTGCGGGCCAGACTGGGAGTCCCGGGAGTGGACCGGAGGGCACTATTGGACGAGATGCAGGGCAAAAGACAGGAGCTCCATACGGTTCTCATAGGGGAGGTGGTTAAGAGGATGCGATATACCAAACAGAGATACTACGAACAGGGCGACAGGGTAGGCACTCTGCTGGCTCAGAGGTCGAGGGGGTGTAGAGTGGAGAGAGGGATTACCCGGTTGACCGACGAAGAGGGCAGGGTTCATGGGAACCGGCATGAAGTGACGGAATGCTTTGCTGAGTACTACAGCAAACTCTATTCTAGGCAAGCGGGCGAATCTCGGGAGGACATTGCCTCCTACCTGGCAGAACACCCCCTCCCCAAACTGACCGACCAGGACTTGGAGGCCCTCGAGGGGGAAATTTCAGAAGAGGAGGTGGAGGGAGCCATCAAGAGACTGAAGGCCGGAAAGGCTCCTGGCCTTGACGGCTACACAGCGGATTTCTATAAACAGACCCAGTCCACCTTAGTGAAGCCCCTGACCAAATTGTTCAACCAAATTAGAGGCAACGACACGATCCCCCCGACTTTCCTACAGGCCCTCATCACCGTCATACCTAAACCTGGTAAAGACCGGGCAGCTTGTGGGTCTTACAGACCCATTTCACTTCTCAACTTAGATGCCAAGATCTTTGCTAGGATCCTGGCCTCCAGATTGGAAAACTCCCTCCCACGCCTGATACATCCTGATCAGGCGGGATTCGTCCTCAATAGACAGGGTTCCGATAATTTAAGGAAGACCCTCCATGTATTGGCCACGACCGAGGCCAGGAATGAAGGCGCTCTCCTACTGGCTCTTGACGCGGAGAAGGCCTTTGACAGGGTCAGCTGGGCTTTCATGAGGGAGGTTCTCTTGTCAGTGGGGATGGGTCCAAGGTGGTTGGGATGGATATCCGCGCTCTACTCCTCCCCCTCGGCCAGAGTGGTGGCTAACGGGATTGAGTCTAGGGAATTCCCCCTTGAACGTGGCACGAGGCAGGGATGCCCCCTGTCTCCGTTAATCTACGCATTGGTGATGGAACCGTGGGCAATCTCGATCCGCAATGATGCGGACATCAGTGGTGTACAGATGGGGGATATGCACTGCAAGATCTGCCTCTTTGCGGATGACGCCCTGCTCTATGTCACCAGACCGTCCCAAACAATCCCTCGGGTTCTGCAGGGCCTCGCAAGATATGGAGAACTATCGGGGTATAAGGTTAATTTGGACAAATCGGTCGCATTCATGGGTGGGAACCTGCCAGACACGGAGGTGACCTTTGTGGAGGGTCTCCCCTTCAAGCGGAGCGATGAGGGGTTCCGTTACTTGGGAGTCCAAATCACACGTAACCTTGAGGACCTGTATGGGGCCAACTTCCCCCCCCTCTGGTCAGCAATCAGGAGAGACATAGAAAGGTGGGCGGGAACGGGTCTCTCATGGATGGCACGCCTTAACCTTATAAAAATGGTTATCCTCCCAAAATTTCTGTTTCTCTTTCAAATGCTCCCGGTCCAAGTCCCCAAGGCCTTTTTTGACGAGACAAAACGCATCCTCCTTAGATTCCTCTGGCAGGGCAAAAAACACAGGATTTCATACGAGGTTCTGACTAGGACCAAGGAAGATGGAGGGGTGGGCTACCCTGATCTCGAGACGTATTATAGGGCTTCCCAGTTGAGGATCCTGGTCGATCACTTCTCACCGGGACCGAAAAAACAGTGGGTAGCCATGGACAATAGGCCCCTGGCGCCCGTCACACTAGAGGAATGGCTCTGGGTCCCAAGGAGAACGATCCCCAGATCAGTCTTGAACCACCCGATTCTAAGAGTACTGTGGTCCCTGTGGAGAGAGGGAGGTTACTATAGATGGCTCACGACATGGCCCTCCCCCTTGAGCTGCATCTGGGCCCCTCCTTTCCTGGCCAAAATAGCGGAACCAGCAGCCTACCAGACATGGTTCGAGGCGGGCCTTAGTAGGACCGGCCAGTTGTGGGTGGGGGGCTCCTTCCTCCCCTTGAAGGACCTTGAGGAAGCCCTGGGAATAGGCACGCTTTCCCCGTTCCGATATCTTCAGCTTAAGGGTGCCCTCACGGAACCATCTTGGGGTGATACCCTCAGGAGGGAACTCACAGACTTTGAAAAACTCCTTCTGACCGCAAGGGGCTCCAAGGGGATAATCTCCCGCCTATACAAGCTCTTTCTGTTCTCCATCCCCCGAGACCCGCCACCAGCACGCATACAATGGGGTAGGGACCTGGGCGAGGAAATTGATGACGAGAGATGGACAGAGATGTGTAGACGGGCCAATCGATCCACATCCTCCCTCCAATATCGCCATCAGGCCCTCAAGATATTACATAGATGGCACTACCCCCCGCAAAGAATAGCCAAAATGCGTCCAGGATATGACCCACACTGTTGGAAATGTAGGACAGAGAGAGGTGACTATATCCACATGTGGTGGGGATGCCCAGTGGTCCAGAAATACTGGGACAAGGTGCGGACCTGGATCAAAGGGGTAGATGGGATAGAACGAGTATCCTGCCCGTGGCTCTTCCTCTTCGGGATTAGTAACGAAGAGGACCGGGGTAACACTCATGATCACATGCTCCAGGTGATGCTGGTAGCAGCTAGATGCTGTCTAGCGCAGAAATGGAAACACCCGAGAATGCCAGGGGAAAAAACCTGGGTGACCAAAGTAAGGGCCATCTACGACATGGAGTTCCTCACACACCTGCTCGATGAGTCTAAGTCCAGTATCGAGGAAATTTGGCTCCCCTTCTTTGATAAGTACGGCCGAGTGGTCTAGGTCCTGAAGACTGAGCTGAGGGATTCCCCTCCTCCCCACGGATGTGGGACCATGGGCCAAGGACCCGGCTGAGAACTGAACTCGTTTGGCCCATATGACTTTGGCGTGCCACACGCATATTGTATTGACGCCTCCATCATTAAGAGAGCCCGTTGTGCAAGTGTTTATCAAGGCTATGTAAGCGCGAACTGAAGGGGGGTGGGGGGAGGGAGAGGGAGGGGGGGGGGCATGGGGTGTGTTTCGTCTGGTTTTCTCTTTATGTTAACTCACATTAATAAATGCAATGCAAGAATGTAACCTCGTTATGCACCAAGGAAACTTAATAAAATTGATTTTCAAAAAAAAAATATTTGCAGTAAAAAACCTAGCGAAAGAAAGTCCTGCGATTAAAGGACATTGTACCCTATGTACATGTGAGCATCTTTTAGGCAGTGCAAGATTCCTACTGCTCCTGTCTGCAAGTTAACAGGTGTGTTCTGTACAGGTATTGCTGGGTACGACTTCGCTTCATCGACAGTCGTTTTTTCGATGCGTATTTTTACAAAAACACTTTGCAAAAAAAACTTGTCGAAATTTTTGGGGTGGGGTGGGAAAGAGCAGATAAAGGGTTGTGGGGTCGCGAACAGTACAACATAGGTGGGTAGAGGCCCCCCCAAGAGGGCCCCCCAAAATAAAAAAAAACAAATTTCAATGACTTTTTTTGGCAAAATGTCTTCAGAAAAACACCTGCCGAAAAAACAATTGTCGATGATATGACATAGAACCGCATTGCTGGTAGAGAAGATGACCAGGTCACTGCATTCCTTGCATGTCAGCCCTGGGGGTACATTTCTGATTCCTGTTTCTTTCCCCTCACTATTGCCCATTACTTTTTGATCATGATTAATTAACCTTTCAAACTCAGACATTATTTAATCTCAGTAAGATGTTTTGGTTAATCCAATAAAAGGTAACAACACTTTTGCTTTTTTTAAATTTCTTTTTAAACCAGACTAACGCAGAGGCAAACTTTTGTTTCTCATTCAAATACAGATGGAAGTGTTGACACGGTGACTCAGCTTGAAACTGAAGCTATTTTGATATAGCAAAGTCCTGGAGGGGAACATGCAATGATTACTTTGTTGAGCGCCATTTTGATTTCTTTCCCCTTTTCCCTCAGGAAGAGATCCGAGCTTCTTAAGCCAAGAGCGAACCCTGGTATGGAGCCACGCCCACAACATGGCCTTCCCGCAGCTTGAAGTCAAGGGCCAGCACTTCACTCTGTCCATTCCTCAGGCCGGCTTCTATTACGTCTACTGCCAGGTGGGCTTCCAAGGCAGCTGCCACAATGCCAGGAGCCCACTCATACTGTCTACCCGTGTCTGCCACAAGCACAACTCGTATCCAACCGACTGCACCGTGCTACTGGAGGTAACAGAGACGGTCTGCAGCTATGGCAACGACACCAAGAAGTGGTACACCTCCCTGAGCCAGGGGGCGCTGGTGCAGCTCCAGCGGGGTCACCTGCTGTTCGTCGAAGTCATGCACCCCGAGCTGGTTGACTACGAAGAAGGGAAGACGTTCTTTGGAGCAATGCTGTTCTCCTGAACTTCCCCCTTGGGCACAGAGAATCCATTTGCTGGAGGATGGGCAGGGTAGCCTTATAATCTAACAGTAATGGAACTTTTCCAAGAGACTGAAGTCTTAATGACTACTGCCAGAAACATGAAGTCAACCTAAAATCACAGTGTGCTTCCTCCCTGAGGCACCAGTATCATTTAATCAAGTGCCACCATTACCCCACTCCTGTCCTACTACCAGTAAACCAACCCAATCTGTAAGGCATTCTAGAGAGTGCCACCACACGCCAACATGTGGTTGCCTTGCTAACGCTTGGTGTAGGAGGGCACAGAGGCACGACTCCTTCCTCTTCCAATCACTGCTCACGGAATCTCCCCCGCTGTCTCCTCCGTTACTCTGTCGTCAGTTGTTCAGGGCACTACGCGCTCATTCTCCCGCCCTCTCCCACTAAGAAGCCAGGTCTTTGGATCGGTGGGTTTGTGTGTCCATCACAGAGATCTGCGGTTGATCTAATCTGTCTGAGGCTGATAGAACGAGGGCCACTGTGTTGGGTACCAACAGAAAATAAACTGAGCTTTTATATCACACTTCATGCCGGAGACCAGCCTCGGTTTTTGGTCCTCTGTTGAATTTATTCTCCCCCCCTCTTTTCTAGAGCTGGTCCATCTAATACATCAAAGCAACTAATTCAGCTTTGTAAACTATTGGACCAACACACTTGTTATTCCAGCCTTTAAAAACTTCCAGATGCCTTCTCTTTCTTTGAAAAATATGAGGAAACAAATACCGAACAAATAATTATTTGGGTTGATTTTTTAATTTATTAGACAACTGATGATTATTGGTTGTTGAATTCCATTTTATGTACAACAAATATTTTTATATCTAGCTTTTCTTGCACGTTAAGATGTGACTTTGTAGCACATGGACAGTACTAACCCACCAATGATTTTGAAATTGGATGTTATTTTCTGTACTGCACTTATCTTTGTATGATTATTGTTGTCGATGACGACTTGTATAAAGAAAAATCAAAAAGACTTAACAAAATGACTGCTAATACAATAAGGCAGTAACTTAAGACATTGGATTGACTTCACAGTAAAATCTCTCCTCCATAAGGATACCTGGCTTACTATTTGAAGCACTTAAATGTAACAGAACTAACAGAACAACATAGGCATTCTAACAGAAATGTAATGCCAACAAATGTACATGTGGTTGGAGCTCTCCCTTTTGTTCTCCATTGTAGAATAGCCCTTTATCCTTCCACATTAAGGGCCATCCCTTTCGTTACTCGGAGACCATCCTCTAAGCACGGGACCAGGATTCGAACCCGTCTTGCTTCCAAGACCAGTGTGTTGCCCCTGAGCTATCCTCCCGCCCCAATAAACATCTCTTATCAACACCAAAGTTCCCCTCTGGGTTGCATGTGCTCTATTTGAACACACCTGTTCTGTTGGTTTATGTTTTCATCGTGACCACATGTCCAAGGGCCATCCCCCAATTCCCCATACCCTGAGGTCCTTCAGTCCAGCTTGACACCCCCCTGTTAGACTTCTACATCAACAGCTTTACCTAGACCCCTGGTGTCCTTACAGATCCCCACCCTTGTCCCACACCCGTGAAGGCCCTCGTAGATCTCCAACATTACCAGCCTTAGCGCAGTTCACTGCAGACCCCATAGGTGTGGGTTCGAGATTGCTGAGAGCAAGGAGCTCTTTAGCTCCTCCTTCGACCCAGGAGAGCCTGGGTAGCTTGACACCATCAGTCACCAGGAGCTACATTTGACTCCGCTGGCCAACTGGTGCCATACAAACATACACATGTGATATTAACTTTGTAGGTTAGGTAACATGAATAAAGGTGACTAAGGTACACATCAAAGGTACATGTAAAGCAGGATGGAACATACATCATGGACTGAAATGGAGTGTTTGAATCTCATGCGCGCTGTGTACTAGCTCCTGGTTCTAACGACGTATCTCCTGCCTCCTGGGTGATGCTACTTTTAGCTCCTGATAATCAAATCTCAATTTCGACCCCCGGGGTATGCAGCCTATTCTGACCCTACGGTTTCCACACCCAGGCTCGCTCTTAAGGGTGATCAACTTTACTCCTCAACTTGAAGTCCTCATAGGAACCACACCGTTACAACCTTACCTCACAGCCAGCTAATGAGCTGAAAGCCTTTGTGGAGATCTCCTACACTTCTCAAACCCTCTGCATTGGCTCGAGAGTTCTCCATTACCCCCACAGACCCAGCGCATTCTGGGTTCTGTCGCCATTGAGCCCGCATGCCCACTCTCAGAGGTTACCCTGCCCCATGCGTCGCACATGTCCGCAGAGGACTCCAACTTCCGCACACACCTGCAAGGTGTCCTCCTGCCAGCCATGGTTCATGCCTCTTCCTTGCCCCCTGCTTGCATTTGTCCTGATGAATGATGCCCCTGTCGTTGCGTGCATCAATTTGCCCCTTTGCTGGTAAGTGCACCTTCGCCAATAAAGCGTAATGCCAACAGAGTGTGCTCCATTGAGTGTCACTCAGCAAACACTCAAGGCAAACTGCTAGTAGACCAGGTTCAGGTAACGGCCCAATGTCCCAGCATATCCCAGTGGCTAGGCTGCAAGGGCCAGGACACATGTTTACAGGTGTGCACATGGAAGATTACATGTTTTACTTACAATGCCAGGAGGGGAGACTGCACACCGATCCGGAAGCCAAGTCACTGTGGACAAGCTATAGGCCTGAGAGTCAGGTACCTGTCCATGGAGGAGCCTCACCTTCCATCCCATTTGAATGATTGCCAGAATAAATCTACAACCTCATCAAATTCACTGCCACCACAAAACCACGTGCTCCGCAAGGGCCAGGAATTCAAACAATATTTCCTGGGGCAATTCTCGTATTCCCTACTTCAGGAAGCTCCAATGCGTACAATTGCCTTTCAGTGTTAAAATGTAATTAGGTTTTAATCCATACTCTCCTAACATCTATAAGATTAAACATAATAACTATATATGTTTACCTTAAAAGCCCTGCTCAAATCAGGCACCAACCTTTGTATAGAGCCCCCTTGTGGCAGGGTGCCGCTTCTGCCACGGAAGGAAGCATGGCAACAGAGCAGTGTGGCCAGGTGCAGGGGGCACACATATGTATTTCCGCTGCACTCCCTTGTTTGTTTGTTGAAAGTAATGCCACTCCCTCATTATTTTTTTTCAGATTATCATGGGTTCTTATTTTACTCTTGTGCATATGGTTACTCTCCATTTTTAGTAGGTTTTATCCTTAATCGTCATTTTGTGCAGCCCATCTCCCTACTCCTCATGTGTTTTGCATTTTTCCAGATTATCATAACTCTGTATTTTTTAGTGGACATATGCTGACTTCCCAATTTAGGTTGAGTATATGGTCACTCCCCATTTTTTTGTTGTTATACCCTTAATTCTTAATTTTTCCCCATATTGTTACTGCCCACATTTTTTGTGGCCACATCGCTACCCTCCATTCTTTTTGCTTCCACGTTTTTTTGTGGCCACATCGCTACCCTCCATTCTTTTTGTCTCCACGTTTTTTGTGGCCCTAGCGCTACCCTCCATTCTTTTTGTCTCCACGTTTTTTGTGGCCCTATCGCTACCCTCCTTTTTTTTTTGTTTCCACTTTTTTTGTGGCTCTATCGCTACCCTCCATTCTTTTTGTTTCCACGTTTTTTGGGGCCATATCGCTACCCTACATTTTCGTTTTCCATGTTTTTTGTGGCCATATCGCTACTTTCCATTTTCACTTTCCATGCTTTTTTGTGACTATATTATTAATTCTCATGTTTTTTGCTGGCCATATTGTTACCTGCCTTTGTTTGCTGGCCATATTGTTACCTCCCCTTGTTTGCTGGCCATATTGTTACCTCCCCTTGTTTGTTGTGCATATTGTTACCTCCCATTGTTTGCTGGGCATATTGTTACCTCTCTTTGTTTGCTGGGCATATTGTTACCTCCCCTTGTTTGTTGTGCATATTGTTACCTCCCTTTGTTTGCTGGGCATATTGTTACCTCCCCTTTTTTGTTGTGCATATTGTTACCTCCCCTTGTTTGCTGGGCATATTGTTACCTCCCCTTGTTTGCTGTGCATATTGCTACCTCCCCTTGTTTGTTGTGCATATTGTTACCTCCCTTTGTTTGCTGGGCATATTGTTACCTCCCCTTTTTTGTTGTGCATATTGTTACTTCCCCTTGTTTGTTGTGCATATTGTTACCTCCCTTTGTTTGCTGGGCATATTGTTACCTCCCCTTTTTTGTTGTGCATATTGTTACCTCCCTTTGTTTGCTGGGCATATTGTTACCTCCCCTTTTTTGTTGTGCATATTGTTACCTCCCCTTGTTTGTTGTGCATATTGTTACCTCCCTTTGTTTGCTGGGCATATTGTTACCTCCCTTTGTTTGCTGGGCATATTGTTACCTCCCCTTTTTTGTTGTGCATATTGTTACCTCCCTTTGTTTGCTGGCCATATTGTTACCTCCCCTTGTTTGTTGTGCATATTGTTACCTCCCCTTGTTTGTTGTGCATATTGTTACCTCCCTTTGTTTGCTGGGCATATTGTTACCTCCTCTTGTTTGTTGAGCATATTGTTACCTCCCTTTGTTTGCTGGCCATATTGTTACCTCCCTTTGTTTGCTGGCCATATTGTTACCTCCCCTTGTTTGTTGTGGTGCATATTGTTACCTCCCCTTGTTTGCTGGGCATATTGTTACCTCCCCTTGTTTGCTGTGCATATTGTTACCTCCCCTTTTTTGTTGTACATATTGTTACCTCCCTTTGTTTGCTGGCCATATTGTTACCTTCCTTTGTTTGCTGGCCATATTGTTACCTCCCCTTGTTTGTTGTGCATATTGTTACCTCCCCTTGTTTGTTGTGCATATTGTTACCTCCCCTTGTTTGCTGCGCATATTGTTACCTCCCCTTGTTTGCTGGGCATTTTGTTACCTCCCCTTTTTTGTTGTGCATATTGTTACCTCCCCTTGTTTGTTGTGCATATTGTTACCTCCCCTTGTTTGTTGTGCATATTGTTACCTCCCCTTGTTTGCTGGGCACATTGTTACCTCCCCTTGTTTGCTGGGCATATTGTTACCTCCCTTTGCTTGCTGGCCATATTGTTACCTCCCTTTGTTTGCTGGCCATATTGTTACCTCCCCTTGTTTGTTGTTCATATTGTTACCTCCCCTTGTTTGTTGTGCATATTGTTACCTCCCCTTGTTTGCTGGGCATATTGTTACCTCCCTTTGTTTGCTGGCCATATTGTTACCTCCCCTTGTTTGTTGTGCATATTGTTACCTCCCCTTGTTTGTTGTGCATATTGTTACCTCCCCTTGTTAGTTGTGCATAGTGTTACCTCCCATTGTTTGCTGGGCATATTGCTATCTCCCCTTGTTTGTTGTGCATATTGTTACCTCCCATTGTTTGCTGGGCATATTGTTACCTCCCTTTGTTTGCTGGGCATATTGTTACCTCCCCTTGTTTGTTGTGCATATTGTTACCTCCCTTTTTTGCTGGGCATATTGTTACCTCCCCTTTTTTGTTGTGCATATTGTTACCTCCCCTTGTTTGCTGGGCATATTGTTACCTCCCCTTGTTTGCTGGGCATATTGCTACCTCCCCTTGTTTGTTCTGCATATTGTTACCTCCCTTTGTTTGCTGGGCATATTGTTACCTCCCCTTTTTTGTTGTGCATATTGTTTCCTCCCCTTGTTTGTTGTGCATATTGTTACCTCCCTTTGTTTGCTGGGCATATTCTTACCTCCCCTTTTTTGTTGTGCATATTGTTACCCCCCTTTCTTTGCTGGGCATATTGTTACCTCCCCTTTTTTGTTGTGCATATTGTTACCTCCCCTTGTTTGTTGTGCATATTGTTACCTCCCTTTGTTTGCTGGGCATTCTGTTACCTCCCATTGTTTGCTGGGCATATTGTTACCTCCCCTTTTTTGTTGTGCATATTGTTACCTCCCTTTGTTTGCTGGGCATATTGTTACCTCCACTTTTTTGTTGTGCATATTGTTACCTCCCTTTGTTTGCTGGGCATATTGTTACCTCCCCTTGTTTGCTGTGCATATTGTTACCTCCCCTTTTTTGTTGTACATATTGTTACCTTCCTTTGTTTGCTGGCCATATTGTTACCTCCCCTTGTTTGTTGTGCATATTGTTACCTCCCCTTGTTTGTTGTGCATATTGTTACCTCCCCTTGTTTGCTGGGCATATTGTCACCTCCCCTTGTTTGCTGGGCATTTTGTTACCTCCCCTTTTTTGTTATGCATATTGTTACCTCCCCTTGTTTGTTGTGCATATTGTTACCTCCCTTTGTTTTCTGGGCATATTGTTACCTCCCCTTTTTTGTTGTGCATATTTTTACCTCCCTTTGTTTGCTGGGTATATTGTTACCTCCCCTTTTTTGTTGTGCATATTGTTACCTCCCCTTGTTTGTTGTGTATATTGTTACCTCCCTTTGTTTGCTGGGAATATTGTTACCTCCCATTGTTTGCTGGGCATATTGTTACCTCCCCTTTTTTGTTGTGCATATTGTTACCTCCCTTTGTTTGCTGGCCATATTGTTACCTCCCCTTGTTTGTTGTGCATATTGTTACCTCCCCTTGTTTGTTGTGCATATTGTTACCTCCCTTTGTTTGCTGGGCATATTGTTTCCTCCCTGTTAATAAGTAAATGACCACACTTCACTGCAATCCTTGTCTTTAGTGAGGATTTATTTAGTTAGTTCATCCAAGAGAAAGGCCCCCAGCTGTGGGCTGTCCTCCTGCTCTCAATCCTCTCTCTGCTGCTCGAATCTGGAACCCTTGCTTAATCATAACAACAAAGATTCTTTGGTAACTAGGTTACATGGCAGCAGCTGAAATGATGTAAGTATAAACACAATGATGTAAGTCTAAACACCTCCTAATACCTCCCTTCCTTTTACCAAAATATAAGTGTTTGCCTAAAGTAGATAAACAATTTCATTGAAAATCAAACAGTTCATTATTTACATAGTATCTGATACAGCGCTATGTGGAGGAATAAGTAAAATGCAATAAATACCGTGCAGTGCAGTTACAAGGTGTTGTTTACCTTTTTGCAAATTGCTATCCTCTCCTTGTTCCAGACCCCACCTCCTTTAACAAGAACCGAAGATCCCAAATCTTTAACAACTTGTTTGGGCTGGGAAAATATGGATGCGCCTTTGCGCACCTTAGTGGGAAGTTTGATCTTGATCCAATCACCTTCCTCAAGACTGAATTCTCTACAAGCATTTTTCCTGTCATATTGCTCCTTGGATCTTACCCCTGATTCAAATATCTTCTCTCTCACTCCCTCCAGATCTATTCCTACAAATTTTGACCTTCTCATCCAGCCTGGACACATGTTTGAGTTAGGTTTCCTCCCTCTTAATAATTCAAATGGAGATACACCCGTAACACTGTGCGGTGCTAGTCTATATTGGAATGTTCTCTCCATTATGGTCCTGACCCAGTCACCTCCTGTGGCTACCGCAATTCTAATGGCATCCATGAGTGTACGGTTGAAGCGTTCTACGCACCCATTGGTCTGGGGATGATATAATGAGGTAGTTACTTGTTCTATGCCATGGTTACTCAAAAACTCTCTAAATTCCTTGGAAACCAATTGGGTGCCATTATCTGATAAACACTTCCTGGGGAATCCCTCTCTCCAAAATAATTGCTCCAAACATTTAATGATGCTACTGCTGGATATATCTCTTAGTGTAAATATTTCAGGCCACTTGGATAATAAATCTATGACAACCAATACATAGGTGTCTCTCCCACCACTGATATTGAAAGGACCTAGTAAGTCTAAAGCAACCTCATCCCAGGGAACCGTGGATGGCTTCCTAACAGTCATGGGTACTTTCTGAATTCTGAGACCCTTATTACCTTCAATGCAATCGCAGCAATTGTTGACCACTTCTTCAGTGTCTTTGTCAAGATTGGGCCACCAAAATTCTGCTCTAACTAAGCCTTTGGTTCTAGGCAGTCCCAAATGCCCAACATGAGCTAGCTCAATTACTAATTTTCTCATTTTGATAGGTACAACCATCTGATGTCCCCTATGTAAATATCCTTTATCAATCCAGAGTTCTTCCTTAACTTTGGCAAACCCACCTAAATCACCAAGATAATTTCTTATTCTGTTCTGCGTCACCAATGTTAAAACTCTCTGGTACAATTCATCCTCAGAACATGCATTGTCCCACTCCTCTTTCTTTACTGACTCATGAACTTGAAATATTTCAACACCTTTCTCACGAGTCAGAGAAGACTCCTCAGACACAATTTCTCTCACTACTGATCTAGATAGGGCATCAGCAACTACGTTGGTTTCACCACTAACGTGAAGCATGTCATATTGCAGGCTTTGTAGGGACGTCACCCACTTCATGATGCGTCTGGAGACTCCCTCCAGACCACCTTTGGTAAATATTCCTATAAGGGGTTTATGGTCAGTACATAATGTGAATTCTCTGCCCCACAGATATCTCTTGAATTTTTCCACTCCCCAGACACAAGCCAATGCTTCCTTTTCTACCACTGAGTATCTGTTCTCAGGTTCTTTGAGAGATCTAGATGCAAATGCTATGGTGTGTAATCCCTCCTGATCTTCCTGCATTAGGACTGCCCCAATACCATAGTCACTAGCATCCACAAATAGTAATGACTGTCTACTTTCTTCAAACGTTTTCAAAATGGGTGCATTAACTATGGCATCTTTAATCTTACCAAACTCTTCCTCACATGATTCATTCCACTTGAACGTAACACCTTTACGAGTCAACATCCTCATATTCCTTGACAAATTCGACAACCCTCTAACGAACTTGCCATAAAATTCAACCAAACCTAGAAAAGACAGTATGTCTGCTTTGGATTTTGGTGCTTCCATCTTGCGAATGGCTTCTATGGCCTTTTCTTTGGGTTTGATCCCTTCACCTGTAATTTCATGACCTAGATATTCAACTTTGTCAGTTTTAAATATGCATTTCTCTAACGATACTGTAAGGCCAGCCTCTTTGAATATGTTCAACACTCTCTCTAACCTTTTATCATGTTCTGCTTCATTTTTCCCACATACTAGCACATCATCCTGGTAGCACATGACACCTCTCTCTCCTCCCAGTAATCTGTACATGACGTTCTGAAATACACTAGCTGCTGAAATCAATCCAAATGGCATTCTTATACATCTGAAAAGGCCAATAGGGGTAATGAACGCTGTGAGATCTCTAGAATCAGGGTGTAATTCTACTTGGTGATATGCAGATTTGAGGTCAATAAGGGAAAATACTTTGGAACCAGACACACCTGCCAATAAATCATCTATTCTGGGTAAAGGAAATTTGTCAGCCACTACATTTTTATTCAGGTGTCTAAGGTCTATGCATATCCGCAGAGATCCATTGCCCTTTCTCACTATTACAATAGGACTAACCCACTCTGAGGAATCAATTCTCTCTATCACTCCTTCACTTTCCATTTTTTTCAATTCACTCTCTACATCTTTTCTCAGGGCCAAGGGAATGGTCCGCAATTTGGCAACTTTGGGAATAGCATCTCTTTTCAAACGAATTTTGTGCACAAATCCCTTCAAGCACCCTAACTTAGTGACACTCATTTGCCCTCTGGCCCCTTCCATAACAGTGCTCGAGACCGATTTTCCACCAGATTTTTCACCTTCCACAATCAACACCTGTTCTGGGTGGCTTGCTTCAAGTCTTATCTTGAGCTCTGCCTGATCACTCCAGGACAACAGCTCTCCACCTCTGTTGGCCACATGGACAGTCCCTATCGCCTTCCTGTCTTTGAATTGGAGCTCGGCTTTAAAGCACCCTAAAATTTCTATGGGCACATCTCCATAAGCATTTGCTCTGACTACATTCTCCCACAATGTACAACATCCAAATTTCTCCTTCCACACTTGCACACTTATCAAAGTATAATCTGCTCCACTGTCCATGAGCATTGATACTGGCACCCCTCCAACTAACACAGTTGCATATGGTTTCTTTTTCCTGACCTTCCCATCGATGGCATTGACAGAAAAAATAACTTCCCTACCAGCATCATCAATTGATATAAATTCTTGATCTGCATTGACTTCATGTATTTGACCTGAGGCAGTATAAAAATTCCTACAGCATCTAGCCATGTGTCCCCTGACCCCACATTCATTACATACAATGTGTGTTGCATAACATTCTTTGTCAGATGCTTTGTGAGATAGACTCCCACATCTGAAACACCTCCTAGTTGATGCACCTCTAGGATAACCAGAGTCCCTGCCACCCCTGAATGTAACATTCTCACTGGGCGACCCTCTGGTAGATGATCCTTGTCCCCATGCTCTGGTAAAGGGACCTTGGCGACCCTCAGGTCTCCTACCCATTTGCGAAGGGCGACGCGAAGTTGCCGCACCTCTCTGCATCACTCTCGAAACCTTGTGTATGACAGCTTCATTGTCATCTGTTTTGGGCTTATCTTGAGATGTATTATCCAACTGAAGCATTTGTATACATTTGTCTGTGTGTTCTATCATTTTCGCTATCTCAATTGCTCTATCAAGAGAAGGATTTCTTTCCTTCCATAACTCCTTCCTGATGTTATCGTTAGAACACTTAATCATGAGTTGATCCCTGACATGCTCATCTCGACAATGGTCAAATCTACATTTGATGGCTAAACCTCTGAGAGCAGTTACAAATTCCTCAATACTCTCTCCAGTTTTCTGAGCTCTCGTAGCAAATTTGTACCTGTCAAGAATTATATTCTCTTCAACACAGTAGTGTTTGTCTAATTTTGCTAATGTTTTCTCATATGGCCCCCCATCAGGAATGTCTGGAGGTTCTGGTAGTTTTTTGACCACTTCCTGCCCTGCGGCGCCTAAACAGTGAAATAGGAGCGCCTCTTTGCGCTCATTGGAGAAGTTGGGTCCAAATGCTGCCAGTGCATATTTTTGAAATCCCTCCTTCCAGTCTATCCAACGCACTCTAGGCTCACCTGGTGTAGGAAGGAAGAAAACTGGGGCTGGGACATTTGCCATGCTGTGAATTAAAGAATGTCACCCCCAGACAACAAACCCTGCACAGCCACAATGTCACTCAACTGTACTTAATTTTACAAGGTGTGCACCCACCAGGTAGATTCCTGTGTGATCCACCGTTCCAGGTCCGGCGTCCAACTGCACAACCAGTTGCTGTGTGTCAAAGTACTCGTCTGTCTCGTTTGTTCGAAACGTATTATTGACACGACGTAAAAATGGCCGCCACGTTTCCACGTCCCTTAGTCTACTTGCGTGCTGACGTGACCCCAGGCTGCAACATTCCAAGAATTCCTCGCTCGCTTGGTCGACTATTCGTTCACCTGACAGCCGGGTTCCATTCAAAGATAAACAACTGCAAGCCGCAGCCGTGTGTGTAACGGCAAGACAGTGAGTAATCAAGGCAATGGCAATCCAAATAGTGAGTGACCTCAGGTGGGACCTCTGCTGGTGTTGTCAGCGCAGTCTCTCGTAGTTGCAAATCACAAACCACAAATCAACCTCCTCAGTATTCGTGCTCTGCTCCAGGATTCCTTCGTGGTTCACTTCACTCCCAGGCACTGACTTCTTCCTCAGAATTCGTACTCCGCTCCAGGATACACCTTACTGGTTTACTCCGCTCCAGGAGAATGGCCGTGTTTCTCGCCTGCTATTACACATGTAGTGTGCCGCTCCGTCCGGTTGCATCCAAACTGTAATCAATATTGCTGCTGCTGGGGGCCTTTTCTCCTTGGCCCAGTCCTCGTCGCCAATGTTAATAAGTAAATGACCACACTTCACTGCAATCCTTGTCTTTAGTGAGGATTTATTTAGTTAGTTCATCCAAGAGAAAGGCCCCCAGCTGTGGGCTGTCCTCCTGCTCTCAATCCTCTCTATGCTGCTCGAATCTGGAACCCTTGCTTAATCATAACAACAAAGATTCTTTGGTAACTAGGTTACATGGCAGCAGCTGAAATGATGTAAGTATAAATACAATGATGTAAGTCTAAACACCTCCTAACACTACCCTTGTTTGTTGTGCATATTGTTACCTCCCTTTGTTTGCTGGCCATATTATTACCTCCCTTTGTTTGCTGGCCATATTGTTACCTCCCCTTGTTTGTTGTGCATGTTGTTACCTCCCCTTGTTTGTTGTGCATATTGTTACCTCCCCTTGTTTGTTGTGCATATTGTTACCTCCCCTTGTTTGCTGGGCATATTGTTACCTCCCCTTGTTTGCTGGGCATTTTGTTACCTCCCTTTGTTTGCTGGGCATATTGTTACATCCCCTTGTTTGTTGTGCATATTGTTACCTCCCCTTGTTTGCTGGGCATATTGTTACCTCCCCTTGTTTGCTGGGCATATTGTTACCTCCCTTTGTTTGCTGGGCATATTGTTACCTCCCCTTTTTTGTTGTGCATATTGTTACCTCCTCTTGTTTGTTGTGCATATTGTTACCTCCCTTTGTTTGCTGGGCATATTGTTACCTCCCATTGTTTGCTGGGCATATTGTTACCTCCCATTGTTTGCTGGGCATATTGTTACCTCCCCTTTTTTGTTGTGCATATTGTTACCTCCCCTTGTTTGTTGTGCATATTGTTACCTCCCCTTGTTTGCTGGGCATATTGTTACCTCCCCTTGTTTGCTGGGCATATTGTTACCTCCCTTTGTTTGCTGGGCATATTGTTACCTCCCCTTTTTTGTTGTGCATATTGTTACCTCCCCTTGTTTGTTGTGCATATTGTTACCTCCCTTTGTTTGCTGGGCATATTGTTACCTCCCATTGTTTGCTGGGCATATTGTTACCTCCCATTGTTTGCTGGGCATATTGTTACCTCCCCTTTTTTGCTGTGCATATTGTTACCTCCCTTTGTTTGCTGGCCATATTGTTACCTCCCCTTGTTTGTTGTGCATATTGTTACCTCCCCTTGTTTGTTGTGCATATTGTTACCTCCCTTTGTTTGCTGGGCATATTGTTACCTCCCCTTGTTTGTTGTGCATATTGTTACCTCCCTTTGTTTGCTGGCCATATTATTACCTCCCTTTGTTTGCTGGCCATATTGTTACCTCCCCTTGTTTGTTGTGCATATTGTTACCTCCCCCTGTTTGTTGTGCATATTGTTACCTCCCCTTGTTTGTTGTGCATATTGTTACCTCCCCTTGTTTGCTGGGCATATTGTTACCCCCCCTTGTTTGCTGTGCATATTGTTACCTCCCCTTTTTTGTTGTACATATTGTTACCTCCCTTTGTTTGCTGGCCATATTGTTACCTTCCTTTGTTTGCTGGCCATATTGTTACCTCCCCTTGTTTGTTGTGCATATTGTTACCTCCCCTTGTTTGTTGTGCATATTGTTACCTCCCCTTGTTTGCTGGGCATATTGTTACCTCCCCTCGTTTGCTGGGCATTTTGTTACCTCCCCTTTTTTGTTGTGCATATTGTTACCTCTCCTTGTTTGTTGTGCATATTGTTACCTCCCCTTGTTTGTTGTGCATATTGTTACCTCCCCTTGTTTGCTGGGCATATTGTTACCTCCCCTTGTTTGCTGGGCATATTGTTACCTCCCTTTGTTTGCTGGCCATATTGTTACCTCCCTTTGTTTGCTGGCCATATTGTTACCTCGCCTTGTTTGTTGTGCATATTGTTACCTCCCCTTGTTTGTTGTGCATATTGTTACCTCCCCTTGTTTGCTGGGCATATTGTTACCTCCCTTTGTTTGCTGGCCATATTGTTACCTCCCCTTGTTTGTTGTGCGTATTGTTACCTCCCCTTGTTTGTTGTGCATATTGTTACCTCCCCTTGTTTGCTGGGCATATTGTTATCTCCCCTTGTTTGTTGTGCATATTATTACCTCCCATTGTTTGCTGGGCATATTGTTACCTCCCTTTGTTTGCTGGCCATATTGTTACCTCCCCTTGTTTGTTGTGCATATTGTTACCTCCCCTTGTTTGTTGTGCATAGTGGTACCTCCCATTGTTTGCTGGGCATATTGTTATCTCCCCTTGTTTGTTGTGCATATTGTTACCTCCCATTGTTTGCTGGGCATATTGTTACCTCCCTTTGTTTTTTGTGCATATTGTTAAAGTACCGCTGTGATGAATTTTTGTTGTTTTTATAAATCAACAAATATATTGATTCAATCTCTTGGAGAAAAAGAAAACACAAGTAAAGCACAATTATTGCCAGGTCGGTGGGGGGGCATTTTGGCAAATCACAATTTTCAGAAGATGTAGTCTGCCAACTCAATTGTATTATTTTTCAGTGTCAAATGACTGTGCTGCAAGTTTAAGGCGGACCTAAGTCCTGAAATATTCGCTGGAATAATTCTTTCATGCAGTAGAAGTAGTATGCAAGAAAATATTGCAAAAGCAGACACTGTGCATATTTAATTTCATTTTTAGCTGTTATTTTGCTTCGTTGCTGTCAAATTCATGCAAGTGGAAAGCACTTATAAATGCATAAAAAACTTTGTGCAACTTTTTAAGCAATCACTAGCACAGCAAGCAACAGACCCATGCTTTAAGTATCAATCACAATGGATGAATATCGATAATATTTGCCACAATAAAAAGGAACTTTAAGGACAAAACTCGGAACTCTGACCTTGATAAAGTGCCCTGTGTGTGAAACACGTGTCAAGATATTGAGTATCTGAAATTACTCAGACGTGAAGAGACATGTAAACGAGACACTGCAAGGAATCACAGATAAGCTTCGGCAGTCCGGGATTCTTCAAGGGATAACACATTTCCGTTATTCACACACATTTGAGCCCCTTTCAGCAGCCAAACCACTAGTTGCAAGTGTCAATCGCTTAGATAACTCCTCGCCACACTCAGTTCTTACACTTCAAATGGCGTCCTGGGTACAGACAGCAAGCAGACACCCAACAAACTGCTCCTTTAGCTCAGATGAAATCAGTCTGACCCTCCCGTTGCTATCTATAGATGAACTTCCAGCTATGGCGTGCTTCAGGGTAGCTCAGCCAGTTCAGCCAGGCACTCGGATGTCCATCGTCAGCCTCCATCCAGGACACATGTGTGAATCCAGGCTGGGCTCGCTCAGCTCTTCAGTGGTATGGTATTGTTTATTTATGAAGCGCCTATACACAGGCAAGTGTTTCAAAGCGCTCAAGGCGGGTGGGAACACAGGGGAAAAAACGACAGTCACTCAACGCCCTTGAATTTCTGAAGCGATAACGGTCTGCACAATCAGATAAATTGAATATACATCTGCACAGGCAGATAAATTGAATATGGTACATTTAACATTTAAGATACAACAAATAGGCCTGACAGCGATTCTGCTGTTTTTTTTCAAGTGCACATTAAAGGGTGAGACAAGGAAGGACAGAACGATCTACAGGCAGAGCTGTAGTGCAAGCGCAGCCAGGACAAGGGAGGGGCAGTGGACCAAGTGCACCCAGTCGGTAGATACTGGGGAAGTGCAGAGAGAGAAGCTCTCAGGATTTATTGCAAGCGCGGTGAGTGGGTAGGCTGCAGGGCCTTGAGGCAAGTGCAGGCAGGATGAGGGAGGGGCAGGGGACCAAGTGCACCCAGTCGGTCTGTGAAAACAAAGAGAAAATACAGAGGCTGAGTACCCCAAAAGGAAATACACCGAACACGGGTTACAAAGGAACATACAAAGATCTTTATTTTATACTGAACAGTTTCAAAGGACAAAGCAACAGATAGCTATCGGCCCTCAGTACAACACAGCAAACTCCAGCGTGGTTTGGTGTGCTCAGTGAGTGGGGCTGTACATTAGAATAGTCGTACCTTATATAACTTTGAAAACATGATGTCCAACCCCACTGTGGGTTAATATTTGTTAATACATTACAGATCTAGGATTCATGCCAAGTTCACACATCTGTACTCTTAGGGTTTACTTTTAATGTATTCACCAACAAGCCTTAATAGTGACAGTGTACCTTAGGATTTCATGTAGAGTCTTCTAAACAGTTTTATACAATATAATCAAACAAGTGTTCACATTTCAGTATTTGAATACATTGTGTTTAACATGTGCCTGCAGTTTAGCTTTGTTAGCGCAAGTAATCCTCTACACACAGGTCAACGAAGGACAAGGTATCAGTTCATGACCCTAACAAGTGGCCTACAGGCACGTTACACATTAGTTTATACATAGAGGTCAAGATGGCCATGTTACATTTTCAGAATGACACTGTCCACCATTTTAGCTCACAGGGTGACTTTGCAGAGAGAACCTAAAATGGCGGATTGATCCAAAATGGCGGCTTACATTGATTCTAAGGTCGGGACCTTGCAACACTTATTTCTTCGCAAGTGGCTTACAAGCAGCTTGGCGTAGGCCAATATACATATATTCATCACAATAGGAGGCACGATATAATTTCCCGTTTGACAAACCCTCCTTTTGGAATATGACAAGTTCTAAACCACTTCTGATCCTCTTGCAAACAACTCCATGTATCATCATCCATGCACCTTGAATCACTGTCGGAAATATCTATTGCCATTAGATCAGTTGCTAAAATTTCTTTTAACACATATTCTTTGGAGTTTTTATCTGGGGCATGTACCTTATGTCCTATTGTACCTATCGCCTGTGTGCAACATCCCCCTAGCATCGAACATATACTAGGTAAACACTGGATGCAACAGCAAAGAAATGACAGAATTCCCAAAATGATCAGTAAGACTGACAGCACCTTCCAACCCCAAGATCGTAAGAAGTCCCAGAACCAAGTGCTAAGATCCCAGTTTCCCCCGGGAACGTACACTTCTGAACGAAAGACGTGCAGATTCTGTATTGCCTTGAAGATAGTTGGGAAGGAATCTGGTAAAAAAACACAGCAAGCGGACCCCACTAATTTACACACTCCACCACATTCAGCCAGAATTACATCAAATGCCATCCGGTTCTGAAGTGCTACTAATCTTATTGCCTTCTGTTCTAATGTCATATTGTAGAGTATGTCCGTGGTCCGGTTGATGGTTCTCTCCAGTACTCTCACTAGTCTTCTGATGTCCTTGGAATTCGCTATCTGCCCCTAAAATGGCATGAATGATTTTGCTACATCTCCCAAGACCTGTGCTGGAGTGTCACCATTCTCGTCCTGCCGTGGACGAGCCTTTGAAACCTCTATAGTACTAGCAATGAATACCCCGGGTAACAGGATCCCTAAATAACAAGTTCCCTGCCAATCCCTGCGTAACTATGGAAATGCTACATTACCGCAAACAATGTAGACAGGTTCACCTACATACAGGTCTGTTTTCCCCAGTCAAATTCACAACGTTGGCGCAACCTTTAAAATTTCCCATTGACTGAGTACCATTCCTCTGTATGCAGAAAGAAACTGAATCGGGGCTATGGTTAACAGTGTACGAAGGAGGCATGGCATCCTTATTGCCTATCAGAGCCATCTTGAAGGAAATCAAAGATTGAAAGGGACGAGACAGTCTATCAGAGGGCCTAATAGAAGCAACGTTAAGCTTGCTCCTATTTGCGAAAAGTGAGCATCCCAGGGGAGTCAGAACACGTTTCTCAAAACTATTCAAATGAGTCCCTTCAAAGTTCCCAGAGATGCTATTGTTCCAACAGCCAAAGATCAGTGCTCTAAGAGAAGCATAACAAGCAGTTGTTAAAGGTAAAGGATTAATATACCAACCTAGCCCCTTATCCCCATGTTACGGTAAATGCGAGCAGACCCAACAGTTGGGCCTACTAAAAATGGCATGTGTGGCATTCATGATAAGTAAGAATGTATTGTTGTGATATCTTTGTCTATGCTAAGAGTCTCTAGGAGACAAAGTATGCAAATGCACAAAAGGAGTAGGGACAGTGGGTACATTTTCATTTGGTAACAAGGTTTCGAATGGATGCACTTCTTCCAGGTACCAGAGACTTAGCACAGTTACTATTATAAAACCAATCGACATTATAAAAAGACAGCAATACATTTTCGGGGCCCAAGAGATGTGTCCATTTTCCCGGCTGGTCACACGATCATTTATCAGTACAGTACGAGCGGTAGCGGTTGCAGTCTTCAAACGAAAAACCCCAATATTATTAGTTGGCGACCTCCCGGCCGCGCGACTTCTTTGTCCTTCCACAACCCTAGACAACAGAATCCCCTTTTACAAACAATTACTTGAGCAAAAAGCAAGCCCTTGATGAATTTCCTTTCCTCTTCGAATGCACAGGCGAACCGTGACTTAAGTCTATTTCCTTGCTGTTCCCGGTACTGATTGATCCAAGAACAATGTGTCGTAACTTCCCGTTGGAAGCGGCGTATCAAGAGCAAGTGAAGATGCGAGTTCCGGAACGACAGTTTCCGGAAATGAAACTTTTGGAGAGTGTGGAGACAAAATGGCAGGTTCCCCAAGCCTCACGGGCTCGGAGAGATTCTCTGATGCACTCTCAATGCTATTTACTGCTTCGGGATCGTTGGTTGCAGCGTTAGCAGGGGGTTCTGTTTCTTCTGTATCGTGTGGCACTCGGTGAAGAAGTCTGTTGAGATGCATCGCATGGATCCAGTTTTTTCGGCCTGCTACACGCACCACCGTCTGTGTGACCAGCAGGACCTGGAATGGGTCCCCCCAATGAGGTGCAAGGCAAGAAGAACGCTCAAATGCCTTGGTGAGCACCCAATCTCCGGGCTGAATACTGTGGCCCGGGCCCTCGTATCGCACAGGTAAAGCCTCTCGCACCTGGTGTTAAATCAAATACAGGTTTTTAGTCAACTGGCTACAGTAATCTGAAAGAAATACATTTTCAACATTCTTTAAAGATCAACATTTCGGAAGGTTCCAGATATTGGCAGTTCTCCCCATTACCACCTCAAATGGAGAGAGCCCAGTCTTAGTTTGAGGTGTTGTACGCATGGCTAGTAACACGATCGGTAAGGCGTCCGGCCATTTTAGTTTGGTGCCGGCACACGTCTTAGCAAGCTTGTTCTTGATGATGCCGTTGTGTCTTTCTACTAGTCCGGCACTTTGAGCATGTCTGGCCGAATGGAAACATTTGTCGATTTGTAATGCCGCACATATCTGCAGAATTACAGCAGCGACAAAATGTGGACCATTGTCCGACCAGATGACTCTTGGTAGCCCGAACACAGGAAAATATTCCTTTAACATAGTTTTTGCAGTAGTCATGGCTGTAGTGTCCTTAACAGGGAAAGCCTCAACCCATTTGCTGAAAGCACAGATGACAACTAACACATATTTCAAATTATTACAACGTTCCATTTCAATAAAATCAAAGTGGATGACCTCCAGGGGACAGAAGGTAGCCCGAAACTTCTCCTTGGAGTTGATTTTCCCTTTCCCACATTGTGCTGTAAACAGATCATACAGTCTTGGACATAGCGCTGAGCTATTTTTGAAATTTTGTCATTCGCCCAAACTTTTACTAGCATTTTTGTGACCTTCTGGGCACATATATGTGTAGGGCCATGGGCCATGACGACCATCATCATTACATATGTGTCAGGAAGTAGCCATTTTACTTCAACCACATCCACCCAACACCCATCATCATCAAGTTTCCCCAAGCCTTCTGCCAATCTCTTGGATTCTTCTAACGTGGCATCGGCTTGGATATCCCTTACGGACCCAACACCCTCGTCCATTGCATAGGCATTTACAGTCTCCCTTGAAACATACATCTCCATAAAGAGATTGGTGGCAGTCTGTTTAGCTATCTGATCAGCAAAAGCATTCCCTTTTCCTATATCATCTATAACCTTTCAATGTGCTGCACATTTCACGACAGCTAACTGAGTAGGGAGAGCAAGCGCTGAGAGCAGTTATACTATTAGGGAGCCAGGCTGGATCTTTGTACCATGTGAAGTTAAGAACCCTCTCTCTGACCAAAGTCTCCCAAAGTTGTGAACCACCCCAAAGGCATACTGACTATCAGTATATATGTTTACTGTAAGCCCTTCGGAAAGTTCACAAGCTCGGGTCCCTGCTATAATATCTGCGGCCTGCGCAGTTATGCGTGATTCTCTTGGTTTCCACGACTGTGCTCAATGTAGTGAATGTATAAGCAGCTGTGGATGTACCATCCAGAAGATTGAAGCAGGAGCCATCACAAAACAGCTCCCCCTGTGGATTGTTCAAAGGAGTGTCTTTCAGATCAATTCTACCCTTTGTCTCTTGTTCGGTAGCATACAGACAGTCATGTGACTCTTCGTCACTGCAAGCAGTACCTTGCGGGAAAGGTAAGAGTTCAGCCGGATTAAGAACACAACACCTCTTAATTTGTATGTGAGTAGCAAACAAGATCAATTCATATCTTGTCAAACGTGCGGAAGTGAGGTGTTGAGTGTCGTTCCGGAACTCGCATCTTCACTTGCTCTTGATACGCCGCTTCCAACGGGAAGTTACGACACATTGTTCTTGGATCAATCAGTACCGGGAACAGCAAGGTACAATTTACGTCCAAGGAAATAGACTTACGGCACGGTTCGCCTGTGCATTCGAAGAGGAAAGGAAATTCATCAAGGGCTTGCTTTTTGCTCAAGTAATTGTTTGTAAAAGGGGATTCTGTTGTCTAGGGTTGTGGAAGGACAAAGAAGTCGCGCGGCCGGGAGGTCGCCAACTAATAATATTGGGGTTTTTCGTTTGAAGACTGCAACCGCTACCGCTCGTACTGTACTGATAAATGATCGTGTGACCAGCCGGGAAAATGGACAAATCTCTTGGGCCCCGAAAATGTATTGCTGTCTTTTTATAATGTCGATTGGTTTTATAATAGTAACTGTGCTAAGTCTCTGGTACCTGGAAGAAGTGCATCCATTCGAAACCTTGTTACCAAATGAAAATGTACCCACTGTCCCTACTCCTTTTGTGCATTTGCATACTTTGTCTCCTAGAGACTCTCAGCATAGACAAAGATATCACAACAATACATTCTTACTTATCATGAATGCCTCACATGCCATTTTTAATAGGTCCAACTGTTGGATCTGCTCGCATTTAGAGCAACATGGGGATAAGGGGCTAGGTTGGTATATTAATCCTTTACCTTTAACAACTGCTTGTTATGCTTCTCTTAGAGCACTGATCTTTGGCTGTTGGAACAATTGCGTTTGGGCTCTGTTCAGTAGAACATCTACAGAGTGAGGCACCATCAGGGTTAGATCATGACCTAGGACCATTGCCTCACTCTGTTTTACAGATGCAGCAGCGACAGCTCACAAACATCTTGGCAAAGCGCATGCTACAGGATCAAGGGCGGAAGAAAAATAACCACATGGCCTATTCTTCCCTCCATGTCCCTGCGTTAATACAGCCAAAGCACATCCATCACATTCATGCACAAACAACACAAAGGCCTTTTCATAATTTGGTGTGCCCAAAACTGGTGCCGAGCACAATGCAGTCTTGAGCAGATCAAATGATTGCTGGAGTTCCGCGTTCCACGGCAATGGCGAAGAAATGCCCTTCTTCGTCAAATCCAACATCGGTTTAATCACTAGTGAGAGGTTTGGGATCCACAACCTACAGTAAGAAGCCATACCTATCAAGGCTCTAACTTCCTTCTGCGTATTTGGGACAGACATGCCAGAAATGTGTTTTATTCGTTCAGGTGTCAATCTTCTTCCCTCCTTTGACACGAGATAGCCTAAATAGGTGACCTCTTGACAACAATATTGAAACTTTTTAAACAAAGCTTTGTGACCATGTTTAGCTAGGTGAATAAGCAACAACACAGTGACCTCCTTACAAGCGCTTTCAGAGTCAGCAGCTAAAAGCAAGTCTTCGACATACTGAAGCAATGTACAAGAAGAGGGCAATTCAAGGGTATCAAGCTGTTCTTTCAAAGCTCTACTATAAATGCTTGGACTTTCCGTGTAACCTTGCGGTGCACGGGTAAAAGTGAACGATCGCCCCCCTTAGGTGACGCGAACAAGTATCTACTGTCCTTGTGTCTATGAATACTAAAGAAAGCATTCTTCAGATCCACAACACTAAAGTAAGTAGCTGAAGCCGGGATCATGGTTAATATTGTCGTCACATCAGGCACAATTGGAAATTGCAGAGCGACGACCTTATTAATGGCACGTAGATCAATTATGAAACAAAAAGGAATTGCATTATCGCCTTTTTTGTACATGGGTATAATTGGACTATTGCACAAACTACTTGCAATTTCCTCAATCACCCCTCGACGCACAAAATCGGAAACAATGCATTTCTAAGCATGCTCACCCTCAACTAAAATCTTATATTGTGGCAGCTTTATTCCATGTTTCAAGACTATTTTAACAGGCTCGATATGTAAAACGCCAACATCATTGTCGTCAATTGCCCATAGACACTCTGGTACATCTCTGAGTTCTGGTGGCAAAGGTCTGGTTAAGAATTGAGAGACATAAAGTTGCTGTGGTGAAATCGTCAAACGCACTCCATCAGAAGAACAATGAATTACCGAATTTAATTCCTTCAACAGATTCAACCCCAGCAAATTCTCTCCACAATTCGAAGTCAAAAGGAATGGACAGTGGACCATAAAGGGACCCAAAGAAATAGGTGCCGACGAAGAAACTGGGCAAACAACTGGTGTGCCAGAAAACCCTACAGAAACATTGGTTTGCCTGACAGTGGAATGTTTGGACCCCGAGAATGATCAATGGAACACTTCTGTGCCCCTGTATCTACCAAGAATAGATGTTTCCTATTTCCCATTACCATTTCAACTTAGGGACCTTTCTGATTAACGGGAATAGGCGTAGGTTCCAAACCCTGCTTCGGGCAATCCTAACGAAACAGAATATCGTCGAAAGGAAGCTCTTCAGAGAGGTAAGCAGCAGAAGGATGATCAAATATGTTTCTAGTATCCACACTTGGTACCTGATTATCCTGCGAAAAAGGTTGCTGTGGATCTTGTGTAAAATTACCTCTACCAGGGCCCCCTGCACCCGGGCGACCTCTGGATCGTCTACCCATATTTCCGAATGTGTTATTCGACCTTTGTCGAAGGACGGGGCATTGTGCACGCCAATGGTCCTCTTGCCGACAATAGGCACACTGGTTAATGTTCACAGGACCCAAGGGCACATTTCCTTGTGGAACAAACTGACCTCTAATCTGCCAACTAGCCCCTCTAGAGCCTCTAACAATTTGCTGTAATAATACTTTAGTCTTCAAATCACCTTTTCTCTTCTCTACTCTTTCCTTTTCATTATTGACACGATTCTCGTAGTACTGAGCCATGTGCAGTACCTCTGATTGGGACTTCGCCTGGCAAGTGCTCTCAGAAGACATCATTTGTGACTGGATGTTAGGCAGCAATCCACGCACAAATTTGTCCACAAATAATCTTTTCCCAGACTCTGTGCCTAAGTCTTGTCCACTGAAATCCGAGAATACCTGTTCAAACCGATAAAAGTACTCGGTAGCACCCTCAGACTTCCCTTGGACACAGGCCGTGAGCTTGTCCCAGATAATCCTCTTTTCGGGAATTATGGTTTTCAATTTTGCAATGATTCTATCAGGTAAGGTTAGTATCACCTGGGGCGGTCTCTCACCAGCTGGCCTTTCTCCATCAAGTCTAATTATGTTAGTCCATGTATCTCCCAACCCTGGTACATCATCTATAGTCCTAACCTGTTTCCACAAATGTAAGGGCAGGAGTACAGGAAATAACAGATCAATATCACCCAAGATGAATACTGAGGACTGCAAGACAGACTCTATTTCTTTATAGAATCCTGTCAGATTTTTCCTAATGTCAGGAATAGATTGTTTAATAGTATTCACTTACTGTCTCGAGAACGGGACGTGAACAAACTGCGATACATAATGTGCAGGAATGGTCACAGCAACCGCATTTGTTGCAGGATCGGCCGCAATCTCAACCTTTGGGACAAATGTCGGAGGAACCTCTCTCATAGGCAACTGAGAAGTAGGCAACTCTGAACGCTTACTAAGAAACAGAGCCAAGTCGAGCATTAAAGCAGTCGAAGAAGTGTCAAGTGAAAAAGCTCTCTTATAAATACTCAATAATTCTGTGGGACAACTAATCTTTCTTTTCATACAATCATCCTGCAGGTACTCTATCATTACCTGTATCACTTTCTTCTGCATTTCTGGTGTATACTGACTATATGTGTCATATACCTCAACTGGAGTTATCAACATATCTGAGATCCATCTAATCGCATCTTTCGTACAAATTCGTGCTTCATCAGATATCGATTTACGACAAGGAAGGAACCGTTTCTGTACATACATACTATCTTCATCTTCATCCTTATTCTGTAACCTTTCCAACTCCTTCCTATACTCAAATAACCTCTCGACATGCTCATGTACTTTCTCCCCAGTGTCTCTTGAAAACGCTAAAGTGTTCAGATCTCTCAACCCTTGTGGGAGATCTGCATTATTTAATTTGCCCCACATTACACATACATGAATCATTAAACCTTCAATAAAAAAAAGTTTCTCAGGAAAATTATCCATATTAGAAAGTGTGGCAAAAACATTAGCTTGATCATCTCTCTCCATACAATGCTTAGCCCATGCAATCAAATCTCTTTTCTTCTCTGGAGGTACAGTATTACGAGTAACAACCCTTGACCCCGCACCCTGATCGACTACAAGCGATGCAGGACCACTTGGAATAGGGGGAGCAGGCAAATTCAATGGAGGTACTGTTACTGGTGCAATAGGAAGAGGCGGAGGAACAGGTAGAGGAACAAGAACTGGAGGAAGAGGAACATTATGAGGAGCTGGAACAACAGGAACAACAGCAGGAAGAGCAGGAATAACAGCAGGAAGAGCAGGAATAACAGCAGGAAGAGGCAAAGCGGCAGGAAGAGGAACATACAGAGGTGGCGCAAATGCACCAGGCCTTCGTTCATTTAACAATTTATCAATAAGTTCATCAGAAACATGAAAATCTTTAGAAGGATAGATTTTCTGAATGCCAAGTGAGAAAGCCCTATCCATATTCCTAGCTGACTCAGACTGTTTATCTTGGTCATACAACAACGCTTTTTCGGCATTCGTTTTATGACGGCGCGCATGTTTTTCTCTACTCTTAAGATGCTGCAACGCTTCTTTTTTCCAATTCTGCAAAACATTAAATGCTGCAGGTCTAGCCTTTTTCTTTAACAAAATTGACTCTAAATACTCAACACGAGGGAATTCAAAACTACCATTGATTGGCCACTGAAGTTCGGAGGCATGTCTGGTTTGTCTGTGCCAAATATCATTAAACACTATACTTCCAATGCCATGTTTACAGTACATAGTGCAAGCCAGCGACCCCTCCTGTGGGGCCGGATGGCCAAATTCAAAAGATTGCCTATCACTGCGGAATAACGCCCTGAAGCAGGTAGACAATTTCCCAGGCATATCGAAACATTGGTGTTACCTGATCAATAATTGTATTTGCAGATACAATGCGCCAAAACAAATTATCAGGATACTTAAGAATCGAGTCACGACTCACCTGATCAATCCTAAGGAGGTCCGATCGGATTTCAAAATTCTTACCTAACTAATCTTACCTCGGGAAATCTGCCCACCTCGATAAGTGGACCCTCGTCAAGATGCCGTCTCGGACCACAAGCTAATCGTCCAGGGATCTGGCCGTGCAGTGCTGCTGAGGTGTCACGTCTCTTTCAGAAGAAGGGGCCCCTTTATTTTGTTACACCGTCCGATCCTGGTCTGATAGCGTGCGTCAACCTTCGACAATCCGGCATCAATCTTGAGGGTCCCTATTCAGCTGCCAACTGTGAAAACAAAGAGAAAATGCTGAGGCTGAGTACCCCAAAAGGAAATACACCGAACACGGGTTACAAAGGAACATACAAAGATCTTTCTATTATACTGAACAGTTTCAAAGGACAAAGCAACAGATAGCTATCGGCCCTCAGTACAACACAGCAAACTCCAGCGTGGTTCGGTGTGCTCAGTGAGTGGGGCTGCACATTAGAATAGTTGTACCTTATATACCTTTGAAAACATGATGTCCAACCCCACTGTGGTTTAATATTTGTTAATACATTACGGATCTAGGGTTCGTCCCAAGTTCACACATCTGTAGGCTTAGGGTTTACTTTTAATGTATTCACCAACAAGCCTTATTAGTGACAGTGTATCTTAGGATTTCATGTAGAGTCTTCTAAACAGTTTTATACAATATAATCAAACAAGTGTTCACATTTCAGTATTTGAATACATTGTGTTTAACATGTGCTTGCAGTTTAGCTTTGTTAGCGCAAGTACTCCTCTACACACAGGTCAACGAAGGACAAGGTCTCAGTTTATGACTAACAAGTGGCCTGCAGGCACGTTACACATTAGTTTATACATAGAGGTCAAGATGGCCATGTTACATTTTCGGAATGACACTGTCCATCATTTTAGCTCACAGGGTGACTTTGCAGAGAGAACCTACAATGGCGGATTGACCTAAAATGGCGGCTTACATTGATTCTAAGGTTGGGACCTTGCAACACGGATTTCTTCACAAGTGGCTTACAAGCAGCTTGGCGTAAGCCAATATACATATATTCATCACACTAGGAGGCACGATAAAATTTCCCATTTGACAGGTCGAGACTGGGAACGTGCAGAGAGAGAAGCTCTCAGGATTTATTGCAAGTGCAGTGAATGGGAGGGGTGCAGGGCCTTGAGGCAAGTGCTGGCAGGACGAGGGAGAGGCAGAGGACCAAGTCCACCCAGTCGGTAGAGACTGGGGAAGTGCGGAAAGAGAAGCTCTCAGGATTTATTGCAAGTGCAGTGAGCAGGTGGGGTGCAGGGCTTTGAGGCAAGTGCAGGCAGGACGAGGGAGGGGCAGGGGACCAAGTGCACCCAGTCGGTAGAGACTGGGGAAGTGCGTAGAGAGAAGCTCTCAGGATTTTTTGCAAGTGCAGTGAGTGGGTGGGGTGCAGAGCCCTGAGGCAAGAGCAGGCAGGACGAGGGAGGGGCAGAGGACCAAGTGCACCCAGTCGCTAGAGTCTGGGGAAGTGCGGAGAGAGAAGCTCTCAGGATTTATTGCAAGTGCAGTGAGTGGATGGGGTGCCCGGCTCTGAGGCAAGTGCAGGCAGGACGAGGGAGGGGCAGAGGACCAAGTGCACCCAGTCGCTAGAGACTGGGGAAGTACGGAGAGAGAAGCTCTCAGGATTTATTGCAAGTGCATTGAGTGGGTGGCGTGCAGGGCCCTGAGGCAAGTGCAGGCAGGACGAGGAGGGGGGGGCAGAGGACCAAGTGCACCCAGTCGCTAGAGACTGGGAAAGTGCGGAGAGCGAAGTTCTCAGGATTTATTGCAAGTGCAGTGAGCAGGTGGGGTGCAGGGCTTTGAGGCAAGTGCAGAAGGACTGGCAGGGATGCCGGGGACCTGTGAGACTCTGGGGTACTCCAGGCGGCCAGCCAGTGAGTGGGTGGGGTGCAGGGCCCTGAGGCAAGTGCAGAAGGACTGGCCGGGATGCCGGGGACCTGTGAGACTCTGGGGTACTCCAGGCAGCCAGCCAGTGAGTGGGTGGGGTGCACAGCCCTGAGGCAAGTGCAGAAGGACTGGCCGGGATGCCGGGGACCTGTGAGACTCTGGGGTACTCCAGGAGGCCAGCCAGTGAGTGGATGGGGTGCAGAGCCCTGAGGCAAGTGCAGAAGGACTGGCCGGGATGCCGGGGACCTGTGAGACTCTGGGGTACTCCAGGCGGCCAGCCAGTGAGTGGATGGGGTGCAGAGCCCTGAGGCAAGTGCAGAAGGACTGGCCGGGATGCCGGGGACCTGTGAGACTCTGTGGTACTCCAGGCGGCCAGCCAGTGAGTGGATGGGGTGCAGAGCCCTGAGGCAAGTGCAGAAGGACTGGCCGGGATGCCGGGGACCTGTGAGACTCTGGGGTACTCCAGGCGGCCAGCCAGTGAGTGGGTGGGGTGCAGGGCCCTGAGGCAAGTGCAGAAAGACTGGCCGGGATGCCGGGGACCTGTGAGACTCTGGGGTACTCCAGGCGGCCAGTCAGTGAGCTGTATGGAACGGAGGGAGAGAGGTCCTTCTGAGGTGGCAGAAATGTTTACCGTTCAACTGGGTACTTCGAATGCCTGCTGTCACAGTGCTTAGAAACAGGAGCCATCCAGCACGAAGCGCTATGCTATTGAAGAGTTTGCCCACAGTTGGAAAGCCGTGGGTCTCTGATATCCCATTTGTGCATAGGCCAGGCTCTGGTATGGATAAGGTCCTCGCTCGCTATGCATGCATAATGGATGACTCTTAATGTATGCTTTGGAAGGCGAGGGTGCTACAGGCTTCCCAGAAATGATGCAGCCGCTGTTGAGAAGGATGCCATATCCGCTGTGTGCAATTATCCATGAATATTGTGTGTAGGCTTCCAGGGCCATTAATGAGAAGTGATAGACACTTCTCTTTCCCTAGAGCCGCGCCGTCCAATAGGCTTGATGTTGTGTTTGTTCCCTGTGCATTCTGCAGTCATTCTGAGGTGCGTTTAGGAGCTGATTGGCTGCAGAGGATTTATTAGAATGCCAACCTCTGTTGCATCTCTGGTACAGCGCCTCGATGGCCAGTCTGCCAGCTGCACACTATATCGGTGATAAAAACACGAGTAATATGCAGACATAAAAATCAGCTTTTAACATTGGAACTCATTTCTAGTCTTTGCTTTTGGCATCTTTTATGGAGTTCTTTGCTTGATGGAAGTCGGGTTCAAGAAACACTGATGTTCTGATTTACACGAAATTCAGTGTTTGACTGCGTGAGCGTGTTCTGTGTGAGTTTGCGGGTTTATTTTGTTTTCAGTGTGTGACTCTGTGAGTTTATGGTCACTGTGGGATAAATCTGGGGTTAGTGTGGGTTTAATCTGTGCTCAGCGTGGGACAGTGTGGGTTTAATCTGTGTTAAGGCTGGCACAGTGTGGCCTTGTTTTGTGTTCAGTGTCTGACTGTAGGTGAACTTTGCTTCCAAATGTATGGTTGTGTGGGTCAGTCTGTGTTCAGTGTGCTGATGTGTGACTTTATTCTGTGTTTAGTGTGGGGCCGTGGCAGTTTACTCCTTGCTCAGTGTATGGACAAGTCTGTGTTCAGAGTAAGGCTGTATGGACTAGTCTATGTTCAGAGTATGGCTGTATGGACAAGCCTGTTTTTGGCATATGGCTGTATGGACTAGTCTGTGTTCGGTATATGGCTGTATGGCCTAGTCTGTGTATGGCATATGGCTGTGTTGACCAGTCTGTGTTTCGAGTAAGGCTGTGTGAACTAATCTGTGTTCGGTGTATCGCTGTATGGACTAGCCTGTGTTTGGTGTAAGGCTGCATGTACTAGTCTGTGTTCGGAGTAAAGCTGCATGGACTAGTCTGTTTTCGGCATATGGCTGTATGGGCTAGTCTGTGTTCGGAGTAAGGCCTAATGGACTAGTCTGTGTTTGGCTTATGGCTGTATGGACTAGTCTGTGTTTGGCGTAAGCCAGTATGGACTTGTCTGTGTTCGGAGTATGGCTGTATGGCCTTGTCTGTGTTTCATGTAAGGCTGTATGGACTAGTCTGTGTTTGGCGTAAGGCAGTATGTAATTGTCTGTGTTCAGAGCATGGTTGTATGGGCTAGTCTGTGTTTGGTGTAAGTCTGTATGAACTAGTCTGTGTTCAGAGTATGGCTGTATGGCCTAGTATGTGTTCGGAGTAAGGCTGCATGGACTAGTCTGTGTTCGGAGTATGGCTGTATGGACCAGTCTCTGTTTGGTGTAAGGCTGTATTTACTAGTCTGTGTTCAGAGCATGGCTGTATGGGCAGTCTGTGTCAGAGTATGGCTGTATGGCCTAGTATGTGTTCGGAGTAAGGCTGCATGAACTAGTCTGTGTTCGAAGAATGGCTGTATGGACTAGCCTGTGTTCGGAGTAAGGCTGTATTTACTAGTCTGTGTTTGGAGTAAGGCCTCATGGACTAGTCTGTGCTTGGCTCATGGCTGTATGGACTAGTCTGTGTTTGGCATAAAGCAGTATGTACTTATCTGTGTTCAGAGTATGGCTGTATGGGCTAGTCTGTTTTTGGTGTAAGGCTGTATGGACTAGTCTTTGTTCTGAGTATGGCTGTATGGCCTAGAATGTGTTTGGCGTAAGGGTGTATGTACTAGTCTGTGTTCGAAGTATGGCTGCATGAACTAGTCTATGTTAAGAGTATGGCTGTATGGACAAGCCTGTTTTTGGCATATGGCTGTATGGACTAGTCTGTGTTCGGTATATGGCTGTATGGCCTAGTCTGTGTATGGCATATGGCTGTGTTGACCAGTCTGTGTTTCGAGTAAGGCTGTGTGAACTAATCTGTGTTCGGTGTATCGCTGTATGGACTAGCCTGTGTTTGGTGTAAGGCTGCATGTACTAGTCTGTGTTCGGAGTAAAGCTGCATGGACTAGTCTGTTTTCGGCATATGGCTGTATGGGCTAGTCTGTGTTCGGAGTAAGGCCTAATGGACTAGTCTGTGTTTGGCTTATGGCTGTATGGACTAGTCTGTGTTTGGCGTAAGCCAGTATGGACTTGTCTGTGTTCGGAGTATGGCTGTATGGCCTTGTCTGTGTTTCATGTAAGGCTGTATGGACTAGTCTGTGTTTGGCGTAAGGCAGTATGTAATTGTCTGTGTTCAGAGCATGGTTGTATGGGCTAGTCTGTGTTTGGTGTAAGTCTGTATGAACTAGTCTGTGTTCAGAGTATGGCTGTATGGCCTAGTATGTGTTCGGAGTAAGGCTGCATGGACTAGTCTGTGTTCGGAGTATGGCTGTATGGACCAGTCTCTGTTTGGTGTAAGGCTGTATTTACTAGTCTGTGTTCAGAGCATGGCTGTATGGGCAGTCTGTGTCAGAGTATGGCTGTATGGCCTAGTATGTGTTCGGAGTAAGGCTGCATGAACTAGTCTGTGTTCGAAGAATGGCTGTATGGACTAGCCTGTGTTCGGAGTAAGGCTGTATTTACTAGTCTGTGTTTGGAGTAAGGCCTCATGGACTAGTCTGTGCTTGGCTCATGGCTGTATGGACTAGTCTGTGTTTGGCATAAAGCAGTATGTACTTATCTGTGTTCAGAGTATGGCTGTATGGGCTAGTCTGTTTTTGGTGTAAGGCTGTATGGACTAGTCTTTGTTCTGAGTATGGCTGTATGGCCTAGAATGTGTTTGGCGTAAGGGTGTATGTACTAGTCTGTGTTCGAAGTATGGCTGCATGAACTAGTCTATGTTAAGAGTATGGCTGTATGGCCTAGTCTGTGTTTGATTTAAGGCTGTATGGACTAGTCTGTGTTTGGTGTGAGGCTGTATTTACTTGTCTGTGTTCAGATTATGACTGTATGGGCTAGTCTGTGTTCAGCATATGGCTGTATGGGCTAGTCTGTGTTCAAATGTATGGATTTGTCTGTGTTCGGTGTATGGCTGTATGGACTAGTCTGTGTTCGGCATAAGGCTGCATGGACTAGTCTGTGTTCAGCATAAGGCTGTATGGACAAGTCTGTGTCCCCGTCCGCTGTATAGACTAGTTTGTGTTCGATGTATGGCTGCATGGACTAGTCTGTGTTTGGCGTATGGCTGTATGGACTAGTCTGGGTTCAGAGTAGGGCTGTATGGACTAGTCTGTGTTTGGTGTAAGGCTGTATGGACTAGTCTGTGTTTGACATATGGCTATATGGACTAGTCTGTGTTCAGAGTATGGCTTTATGGACTAGTCTGTATTCGGTGAAAGGCTGTATGAACACGTCTGTGTTTGGTTTATGGCTGTATGGACTAGTCTGTGTTCGGCATAAGGCTGTATGGGCTAGTCTGTGTTAAACATATGGCTGTATGGACTAGTCTGTGTTCAGAGTATGGCTGTATGGACTAGTCTGTGCTCGGCGTATGACTGTATGGACTAGTCTATGTTCGGTGTAAGGCTGTATGGACTAGTCTGTGTTCGACATATGGCTGTATGGACTAGGCTGTGTTCAATGTATGCCATATGGACTAGTCTGTATTTGGTGAAAGTATGTATGAACTAGTTTGTGTTTGGTTTATGGCTGTATGGACTAGTCTGTGTTCGGCATATGTCTGTGTGGACTAGTCTGTGTTTGGCATAAGGCTGTATGGACTAGTCCGTGTTCAACGTATGGCTGTGTGGACTAGTCTGTGTTCGGCGTATGGCTGTATGGACTAGTCTGTTTTTGGTATAAGGCTGTATGTACTAGTCTGTGTTTTGCATAAGGCTGTATGGACAGTCTGTCTACAGTGTTGATGTGTGGTTGTCTTCAGTGTTCAGAGTAGGAATGTTTCGAATTATGCTGTGCTCAGTGTCTGGTTGATTTGGTTCATGTTGTGCGCAGTGTGTGGTTGCTTTATGCTGTGCTCAGTGTGCGGTTGCGTTGGTTCATGCTGTGCTCAGTGTGTGGTTGCTTTGGTTCATGCTGTGCTCAGTGTATGCTTGCTTTGGTTCATGCTGTGCTCAGGATGTAGTTGCTTTGGTTTATGCTGTGATCAGTGTGTGGTTGCGTTGGTTCATGCTGTGCTCAGTGTGTGCTTGCTTTGGTTCATGCTGTGCTCAGTGCTTGGTTGCGTTGGTTCATGCTGTGCTCAGTGAGTGGTTGCTTTGTCTCATGCTGTGCTCAGTGTGTGGTTGCTTTGGTTCATGCCGTGCTCAGTGTGTTGTTTATTTGGTTTATACTGTGCTCATTGTGTGGTGGCTTTGGTTCATGCTTTGCTCAGTGTGTGGTGGCTTTGGTTCATGCTTTGCTCAGCATGTGGTGGCTTTGGTTCATGCTGTACTCAGCGTGTGGTGGCTTTGGTTCATGCTGTGCTCAGTGTGGGATTGTGTGGGATAATCCTGTGTTCAAAGTGGGGATGAGTGTTTTTTCTGTGTTCAGCATGGGTTGTGTACGTTTATTCTCTGTTCAATGTATGGTTGTGTGTTTATAATATGTTCAGTGGGGGTTGTCTTGTGTTCAGCATGTGGCAGTGTGGGCGATGCACGAGAGAAGGGGCAGAAGGGTAGTCGTCCCCAGCCTCCTGATATAGGCGTCATTAGAAGTGTGGCAATCATTCTAGCAGAATTACCGCTCTAGTGATTTAGTGTTACCGCCACTCGGTCCGTCGGATTTAGCCAGGGATTACGGGTGGGGCAATGACAGAATTAGTGCTCATGTACTGGTCGGGCGGTCCGGAATTAACAGTGGCGGTAAACCCGCCGCCACTGTTAATTCCGGACCGCCCGATCCCGAGTCCTGCAGGCGGGAGGTGATCTTCCTGCCAGGTCTGACCTGGCGGGTTTAACACCTCCCGCCTGCAGGCGGACGTGCAAACACCGGCACCATCACGAGATGGTGCCGGTGTTTCCACTTCCCCATTCCCATTGAGTCCTATAGGACTCAATGGGGATTTACACCATTCCGCCTCCGTGACTCCCGGGACACCGGGGCTGTAATGCCCTGGTAATTCCGGGAGTCACGGAGGCGGAATGGTAATACGAGTCCGGCAGTAAGCAGGCGGTTTTACTGTCGCAGTTACCGCCGGACTCGTAATGAGGCCCCATTGGGCCTCATTGTAAGTAAAGGGATGCAGTAAAAAAAAAAATAAATAAATAAAATAAACAGTGATAAAACACAGGGAACTGTGTTACTTCCACATTTCTACACTGTCGTACTACAACTTTGGGGGTTAGGTGGAGGCTTTAATCTGCCACATTTCCGCCAGAAATCTGCAAAATTACCTCCGGTGGTAATTCCACAGAAATCCCCATGGAGTCCTATGGACTCAAATAAATGGGGTCTAACACCACCTACCACCACTTGGAATCAGGCAGTAATTCCCAAGTGACGGTAAAGGTAAATCCGTTTGGTGGTATTTCAGCCGATTAACCGCTGAGATGCCACGAAACTTGTAATGAGGTCCATTTTCATGCATTACACTATTGTACAATATTCAGCGGTAGTCCTTGTATGTTATATAAACATATTTTTAAAGAGTGGTGAGTACAACACAAATGGTGCTGTCTTAGTAGCTTGAAAAGCAGTGCACATGTGCTTCACGCAGTCCTGCGAGTGCTTGCTGTGTACCGGGCGCGCAGGCCCCGCCGTGTGTACTGAGCTGCCGGATAGTAAGGTGCCTGGAGGCAAGCACTGAACTAAAGCTTGGTTCCCGGCTCATTATGCCCGCACCTCCGCTCACACTGGGTATTACAGCTGAAAGCACATGGCGCCTGGATGCTGGGAGCAGGTAGGGTGGCAGGTAAGAACTCTGGGCCCTGGAAAGTGGTGTTGCTAGGCGGGGGGGGGGCTGAGGGGGCTACAGCCCCGGTTCTTTTGGTTGTAGCCCCGGATAGAAGCTCAGGGGCTACAACAGAAAGTCTGGCTAGCCCCCGAGTCCCACAGTCCCGAGATTAGCGTAGCCCCGGATCTTTTCCATACCTAGCAACACCCAATACCCCCCCCCTGCCTCCCACACAAGTCTGTTTACTGAGCAGCCTTTTCTGGTTCTGGGTCATGGATGCAGCGAGTTTGCCAAACTAGGTTATTTCCGGGAAATTGAAAACGCATACATTCTTTCCTCTGCATACAGCGCCCTCCTTCAGAATATTGACAGGGAAAGTAGGTTTGCACTAAAGCACTGTCCTACGTTAACCCTCACATGGGATGACCCAGAAATCACACACAAATCAGTGGCGTAACACAAGATCTGGGGGCCCCCCTGCTAGCCATGCTGAGGGCCCCCCTCTGCCAACTCTACAACAAATCACGTGTCTCGCCACACTCTGGGCCGGCCTAGATTACCACACTTGCCCAATACGCACTAACGTGCTGCTGAAGGGGTATGCCACACACTGCACTCAAAGATAGATATAACTATGTGTTTTAATGAAATATTCAGCACACTTTCTGAGAAAAACTGCTAGAAACCCACAGTGTTTGCAATTGTTTTGTAGGGTAACACGAATCAAATACATGCAAGTCAACAACAGTGCACATGATTAGTAATGCTTTGCTATTAGAAATGCCATGCCACAATGAAACATGTCCAACTGGCAGCACAATGTGGACCAGTGTAGACACATGATAACATTACAGTAAAGCGTGCCAGGCCACAATAAGACTCATCAAGAAGAGAGCACACATTCAAGCCTGCATCTCTATGGCCTCTAACAACACAGACAAACTCTTTAAAATCCTGTTGCAGTCTCTACCTCTCCTGTTCCCTCAACAGGCCCTCTGTTCAGCTTTGGCCTCTCGCTTCTCTGCTAAAACTCAGGACATCCTGTCCCTCTCTACTCTTCCTCTCCCTCTTCCTCTCTCGGCCTCCTTTGGCCATCTCTCCCTCTCCTCCTCCTCTCTCCTCTTTCTCTCTAACACCTGACAATGTTTCTAGACAAGTCCCATCTATGGAAGTGTCGTCGAAACAGGTGCTCGCATGCTCCTGCAGAACCATCAAGGACCACATTGACACCCTTGATCCAGCCTTGTCTGATTTCTGTAATCATTCTTTTGCCACTGGAACTTTTCCCTCTCCCAAACTCTTGGAAAAGCTGGCCAACTGCCATCTTACTCTCCACACTGAATATGTTGGTTGTCTCCATGACAATACGTCTGGTTTAAGAGCTGCCAGAGGCATGGAAACTGCTCTCCTGAACACCTGTGAAGATCTGATTTCTAACCTTGATTCCAGCATTCCTTCTGTCCTCATCCTCCTTGAACTTTCCTCTGCTTTTGACACTGTCAAGCTCGCCATCCTGATCAATCGACTCTGTGAAAACCTGGGCATCATGGATCAGGCCCTGGAGTGGCTGACCTCCTTCCTCTTGAACCACCCCTCCAACGACAAACTTGGTCCCTTTCACTCTGCCACCTCTCTCTACCTGTGGCGTTCCCCAGGGCTCTATCCTCTCACCCTGGTTTTTCAACCTCTACTTGGCCCCTTTGGCCCACCTGATCTCTACCTTCTCCTCTAACTTTCAGTTTAATGAGGATGACACTCAGCTTTCATTCAGGCTCCCCTCAGCATACTCTCCTCTCTCGCTCATTCCTGGTGTCATCTTCAACTCCACTCTCTCTTTCTCTCCTCACATCTCAGACGTCGCCAAGAAGTCCCACTACCAGCTGCACCTCCTCAAAGGGACTCTTCCCTTTCTCACTTTCCCCCAGAAGCTCACTGTCTCCAGAGCTCTGGTTCTCTCTAGGCTGGACTACTGCAACAGCCACTTTCTCAATCTACCTTCGTCTATTCTCCACCCTCTGCAACTAATCCAGAACAGTACTGCAAGACTTATTCTTGGCCTCAAGCCCAAGGACCGTATCTCTCCAGACATGAAATCTCTCCACTGGCTCCCGGTGGCTGCAAGGATCAAGTTCAAGACCCTTTGCATTGTCCACAAGGCTTTTTGGGGCTGGGATCCGCACTACATCCAACACTCTCTTCCAAAAAACAGTACTTCTCGAGCCCTTAGGGTTAGATGCTTCTCCAGGCAGAGAGTGGGTGGGTAGATCCCTCTGCTCTGCAGGTGCTTCCCTCTGGAATTACCTCCCTGCCCCTTCCAAACTTGAGCCGGACCACCTGAAGTTCCGGAAGCAGCTCAAAACATTCCTCTTCTCCTATGCTTTCTCTCTCTCCCTCCCCTGCTGACCTACCTGACCTACCTGTCTGCTCTACCAACTGGTTGCTTGGCTACCCTCAGAGTCGCACTGAGTGCAGGCTCTTTCTTGATCAGTCACCCTTGCACTGCCTCTGGGCCTACCATGCAGTTAGGGGCTGTAACTGTAACCCTACAGTCCCTTGTTCTCCTTGCACTACCCAGAGCTGCGCTGCCCTGGCTGCACTTTCTCAGAGCATTGCTGCCCTGTTTTCCCCTCCCCTCTCCCTTGCACTTCCCCCTCCCCTTCCCCTTGCACTTCTTTTTCTCGCACTTGCACGATCTGAACGACACAAGGCTTAGTAAGATCATTTGTCTTGTCCTCCCTCTATTTTCCTTCCCTTATCTTGTCGTGCCTAAAAGCACTTGTGTACAGGCGCGTTATATATGACTTACCATATCATATCATATCATTTTATCACAGATGCCCAGAAAAATATAGAGTGCCACAGTAAGCAACGGCTGGACTGGCAGAACCCAAATATCAGTCTAGCCATGTAATTACACTTAGCATGACTGCTTTATCAGAAATGCCAAGTTAAAAAAATTCCTACCAAACTGAGGAATGACTAGACTGACTGCACCAAAATGCCACTAATACCACATATCATGCCTGATTAGCATGGACATGGACGGCCATTATGATTTATTGCACAATCCCACCCCCCACACATCCCCTCTCTCTCTCATCCCCTACCCCAACCTCCAAAATCAGCTCATTGGCCCAGAATTACCTCCACGTCCCTCTTCCTTGCTTATGTATCAGGCTCCATGCCTCATAGGTAAGTACTGGGATGAGGACGGGTGGGACTAGGAGTAATGAAGATTACAGGTAGCTAAGTCAGGCATTACCTTCATGTACCTCTACCTCATCCTAGTACTTGTGTATGAGGCCTAGTGCCTCATACACAAGTACTGGGATGAGGAAGAATATGGCTAGGAGTAATGAAGATTACCAAGTAATCAAGGCATTAAACACAAGTAGTGGTGCAACACCATTGAGCTGACTGGGCTTCAGCACTACTCCCCCCCCCCCTGAAATTGTGGACTATATTGACTTGACCTGGCTGACCTACAGAGCAGTTGCTGGACAGAAAAGGAAACAGATGTTAAACGGCACCTGGGTTTTGCGGTTAACAAGGGCCTGGTCCAGCAATTACTAATGTACAGCATTTCACTGTTATTACCTGCATTCAAATGCCAAATGTTTTAAGCAATTGAAATCGTGATGTGGGTTTAGTACTTGCATGCCAGGGGAGTGACTGGAAGGGTAGAGAGAGAAGAGGAGACCAGTCATTCTCACAGCAGTCCATAAGTGGGTGCTTTTAGACTTAAAGGAGAGAGTTAACTGCTTGTAACATTGAAGATGCACTAGAATAGTCTCATTAAAATGCATAAAGAAGTTAGATGCCCCCACACAATTAAGTTTGCTGCTCCCCACCACACGTGAAGTTAGCGCCTCCCCCAAAACAAGCACACACACAAGCACACACACCATTCACTATATATACACATGCACACCCATGCATCCATACATTTAAGTGTGCACTCTTTCACCATAAAGGCACGCCCAGGCAGCCACCCATACATTTAAGTGTGCACCCCTTCACCATACAGGCACACCCAGGCAGCCACCTGTACATTTAAGTGTGCACCCCTTCACCATACAGACACACCCAGGCACCACCCATACATTTAAGTGTGCATCCGTTCACCATACACGCACACCCAGCCACCCATACATTTGTTTGCACCCTTTCACCATACACTCACACAGACAGTCACCTATACATTTAAGTGTGCAGTCTTTCACCATACAGGCACACCCAGGCAGCCACCCGTACATTTAAGTGTGCACCCTTTCACCATACAAGCACACCCAAGCAGCCACCCATACATTTGTTTGCACCCTTTCACCATACACTCACACAGACAGTCACCTATACATTTAAGTGTGCATCCTTTCACCATACAGGAACACACACCCAGGCACCCACCCATACATTTAAGTGTGAACCCCTTCACCATACACGCACACCCAGCCACCCATACATTTGTGTGCACCCTTTCACCATACACTCACACAGGCAGCCACCTATACATTTAAGTGTTCACCCTTTCAACATACACTCACACACAGTCACCTATACATTTAAGTGTGCAGTCTTTCACAATAAAGGCACACCGAGGCAGCCACCCATATATTTAAGTGTGTATCCTTTCACTGTACATGCACACACGCATACCCAGCCACCCATACATGTGTGTGCACACTTTCACCATACACTCACACACGCACACATCAAGGGGTTGAGGGGAGTCATAATACTTCAAATATAAATTGTTTCTTTTTGATGACTCTTGGATGTGAAGTCACTCTGACTTCATAAAGAAATTATTTACATGAAGGACTGAACCATAACAGAAAAAATGTCTTTATGAAGGCAGAGTGACTTCAAAAATGAACTATTTATTTTTGAAGTCATAGGGCTTCCCTCACCCCATGACATGGCGGCCTCCAGCCTAGGGTTTTCATGTCATTGGGTGGGGGCAGTGCCGGTCTTTGCATCAGGCAACCCAGGCGGCTGCCTGAGGTCAGTCAGCATCTAGGGGGCGCTGCACCAGCAGTCTACAGTGCCAGTGCTAGACTACACGTGTAACACGTTTGTTTCCTAACATTATAAAAACGAATGTGCCTGTTCATTTTTATAATGTTAGGAAACAAACGTGTTACACGTGTATTCTACCACTGGTACTGCTGCAGGCTGTGGCCTCAGCCAGGGCTATTTCTTGTCCATTTGGTGCCCAGGGCGAAACACTAGGAATGTGCCCCCCCCGCACCCCATCCCAAGTGCCACTCCCAATGCACTCTGCGCTCCACTCCCGCTGCACCCCGCGCACCACTCCCACTGCACCCTGCGCGCCATCCCCAAACTACACCGTTAAGGAACTCCTACCCAAAGTCAAACAGTCCGTCACACAAGGAAGGAATTGCCATTTGCAACGGTGGGCCACTTTTTCACTGGTGCCCAAGACAATTATATGCCCCAGTCCCACTTAGGCTGCAGATAATGAGGACTAGGCACACCAAGAGACCATGAATATGGCACAGGATGCAGTATATACAACCAACAAAGAACACAAGATGCTGAAGGGGGTTTGGAGGCAACCAAAGCCAAAAGGGCAATGACAAGGAGACACCTGAACCCAATAAACAATCACTTTAACATTCTTTGAATGGGAATCAAGAGTATGCTTTGATACAGTAAAGTCTTGACTGTTGTAAGGATACATGGACCAGGATTATTTATTTATTTATTTATTCATGCAATGTTTGTCGGGTACCTGCATATTTATTTATTTATGCAATGTGTGTCGGATACAGGTATCCGACAAACATCGCATGAAAAATAAATGATCTGTCTCCATGTACCCGACAAACATTGCATAAATAAATAAATAAACCGGTTCGTGGCTTAAAGAATATTTATTCAGCAACACTGGTCAAAACCATTATCCGCATTGTGAAGTAACTCATCACCAGTGCCATGGAAGTGGTTTAAAGTGTAATTGATGTATAGTTTGGAAAAGAAGTGGCATGAAAGAAATAGCGCTGCTTTAAACAATTTTGGCCATATTCTGAGCTAGCAGGGATGCACCATGGGCCCAAACGGGTCTCCATTTGTACCGTGTCGGGGCCCACGGTGCGTCCCTGTAAGGCACGCCCACTCCCCACAGCCCACTGAACCTCCCCTCACATCTCAATGCCAGCATGAAACCATTTAGTGACTAATGGGCCACCATTAGCAGTTTCCTGCCGGCATTGTGATGGAAGGGGCTGGTTGTAGCTGCAGGGGGACCTAAAGTGTTTTTATTGGTGTGCTAATGCCCCCAAGCCCAAGTGGCACGAAAGTGGTCAGAGGGAGCCTCTGACTTCTGAAATGTCACGTAGTACTTTTGTACTACGTGACATTACAGTCGGAAGGGGCAGCGCCAGCACCTGACCTGCGGAACTTTCTCCATGTCAATGCGCCACCCCACAAACTGGGGAATTCCATCCCCTCCAGAGGCTCCAGGGACCGTGGCAATTGCACCCCCTGGGGCTATTGCGCCCCGGGCAGTTGCCCGCCTCGCCCGGGCCAAGAAACGGGCCAGGCCTCGGCCCTCAGGCAGGGCAATTGGCAAATAAATTAGCAACATTTTTTGCTTTATTACCTTCCCCTTGCCCCGGGTGGCACCAGCGCCGCTGGCGCCAGCCATGCCCATGGGCGCACATGCAGTGTGCCCTCCTCCAGGCTATGGGCGCGCACTGACACTGAAGTGTGGATCGATTGGGGCTGCCTGGTGTTGTCGGCCCCGGCCATTAAAGAAAAGAGGAGCGATTGGGTCACTAAAACCTGAAGTTGTTCCCATCACAAGCCCACACTGCCAAGCAGCAGAATCAGCAAATACAAACAGTTGCCGCATCCTGCCCTCGCTGATTGGACCTTGTTTCAGGAAATCCGGCAGTAACTACAGCCTGCCGAGGCAAGCACACTTCTTTCCTCCTGCTCCCGTCCTCGCAGGTGAGGCCTATTGCTGCATAGGTGTTTTATTTATTTTAAAATGGTATTGCGGAGATGACTGGGCCAACCAAGAACGGCCTCTGGAGGCCACAAAGCTAGACACTTTTGTCAAGGCTCAAGTATTCATTAAAAAGGGAGCAAGGACTGGTGGTGGACTTAGGAGATCAAAAGGCCGGTTCTCGGAAGACCGTCAGCAGATCTTAGACAGTTGCAAGTTCCAGTGAGGTTGGATTGGTCCGTCCATTCAGCCCGTGGCCAGGCCAAAATCACTTTGAGGGTGAGGCCCTGGGGGCCAGTACCACGCGTGGGCCGGTTTGGAAGTTACTACGCCTCCCTAGTTCCCGCTCCCGAGCATATTGTTCATCGTTGCCTCTTTCCTGGTCATGCACTGCTGACTTTATTTTAGTGCAAGAGTTTCATACATTTCACTGTTCGCTCAGACTTGTCTTATACTCTTTATCATTGTGCTTCTTTTGTTTGGAATAGCAATCACGCTAGTCTAACGAGATAAACAACCATCTACACGAACACGCCTTGTGAATGATGGTGTGAAGGATGGATGCAGGCGCTGGACCAAAAGCTGAGCGAAGTCTGCACAGCAGCTGGCTTGGGAAAGCGACTCAGCAACTATAGTAGAAACCGTCTCCGTGGACGGTTGGCCCGTCTTCCATATAATGCAAATACCCAGACTTGCAGGATGCATGCTTCACTTTCTTTGTTCCATTGGGGGCGACATGCTGTAGCATCAATTCATGGCCTTTAAAATACCCTGCACGGTGCAGCTTCCGATCTCCTTTAACACAAACGCTGGGAAATGGCCATGACTAGCTAACGCCACATTAATCAAAGCCAGGTTTCTAAATAATGGTTCAAGTGTTGGGGAATCACCTGCTCACACTTTCTGTCGTGTGACCAACCAGTGCACAAAAGGTGTTTCAGAGCGTGGGGCTCTTGATGCCACCCATTTCTGCATTTGATACATCAGCAGATAAACACACCTTGGGGAGGCAATTCCTTCTGCATAGTCCATTTCTCTCCCAAGCTCGGGACAATGTTCTTTACCATAATGGAGAATGTGAAAAAGTGCAAGGCTGCAAGGCTGGGGGGTGAGGGTGGAGGGCAAAGCGCACTACCCTTGGGGTACACTGGAGATGCTTCCCCTGATACCCGCATTACTCCAAGTACCTTGAAATGAAATTCGATACACTGCACAATGTGCAAGGACCGCTGTTATTCAAGCAGCACGTGACTAGTAATTTGCAAAAAGTAAACTTAACGAGTCCCAAGAAAAGGTTGCCTTCCACCCTTTAAGAATTTGATTGTTTTTGTTTTTATGTTGGGATGGTAGACATCGTTTTTCTTTGCGATCTTACAGTTTCATGGTGCTGTCGGGAGCTAAAATGAGTGATCATGAAGGAAACATTTAAGAATGTTGAGAGTTCACGAGCATGAGCGAAACAAACCCCAACACTCAAACTGCCATTTCTCTGCCACGGTAATGCACTGCAGTGTGTTTCAATGTAAAGTCTACATTGTAATGTCATAATTTTAGAACGCCACCTCTACAACATTAACATTGGGAGCTATTTTGAATTGTACATGCATGTCAACTTTCTGCATATGTTTAAAGTAGACTTTACCACTCACATGGAGTAGTGATATTGTTTACGTGTGTCCCTCCTAAATATATTTAACCTCCCGTGAAATATTTGATGCAATACATATTGCATAAATGCATGTATTTTAATGCTGAGATAGACAGGCTTGTACAGCTATCGGTGGGTAGGTTGCTGGTGCTTGTTCTTGGAGGTTCGAGTAACACTGTTCAAGACCAGTTCATCACCTTTTAAGAGTGGCTAAATGTTTGAGGTCATACGAATGACATTAGTGTAGATCTGACAGCTGACATTGTCGATTCTCTGACCTGAGTCACAGCAGCAAACTGGTCATTGTTACTGAAAATGAAGAGCAAAAGCAGACTAACATAACCAGGCCTGTTCGGGTTTGACCCTTTTATTGCTGTTTTCTGAGGTTCATGAAATTCAGCAGATGCCAGCATTGACAATTTTGTTAACTCATAGTCCCCACTCCCACTGCTCAGCCCATGACACATGCATGAGATCACAGGTCGGGTGAGGGAGGGGCGCCAACGATGCTTCCCGCCTGGGGTGCAATCTGTTGTAAGACCGGCCCTGGGTGGGCGTAGCCCCCGGACTTCAAAAAGGAAGTTTCTTTTGTATTCACTCTGTCCTCATAAAGAAATTATTTCTGTTACAGAAATAATTTAAATATTTTCTTTATAAATGCAGAGTGAATTCAAAAAGAAAATGTAAAAATATTTTTTGTTTGTTTCTTTTTTTTTACTCCATGTGGGGCCCCCTCCCATAACATGTGGCACTGGGCTCCCTGCACCGCGTGGGCTGCGGGGGCCCCTGTTACACTAGTGCTCATGGTTACAGCTCCGGTGTTAGCAAGGGGGCAAAATGGAAATTAGACAAGTTACCTGCTGCAGCTGATCCCCCTACAATCACTTGGGCTTGAAAGCCATTCAAATATGGCACAATCACTAGTGAAGCTTGTAAACTCTGCCTGGGCATAGACACCCCAGTAGTTCAGAAAGTTGGAGAAGATTCTTGGAATCTTTGGCTGTGCATTCTCACGGTGGAGTAATGGATCAGGGCGACCCTGAACATTCATGTGTGGGAAGCAACAGCATTCCCTGTAGCTAATGCATGAAGTGGTACATACTGTTTACATCATTGCGGTTTGTGGCATTGTTCAAAATTCCCAACACTCCAAGAGTAAAATTAAGCAATGGATGGGGCGTTCCAGCACAATATGACCTTTGTGGGTGTGGTGTAGGATATGGGACTTGCCATCTTGCATTTAAAGGTAATTTAAAATGTTTCTTAACTCCGCAGAGTTGGTTGCACTGTACAGTACATAGGAACATTTTGAGATTTGTGGGTATAGATATAGATATCCTGCTGTCGTTTGAAGTACTCTTTCACACAAAAAGTCCTACCTTGTATTTAAAATATAATTCATGTAAAAATCACTTATAAACATCACAGTTATGCATTGTGTGACTCAATTTGCAGTCTCCTGGTAGTACTGAGCGTGCAGCAGAATGTCATCAAAGACACATGATAAACCCAGCAGTGAGGCCACCCTCACCGTTTTGTAATGATATGTATTTGCTACCATTTGCCTGTCTTTGTGCCATCTTTCTATGTATAATTTATTTCTGTAACTAAGCTGTGAACTTCCTTGTAACTTCGGCGCCCTGATACCCTACAAATAAACAAACAAACAAACAAACATTTGTCTGCTTAGCACAGAGCAGCTTCTGTAAAGATGGCTGCATGGATATCATGACGGGACACTGTTGCAGCTGTGAAACAGTGTGTACCTTTGGCACACAGTTTCTTTTCTCACTCTTCTATGGCGTTGGGTATCATTTCACAGGTTTCTTGATGCATTCAGATTTGCTCTTCACCATTTTAACTTCTCTCTGATCTATTTCATGCTGGCAGCTTTGGGGTGGCCACAGGCCTCTTAAATGTGGTACCAGGGAGGGAAGCTAGTGCTTGCTTCTGAACATCATTTCAGTGCCACCTGTGGTAACTCTGTGCTTGACTTAAGCATAGACATGCGTTTAATACTGTAAAATGATGCATCATTTTTAACCTTTATGTTTCTGAAGGGAAAACCCTAATTTTTGCAAAGGTTTAAAAAATGCATGTTCTGTATTTGAATATAAAAGTGATTGCTTAACACTGTGTGTGTGTGTATTGATTAGAAAGAACTCCAAAGATAATGTGAAGTGGCACCAATAAAACCAATGAGGTTTTGGCTGTTTTGCATATTAAAGAGCAGTTTGGGAAGCTAAGAATGATCAAAGACCTTTATATCTGTCACATATGTCTATGAGAACTATATGACTGAATCATTAAATATCTAAACCATGTTGGGTTTGGTATGCGTTTCCTTTAAAAAAAAAGAAAAAAAAAATATATATATATATACAAAACTCACCCTAACAATAATGCTTCTGTAAATATCAAGTATACATACAAGTGTTGCCATCAAAACCTTTAGCTATTAGAGTGGAATGACTGCTAACAGCTCAAAATGTATGGCAGAGTTGTGGATCAGTCAGACTCGGAAAAACATAGTTGATTTATATATTTTTTTAAATCACAACCAGTAAATTGAAAATAAACTACAATAAAATGCTGCACCTCTGGCAATCTGCGTGCCCAAGGCCTGGGCCTGGTCAGCCTTGTTGTAAATACGCTTATGACTTTCTATTCCCCCAACAAAAGACATGTGTGGCTAAAACAGATTTCCCCTTCTGCTACACCAACAAAAGACACTTGGCCCAACATGGCGTTGGCCTTCTCTTTTGCCAAGATGACATGCTTACCTTCCATAGCGTTCAGCTTCTGCTCTGCCAACAAAAGACATGTGTGCCCAAAAGAGCGTTGGGTTCTCTACCTACCAGCCACACGTGGTTTCCACTGCTTTGACCTTCTCCTCCTCCAAGAAATGCCACAAGTTCTTAACACTCCTTTGGGCTTCTCCGCTTGCCTCAAAAGCCATAGGGGACTTCACTGTTTGGGCTCCTCCTCCTCCTAGAATATAGACCTGTACCAAGAAGAACTCTTGCAACAAATGCACACGTGTCTAACACTGCTTGGCCTTCTCCTCCACATTCACCATGAGTGTCAAAGTGGTACATGATGTTCTCTACCCCCCACTGACAATTCAGGAGTGTGACTCTCACTGGTTTGGTGTGCTGGACCTCCACCTAAAAGTAATGTGCTCCCTACAAAGTTCTCCCCTAATTTCCTAACACTATCTAGACCCTAGTATCAATGTAATTGTACTTTCAACAACACTCTAACCAATCCTAAACTGCACCTTAGCTACACACATTCCCTTCCCTAACTCGGCAGAGCGCTGAGGCATTGCTCGCGCCTCCTCAATGGCCAACCACAGAGTGTTGCAAGGTTCAGCTTGCCTGGCTTCATGTAGGCGCGAGGCCACACTTGGTCGATACTCTTTCCACGAAACGAAAAAAAGCTATAAAAATGTCAGGTTTTGAGTTCTGCTTGAACGAATGCCTAGTGGACAACTTGCAACCCTCTCATTTTCCTGGAGGTTCTACCAGGGGCTGGGGGCGCTGTCCCCCACTCTCCTTTTCATTCACTGTGCATGGGGTCCTTTACAGAGAGTGCTACGTTCAGTCGAGGTATCTGGAATCAAGGCCTGGATATGCAAACTGTCCCCACAACTATTTTAGCAGTGCCCTCCCCGGTAACATCACACCTGGAGAGTGGTGAGGCTTGGTATTGCCCCCGAGGGCCTTCTTACACTTTCCACCGGTTACCGTTTTCGTGCATTGTCAATGATTCGGCAATGTTTTTCATTGCAATTAGTCAGAGTGCGGCTTTGCAGTGGCATTGGGTTTCTGTGGTGCTGTTGATTACAATCAGAGTGGGAATCTGCACTACTGTTGATTTCGATCACAGTTGGATTATGCGGTTCTGGTGATTACAATAGGAGCTGGAATCTGCAGTGCTATATAATACAACCAGAGAGGGATTCTGCCAAGCTGTTGATTGCAATCAGAGAGGGATTCTGTGTTGCCCTTGATTACAATCAGAGTGGGATTCCACACTGCTGTTGATTTCAATACGAGCTGGATTCTGCAGTGTTATTTAATACAGAGTGGGGTTTTGTGGTGCAGTTGATTTCAATCATACTTGGGTCGTGAAGTGCTGTTGTTTACAATTAGACTGGGGTTCTGCAGTGCTGTTGATCCCAGTCATGGAATCCCAAGGGCCTGAGGTATTCAGAATCCTGTTGCTCCTGTGCAACTTCTATGTCCTGTCCTATAAATTAACCGCACAGAGCCACTCAAAGCGTGAGTACAGCTTTGGCTGCTGCTTGGCCAGGTTCCACTTGGCTTGGTGCCCGAGCGACTGAGCGATGAAAGTGTCTTTACCCTTTCGCAAAAGCAACGAATAACTCATAGCAAGAAAGAGACGTCATAATATACCCTTTCCCCACTCGCATGCACACTGCCCACACACTGCATCATACATCCGCCTGCAAAACCTCAAAACTAAAACCACAGTTGGAATTTTCCTGATCTTTTTGGCAAGTGAAGTCTCCCTACTCAGACGTCGTGTTAAATCATGGTAAATGGAGGGGGGTGCTATCATGTTCCAAAGTACTATGTAATTAACTTAATAGTGCTGGTCGTTTATACAGCACACACCACACACTGAAATCTCCTCTAAAGTTTAAATAATGGTATTATTCTCCAACCTGATGTGTGAGGAATGTACTGGAAGAGTTTTTGTGGATTAACGTCTTCAAGTTGACCTTCCACAGAAACATATCCAGATGTGCTCGGCGAGAGGCAGACCAGATACTTCCTTGAAGTTCCATTGGCTCACCATTGGCAGCACAGGCCGAACCCAAAGTCTTATTCTGCCAGAGATGCTGGGAGAGACGAGGCTCACAAAACAACTCCATATGAAGAAAGAATCAGTAACACCTTAAATAAACCTGGGGTAGAACGTGCTACCTAGAAGCCGCACAAGAAGATTGGATGGAAAATGAGAGAATGTAGCAGGACTTTTGAGCAGGTAGCACTGAAACTTGGTAGCACTGAAAGTCAATACAAGCTTTGAGGTAAAGGGGGCAGTTAACGTCTTTGGGCAGGTAAATAGCATGGGTCCTGTAGGGCATCACTAGTCCCCTTGCTTGGGCCAGTTAGGGCCACAGGGAGATTTGAGCCGGATGGAAGGTTGGATGTGGCCCGGGGCGGGAAGCAAGTTTCTCCTAGAGGTACAGCTCCTACAGCAGCAAGGTAGTGTCCTGTGGTGTCTCATCTGCGAGGAAACCATGCAGGATCCGCAGGGTGCAGGATATGAAGACATGTTGAAGTAGGGTGTAAAGAGTGTGCTAGGAGTGCAGAAGCGCAGTAGCGGAACCCGCCCGAGTGTATGTAGAGTTTGTTGCAAGGGCTTACATAGGCACTCCTACAATCTATCAGAAACATTGGTTCCCGGTCAGAGCCAGGATGCGACCCTGGTCCCTGATACATTGCAGAAGTGGCTGTATATAAAGCAAGCTATATAGACAAAAAGGCAGACATCCCAGCCTCTACCCTGCCCTACCAGAGTCTCAATGAAAGACATTTCTATGTTGTTAGTAGCCTGTTCCATGGGTTATACCGGGGGGGGGAGCGGCTAATATCCCAGCAGCTCGAGTTAAATGCTAAGAGAAGCTAGGGCCTTTAATAATGCCATTAGCACTCCGGGTTGCCAATCCAGTATCCTGGGGTTCTTATAGCGGGGTATTTTCTTGTGGCACCCCATTCATTCATAGAAAATACTGTTCCAAGATGGCTGCCACAGAGAAGGAAGGTGGGGCTCCTTATGGAGCCCCTCATCCATTTCCGTGGTGGCCAGGAAAGGGAGACAGAGAGAAGAGGAGGCGGGTGTATCCACCGCAATGATCAAGTAAGTAGAGCTGGGGAGGGAAGTTCATTGATATTAAAAAAAAAGAAAGGAATGGCAGGTGAGAAGAAGGTGGCGGTGTGGCAGGGGAAGCAGCCTGCGGGTTCCATAGAATGCGGGCTGAGGTTAGTGGGTTCAGCACGTGATCCACAGAACCTGATGCCTGCTCCCCCCACCCTGGGTGCTAATTAAGCATTAAGCAAGTAAACTGCTTCCAAAGGCCTTATTTAAGCATTTACTAAACCCCACCCATGTATGTACGGGGCATGGAGAATTTGCTAAATAAACAATCAATGGATATTTTCTAAGTGGTCTACTCAATGCTTAGAGAACGCATTAGCGAAAAGAGCTATGAAAGAGTCAATTTCTTAGGATAATTTCACTTTGCCAGCCTCCCCAGGAGGGAACCCACAATGTACAAAAGACAGACACAGATAACGACTAGCCGGGAGTATGTTGTTTTAATCACCATTCTTACAGGCTGAAAAAAAGTATATATCACTTCATTTCTGCATCCATCATGGTTTTAAAGATTTTAAAATATTTCAGCAGTTCTGTTCTAATATGAACCTTATAATGTAATTGATAAAACTCTACAAACAAATTGTACTGACCCTTTTTATTAGATATAAACACTTCTTGAAACCCATGATCATTCCCTGTCACAATGACCTCATTTATGGTAATCAGTATGACTTTTCAATTTTACAAAATTCACTAAACCACGAGATATAGTTCACAAAATTAAAACTAGAAAAAGCAGGATTTGGAAATGAAGCATTAACTTCAGACTTCTTATAATAGCACACTGTGTCCAAGCTAATCCCGCCTAGCTTATCTTTTCTCTGATTTTATGCCAGCTTAATTTGTAAGGAACACTGTTGAAAAATAATATATTTTGCTGTTTAAACTGTTGAATCAATGCATATTGGCTTCTGCCCAGGCACTCGCTTTCTAAGTTGCACACAGCAGTATAGTTTCTTATTTACTTACCACTTTAAATCTTCATGGGGCTTTGAGGCCTGTTGCAATCTATAATACAAACCATGCGGTTCATTTTGGGAATAATGGCTGCCTTTTGCTGACCTTTATTCTATATAAGAAATCTCGATTCTGAGTTAATTATGCTGTGCACGATATAAGCATTTCTTTATGTTTTACATTTTCCTAAATACATGTGTACAGTGTCACCTATTTTCTAATTTACCTGCCTATACAAAGGGCAGCCTGGCTGCCTCAATGAACAATGCTTCTAACTTTTACATTGTTAGACAGGAAGGTGGGTGCTTAGAAACACTTGTGTACAGATGTGTTATAAATACCAAATCATATCATATCATGTCCTGAATGACATTTTAACCTGTCAATTGCCAAAGAGAGGGGGAGGATCTACTCCTCTTCAGAACTAATTAGCAATGATTTAGAACTGTTATTTAAACATTTCACCTGTTCAATAAGTGCTTAGGAAATGTTAAGCAAGCATTTCACTTTGTCTAGGGATCTTACGAAAAGGTTGGCTGATGTGTACTGGGGGACATCACATTGAGAATGGATGTTTTATGCAAGACAGACGTTGTTTGGCATACTGGGACCAGCTTGGGCTGTGGTCTCAATTTCATGTCTCAAATTTTCAGAAATGCTGCTCCATAAAATACATTTCTTATGGGATATCTTGGTCACTATAGATGTCTGTAGACCAGGGTGTCTACAAGCCAGCATATTAATTTAACAGCCAATTAAACATATTCAAACTAGGTCTCCCTCTTATTAAGTAAAACCTTCCAGCTACACCTGGGTACTCTATCTGCTATCGCAACACCTGATCAATGGGCACAAACCATCCCAATCATATGCATGAACACATTGCCTAGTGTGTCACAGTATTTGTACCACAAACAATCTGTATAGTATAGTGACTGTGCTTAGCATGTCTTAGATGGGTTGGCAGGTGCATGCACAAAGCAGTGTGACTTCTCCAGAGGCGGTATATAATGTGTCCTTGTGCCAATTGCCACACCAAGTTAAAATTGATCAGGCATGCACAGTTGGATGAAAACAGTGACATGCAATGGCAGAATGCACGTTATTAGGTAAAATTTCACCTACTGCTATTTTACCTCTATATTTGTGGAGCCCCTCAACTTTTTGCAGTTGTGCCAGACTCCTGTGCTGGCTTTCTGCCAGTGGAGCACAGCCTTCAGCTACACGCCACTCGGCTTTTGCTCATCGTTATGGTAAACTGACTTGTCCTTCAGACAGCCAGCACTGAGAGACTTTGTTTCTTTTAGTTTTATGACTTTGTTGCCACTTTTGGCAACTGTATTTCAGTGCGCAATGTACATTACTGTACCGCGCACTAGGGTCCTTGCATTTTCGGGCCCTAGTCATGCCTTAAGGATTTTTTGGTAACTAGACAATGTGCCTAGGAATAGACTCGTACTGTCACAACTCGCCCGCCGTGGAGACTATACCCAAGATGGAGACTGGAAAGAAGGTAGAAGACGGACTCCTTCCCTGGAATCGCTATGCGCGTTCTAGTCTTTTGACTTTATATTCCCGGAAGTTGCTAACGCACTTGCGTTGCAACTTCCAGTATTTGGAAAGTGTTTCCCAGCGCTCGTGTGTTATTTTCGTTTTTTCCTCCTGACCGCTTTCCGAACGGCTTCCCCTTTCCGTTTCTGCCGTTCTCGGACGGCTGTTCCGCTGTATGCTGTCTACTGCTTACCTTACCTTCTTGGAACTCCCTCTTTCCTAACTCGCAGTTCTTGCGAGGAACCTGATATTCTTCTGCAACCTAGCCCTCCGGACTCCTAGTATCCTGCTGCTGCCCTCTTGGGTGTTTATTTGGAGCCATTGTGGACTTTGCCTACTCCTTCAGTATCTCAGTGCATTCTGGGACCAGTAGTCCCAGCAAGATATCACAACCTACCAGGGTTTTTTCGGCAAGGCTTTTTCCCTGGTCTGGGGTGGGCTCCCTGGGGTCCCCACTGCCAGGAAAATTGCATCTCAGGCAAAGTGGCCTCTAGTGGAGCCCATACCCATCGCACCAAACCAGGAGTAAGGACGCCCAAGAAGCCCAGCGACTCTTGGAGACAGAGAAGAAAGGAGATACCAACGGATGAATCCTGGGACTCTGATTCAGACGGTACCTCAGTCATAAAGACTTCAGGTGAGGAGGGGGTTGGTGGAGATAACAAGGATCAGACTGAATCTGAGAGATTGCAACGCCCAGAGATTATGGCCTCCCTAGAACAATACCAAGAAATGGTAAATGCCATCCAGGCCCTGACGGCTGAAGTACAGTCCCTAAGAACTGACAATACAGCATTACAGCAACAGGTTCAACAGTTGGGACAACGGGCACCTCAACGGGATGATAACAGAGGAGAACTACTCCCTCTTCCCTTGTCGTGTGGGAAATATGATGGGGACCCAAAGAAATTAAAAGAATTCTTGGATGCCTGCACAATCCAATTCGCCTTTCGCCCCAGGACCTACGAATTAGACAGAACTAAGGTTGGGTTCTTGATATCCAATCTGACAGGCAACGCTCTGGCATGGGCTACGCCTTTTGTTACTACTTCAGATCCGGTTCTCATTGATTACGGCCTATTCACACAACGACTAAAAGAAAGGTTCGAGAGACCGGAGGTCTTGTATTCCGCCTTCGAAAATCTACTCGACATACGACAAGGGTCATCGGATGTTCAAACGTACCTTGTGAGATTTCAAAGGATAGCTGCAGAAGCAGGATGGCCCGAAACTGCCCAACAGACTATATTCCGAAGAGGACTCCATGAAGACATTAAGGACGAACTGGCAAGAGTTGCCAGACCTAATTCTTTCCAAGACCTGGTCTCCTTAGTCTTACAAGTAGAGTTCCGTATGGCAGAAAGGAAGGCAGAAAGAAGAAGACCACGCAATTTTTTATCAGGACCAAACCCCTCTTCGATGCCTGAAAAGAGATCCACGGAAGAACCTATGCAAATTGGAACCACACGTGGACCTCTATCTACTAGCGAACTCAAAAGAAGAAGGGACTTCGGCTTGTGTATGTATTGTGGGTCGAACAGCCATCTATTAAGAGATTGTCCTGCAGTACCCCCCAAAAGACAGGGAAACGAAGGACCCCAACCTTAAACAGGGAAAGGGAAGGGGTGAACACCATAAATCCCTGTCACTTAGCGCAGCCTTCGGCTTTGGACTGTTGCAGTCTTATGGTGATCAAGATACTAATAGAATGGGAGCCGACAGGGTCCGTGGAGTGCATAGCCATTTTAGACTGTGGAGCGGCTGGCAACTTTGTGGACGACAAGTGGGCCAAGGAACATCTCTTACCCAGACGACCGAAGATCAGATCTATACCGGTGGAAGGAGTCGATGGTACCCCACTAACATCAGGCCCAATTAGTCACGAAACACAGGAGTTGAAGATAAAGATGGCTAATCATCAGGAATACCTCTCATTTGATCTGATCAGGGCGGCACATTTTCCGGTAATACTGGGTATTCCCTGGTTAAGAAAGCACAATCCTCACATTGATTGGAGTTTGAATACAGTAGACTTCAAATCACAGTACTGCAGTCAGCATTGCTTAACTACAGAAATCACCCCAGTCATTCAAGCAACACTGCATCATTCCTTCAGTATCAACATGATACCAGCTCCCTATCAGGAATTCATTGATGTATTCACAGACACACAACCCCGCCTTCTACCACCACATCGCAGAGAAGATTGCAAGATTGATCTGACACCGGAAGCAGTTGTGCCTTTCGGGAGAATGTTTCCGTTGTCACTACCGGAAAAGCAAGCTCTGAAAGAGTACCTTGCCACCAACCTAGAGAACGGCCTTATTAGAGAGTCATCTTCCTCAGCAGGGGCTTCTCTCTTTTTTATTCCAAAGAAAGGAACAACAGAACTACGTCCCTGTATAGATTACAGAGGTCTGAATAGTCTTACAGTGCGAGATAGATACCCTATGCCATTAATGAAGGACATCATTGAAGCTGTCCAGGGGGCCCAGGTCTTCACCAAGCTGGATTTAAGAGGAGCTTATCACCTTTTAAGACTCCGCGAAGGGGATGAGTGGAAGACGGCTTTCCGGACACCTCTAGGACATTACGAATATAGAGTAATGCCTTTTGGACTAGTCAATGCACCGGCACAATTCCAACGATTCATGGACAATGTGTTTTCAAATATGCTCTACTCCTCAGTGGTCGTTTACCTAGACGACATTCTTGTCTTTTCTGCCACCCTGGCTGAACATCGTGTCTTGGTAACAGAAGTCTTACAACGTTTAAGGAGAAACAGTCTACTAGCTAAACCCGAAAAATGCATATTTGAGGCATCCACAGTACCATATTTGGGTTTTATATTATCTGCAGATAACATACAGATGGATCCAGCCAAGACGGATGCCATTACAAATTGGCCTGTACCCTCTAATGTCAAAGGAATCCAACGATTCTTAGGACTAGCGAACTTCTATAGAAAGTTTATCCCCAATTTCTCTGAGATTATTCTACCTATCACCAATCTTCTTAAAAAGGGGGTGAAATTCCATTGGGATTCCGGCACTGAACAAGCCTTCCAAACCTTGAAAAGATCTTTTGTAACAGCTCCGATCCTCAGACAACCAGATCAAACACGCCCGTTCATAGTGTAAACTGATGCTTCCCTCGGTGCTATCGGGGCAGCATTACTACAGAAGGAGGAAGACGGCTTAGAACATCCTGTCTTTTATTTTTCACGCACGTTGACCACTAGTGAACGCAACTATTCCGTGTTAGAAAAAGAACTCCTGGCCATCCGACAAGCGTGTGAGGAATGGAGACATCTGCTACAAGGCTCTGTAGTCCTGTTTTTGGTCCGTACGGATCATAAAAACCTTAAAGTCCTTCAAAAGATGGAATGCCGCAACTCACGACATGCTAGGTGGGCGTATTTCTTCTCACAATTTGACTTTGAGATCACCTATCTCCCAGGAAAGGACAACACTCTTGCAGATGCCCTTTCTCGGAGTATGGGTGAAGATTCGGGAGATCTACCAGAACAGGAACTTATGTTAGCAGGGAAGACATTCATCGTCAACATAAACACATTTTTGCAACGGGTAAAAGCGGAACAACAGAACAATAGGAGTTCAGAAATGGATTTGAAAGGGAAGGGCAACTTTCTCTTTAAAAAGGAAGCTTTGTATATACCAACCCGAGAACTCCAAGTACAAGCAATGTCCTGGTGTCACGATATTCCCTCTGCTGGACACAAGGGCCAAAGAGCCACACTAGAGTTAACATCTCGCCAATTTTGGTGGCCTTCCCTGGCTAAGGATGTGAAGGAGTATGTAAAGACCTGCCCTGTGTGTGCTCAAAACAAGTACGATTACCACAAACCCCTAGGACTTCTACAACAAGAAAAACAGCCCGAAGGACCTTGGCAACAGATATCCACGGATTTCATAGTGGAGCTGCCAGAATCCTGTGGACACACCGCCATAATGGTCACAATCGATTCCTTTAGCAAGCTGGCTCACTTTTCTCCTCTTAAAGGACTCCCTACTGCCAGCACGACTGCAGAAGTCTTTCTGAAGGACATAGTCAGGCTTCATGGGATTCCCACCAATATAGTCTCAGATAGAGGCGCTCAATTCACGTCCAAATTCTGGACAGTTCTGTGCAGAACATTAGGAATCAGGAGATCTCTTTCCTCAGGGTTCCACCCGGAAAGCAATGGGCAAACTGAACGTTTGAACGCCACTCTCGAACAGTACATACGGTGTTTTTGTAACCAAGAACAAGACGATTGGTTCCATCTTCTGCCCATGGCCGAGTTCTCTTATAACAACACTAGACATACCTCCCTAGGCATGAGTCCTTTCAAGTGCACCTATGGTTACGACCCAAAGCATATACCTCTCTCTGGTATCCCTCCTACAAACACACCTTCAGTGGATCATCTACTGGATACCATACAGAGGATGCATCGAGTATCAGAATCCAATCTCGCAAAAGCTCGACAAGACTGTAAAAGATGGGCAGATCAAAAAAGAAGCCCAAATCCTCAGTGGGAAGTAGGAAGGCAGGTGTGGTTATCCACCAAGTATTTACCCAGATGGGTTCATCCAGGAAAGTTTGCACCCAGGTATCTTGGGCCCTTTCGTATCTCAGCCAAGATCAATCCTGTGGCTTTTAGACTGGACCTTCCCCCGATTCTCAAAAGAGTTCATCCTGTCTTTCATACCTCACTCCTTAAACCATATATTGAGGACCCTCATTCACGAAAGACAAAAAGCTCCCCTCAAAAGTCTCCAAAGACCACTGAGGAATATGAAGTTTCCGACATCATGGATTCCAGATACAAAAGAGGTGTACTACAATACCTGGTTTTTTGGAAAGGATACCCAAGGTCAGAATGCACATGGGAACCAGTTAAGAACATTTCTGCTCCTCGTCTACTACGGAGATTCCATCACCTCCATCCCGGAAAACCAGGGGGTGGAGGCCTGAAAAGGGGTCATACTGTCACAACTCGCCCGCCGTGGAGACTATACCCAAGATGGAGACTGGAAAGAAGGTAGAAGACGGACTCCTTCCCTGGAATCGCTATGCGCGTTCTAGTCTTTTGACTTTATATTCCCGGAAGTTGCTAACGCACTTGCGTTGCAACTTCCAGTATTTGGAAAGTGTTTCCCAGCGCTCGTGTGTTATTTTCCTTTTTTCCTCCTGGCCGCTTTCCGAACGGCTTCCCCTTTCCGTTTCTGCCGTTCTCGGACGGCTGTTCCGCTGTATGCTGTCTACTGCTTACCTTACCTTCTTGGAACTCCCTCTTTCCTAACTCGCAGTTCTTGCGAGGAACCTGATATTCTTCTGCAACCTAGCCCTCCGGACTCCTAGTATCCTGCTGCTGCCCTCTTGGGTGTTTATTTGGAGCCATTGTGGACTTTGCCTACTCCTTCAGTATCTCAGTGCATTCTGGGACCAGTAGTCCCAGCAAGATATCACAACCTACCAGGGTTTTTTCGGCAAGGCTTTTTCCCTGGTCTGGGATGGGCTCCCTGGGGTCCACACTGCCAGGCAAATTGCATCTCAGGCAAAGTGGCCTCTAGTGGAGCCCATACCCATCGCACCAAACCAGGAGTAAGGACGCCCAAGAAGCCCAGCGACTCTTGGAGACAGAGAAGAAAGGAGATACCAACGGATGAATCCTGGGACTCTGATTCAGACGGTACCTCAGTCATAAAGACTTCAGGTGAGGAGGGGGTTGGTGGAGATAACAAGGATCAGACTGAATCTGAGACGTGCAGCAGAAGCTTTATCATGTGTTTTTACATTTCTCTACTAAGCCATACCATGCTTACCGTGTTTGGCTCATGGCTGTGGCTAGTGTCTGTCAAGGCCATGCCACAAGTTCTTTTATCTTCCCCTTTGGCCATTTTGTCAGTTGAATTTCCTCCTGATCTTTGTGGCCCGGGGAGTCCTTATTTGGGAATGTATTCACCTGCGAAAGCTGGCACCTTTTGGCCAGCTAATACATATCACGTGTGTAAATACCCAGGAAGTGGGCTGGGACTGTCTGGTCCCAATCCAGACTACTGGTGCCAGGATTCACAAGACATTGAAAAGTGGCAGGGACATTCTTCAACCCAAAAGGCATTACCCTGAACTGGTAAATACCCTCTGGTGTTGAGAAAGCTGTCTTCTTCTTGGCATGTTATGCCAGGGCTATTTGCCAACAGCCTGCAGTGAGGTCAAATGTGCTGAGGTATTTGAAAGAACCCAAAGTATCCACCAACTCATCTGTTCTAGGAAAGGGGTGTGCATCTGTCTTGGTGAGAGCATTCAGAGCCCTGTAATCCACACAGAACCTCAACTCAGAGGTACCTGCCTTTGGAACCCAACCCCAAGGGCTGGACCAAGGACTACTAGAGGGTTCAATCACCCCAAGATCCAACATTTTGCTGACCTCTGTCTCAATTGAAGACCTTACTTTGCCTGACATCCTGTATCCCCTACCTTTGGTAGGTACACTTTCTCCTGTTTCAATGTCATGTTTGCACCAAGGTGTCAAACCAGGAAACTGTGCGAACAAGGGGGACAATTGCCTCAGAAAACGTTTCACCTCTGCTTGTTGATCAGCAGTCAGGTGAAGAGCCACATGGACACCCTCAATGAAGCTGTCTGAAGGACTTCCCTGTAACAGGTCAGGGAGAGGTTCTGCTCTCCCTCCTCAACATCTGAAGCCAGCAGCAGTGCAGCGATTTCAACTCTTGGGATGAAAGCCTTCAGCCTATTTACATGGAACACTTTTGGGGCTTGTCCCGCCCTTCCAAGGTCCACTAAATAGATGACCTCACCCCGTGACTCCACCACTGTGTAAGGGCATGCCCATTTGTCCTGTAAAGCTCTAGGCCTTATAGGATTCATGATCAGGACTTGCTGACCCAGTGTGAAAGTGATGAGGGAAGCCTTCTGGTCATGCCAATTCTTCCACCAGAGCTTGCTCTGCCTTCAGTTTCCCACTAGCCAGACCCATCAGGAGTACCATCCTTTTTCTGAGCCCTAGCACATAGTCTACTATGTTGGTAGTGATGGGGGGAGTGGGAATCTCCCATCCCTCCTTGACTATGGCTAAGGGTCCCCTCACAGAGTGACCAAACAGAAGCTGAAGGGGCTGAAGCCAACACCCTCCTGAGGTACCTCTCTGTTAGGCTAACAGTAGGCATGGTAATAGAAGATCCCATTGTCTTCTTTGGGGTTCTTCCAGAGCCCCAATCATGCTTTTTAAGGTTCTATTAAATCTTTCAACTAGACCATTGGTTTGCTGGTGGCATGCGGATGAAAACTTATAGGAGACACCACATTTCTTCCACATGGCCTGCATGTACTTTGACATACAGTTGCTGCCCCTATCAGACACAACTTCTTTAGGGAACCCAATCCTAGTATATATGCCAAGTAATGCTTTTGCAACTGACTTGGCAGTCGCAGTCTTCAATGGGATGGCCTCAGGATACCTGGTGTCATGGTCGACCAGCACCAGGATAAACCTATTGCCTGAGGATGTTTGGGGGTCTAGGGGACCAACCATGTCGATCCCTATCCTCTCAAATGGTATCCCCACAACTGGAAGTGGTACCAATGGAGCTTAACCAGATAACTGGCAGGTGGCACAACTCCTGCAGTGACTTTCTACTTGCACCCCCATCTTGGGCCAGTAGAAATGCATGGATAACCTTTGCTTTGTTCTCTTGATACCAAGGTGACCAGCAAGTGGCACTTCATGCACCAGCTGCAGGAGGAAGGATCTTACAGCAGGGGGCACCGCCAACCTCCTATGTTCTCCTTCTGTAGACTCTGTAGGCTCACTGTAGTGGAACCAACTTTCCCAATGAATTCTATGCTTCCCAGGAGGCTCACCCTCAAGCTGGGAGCAGGACTGTCTCCTTAGGCCTCCCAAAGATGACCACTCACTTGTTGGGGAGAAGCTGGACCCCCACCAGAGCTGTGGGGGGCCACCAGCTATGCGAGACCCCAACACCTCCTATTTGGCCCACGGGAATGCAACAGAGACCCCAGCAGGCAGCCACATGTTCCAAACTGGGTTTATTCCTGGGCAGCAAAAAAGAAAAAACAAACACGCAGAGCTTCGTGCACATCGAACGTCCAGGCGCCGTCTCCCCAGGGGCTGGCTTGCAAGCCAGCTTTGTAATACACTGCAGGCTGACCTCACAGAATTGGACCAGCTCCCAGAAACCTATCTCATCCTGCTATTGGCTGCTAAGTAATAGGTTACCTATGTAGCCCATATAGAGAGCCTGATAATTGGACATTGGACTTTTACGTCAGTGGGTTGGTTTAGCTGCGCCACCCCCATTACCTAACTCTGAAATTGTTGCAGTATGAATCTGTTCCCATCAGTTTTTAGCTGAAACAGGCTTTTTCGCCCCTGGGCTCTGTGTTCATTGGCCAGAGCTGAGCCATTTGTGTTACAATTAAGTTTCAAATGGTGTGCGAGTCTTGCAAAAATGTCTTTCGTTCCCATAGAAAAAACACTGGGCTCTGGATGTTCTACCGTGGTTTTACTCGTATTTGTGGAGAATTAAAAAAATGTTGTCTGCCAGTGTTCACTGTCGTTCAAAGAAAGCAATCTTATCTCACTCTGCGACCTTGGCTGCTCCTGGGTTTGCGAGGAGTATTGATGAAGTCAGCACGGCTGGTGTTCAGTGAGGCAAAATGCACTTGGCTGTGATTTTCCTGAAACATGGCTTTACACTGTGCAATTAGTTCATGTTAATTACTATAGGCATCTGCAGCCTTTAAACAGGGGTTCTTGTGTTTTGTAGATTATGGTATTGCTGCATTGATTCTAATGTAGCATGGAAGTTGCAATGTTGGTGGAGTGGGTGTCTTTCAGCATGTTTGTCACCCATGGGTGCGCTGGGGCCTGGTTCAAATGATAAGTGCGCTGCTTGTTATTCCTGCTGTTCTGTCTGTCGATGTGCCTGAGGTGAGGGGCAGGAGTTTGATCTAGATTTTCCCTCTTCAGTCCCCCCTCTGGTCGACTTTGTCAACCACACCACCAAGCAACATTCACCTCCTTCCGGTCTGCATATCTTTGTCAATTCCTTGAAGTGTCCATAATTGTTGACATTGTTGTTGATGAACAGTACATATAGGAGTGTTCTCCTTCTGCGTTCCACCACACTCACTTTCCTTCGCACTTCCTCAGATCACAGGGAGTGTCCACCTTTATTACTGCTGGAACCATGTCGCACACCGCTATCTTCTCCCTTAGTCCGGCTCTTCCTTTCACCATGTCTCTTATTTGCATTCCTATTTATTCTTCTGTCAATCTCTCGCATCTTGCAATGTATCTTGATCTTGCACAATGATGCTGTGCTCTATACTAGTGCTTCCGTTATCACCTTCAATCGACCAACCAGTCATGATGTCATCCATTACCATGCAAGCACTAGCCAGTTCTTTCCTTTCTCTGATCAGATGTATTTTTTGCTGAGCATTCCTTTGTGTGCTGGTACTTTATCCAAAGTTGCTTCTGTCTCGGTCGAGAAGTAATTCCCCCCTCTTTACACTCCTCTGTCTGTTTCTCCTCTTCCGTAGTTTTCCATCTTGGGCATCACCAACAAGAGCATGCTGATATGCACCAACGAACAGTCGCCTTTCCAATTCGCTGGTATTTTCTCTTGATCTTTAGATACATGTGCTTAATAGTTGTCCATAAGCAGTGATGTTCCTGCTCTCCCTACTTGTCTGAACCTTCTTGCATCCAGCATGATTGTCCACTTCTTTTCACTGTTGTGCTGGTAACATAAGGCTGGTACCTTCACAGTATACGTCCTTCTTCATTCTCCACCCAAGTCACCATCTTCGCTCTTTTGTCTCACTCCGTTAGGCACTTATCATATTTTTGTCTCTTTTTTTTTCTTCTCTCTTTTGTGTTTTCTTTCTTCTTTTATTATTTATTTATTTATTTATTCCTTTGTTTTTTTTTCTTTTGCAGCTTGCTCACTGGTGCATTTGCTCGTTGTTTCTTCTCTCTCTGGTCACTTGCCACATACAGTTGTTCTTCAATAAGCTGCTTTATGTAATCATCTTCCATAGGGGATTACCCCCCTTTTTTATCAATCTCAATTCTGCTCTCTTCTCTTGCAATCTTCTTCACATCTTGAGATACATCAGTGTCGTGCTCTGATGTAATTTCTGTTGTAATCAATTCTCTCAAGGCATGTGTTATTAAATAGTAGTCAGGACAGCTCTCCCAGTGGTGTCCCTACCAATTTAGTACATGTGTGCATGTTGCTGGTTACTTCTGCTATGTGTGTGATGTGTATGTTTTACTCCCTTTGTGTGTGCCCTTACCTCTCCTTACTTTTACAGCAGCTTTTCCTCACCCACTGATGCCGTAAGTCTTCCTGCTTAGGTCAGGGAATGTTAGTAGGGGATACAGCGGTAATGCTCACTATTACATATAATTTTTTAAATGACCACCCCACATTATTTCGTTCATCTTTAACAGTCCCAACATGAAAGTAAAAGTCCTTATTTGCTTGCCCATAACAACTTACGCTGCTGGGTCCTTGCAGCTGATGAGATGATAAGGTTGCCCGCCTGAAAATCGCAAGAAAGGCGTTAATACGTTAGTACTTGTTAGTAACCTCAAGCTCCGCGAACTAAACACTCACTAAGGGCAAAAATTAAACCTCCCCCTGGACATTTCAGGTTTTGAAAATTTCTGAATATGGGTAGGGAAAATCTTGGGCTGTTTATTCAATGGAAGCAAGGAAATATACTTCAGGGAAACGTGCTCTAAGGGGTCTGAGGTTCCTGATAGGGTGGGCAATTGAGTGGGGAATGCTTCACAATGGTTTAATGAGTAGGCCTCAGGGTGATTAATGGAAGATAACATTAAGGAAATTTCCTACACAATTCTAACAGCATACATACGCAACAACCTGCATGTGGAGGAAAAGAGAAGGAACAAAACAGTGCTGTAGGTGCACAAAATGTAATATGAAACTCAATTAAACTTTGGACATGGGTTTGTCGGTCCCTATTCTAGTTGCTAGTGTGCGTTGGACCATAGGATGGCCATGTTTCCCTAACTCGGGAGTGTTCGTGCTGTTTTGCAGTTCATGAAAATCTTTTGCGTTGGCCCTGTTGATCGTTGCTCCCTCGTTGCCAGGGTGGCCACCGCTTTGTAGGGCTTGACGCCTCACACATCTAACGAAGTCTGTCATGAGGGCAAAATGTCCCACTCTAGTCCGTAGCCATTGGGTGTTAGTTGTCGGTTGTCTTCAGGCCTGCCCTGGGTCCTTTATATCTGATGAGAAATGAAAAAGAAGAGCTTGAGACCTGAGAATTTACATATTCTTCAATTTCTTGACCTAACCTCTCTGCACTACTCTTGCACTATTCAGTGTCCTAGTGGGAGGAGCCAATGGTACATTTATGCACCATCCTGTCACCACCTGGTGGCGTTCAATGACAGTCTGACCGTAACTTGTTTCACTATTCGAAATGTACCCGGAAAATGGGTAGGCACTTAATTTATGTGAAGATACTCATTACACACTCGGATCATATATACGCAATTTAGGTGCTAGTGTACAAATGGGCCTTTGGATCTTTATATTTACTGTGCTTTTATTGTAAGCTATTTATAGTGCGTGCCTTTGTCCCGTGGGGCATCAGGCACTGACAAGCTAAATAGGGAAACATCAGGGTGGTAAATTTGTCACATAGGGTGGCTGTGTTTCTAAATTAAGAGGACCATGTTACTTAAGATAATCGCAGGGTTTTAAAATCTTTTTTCTATGGCTCCTCTCACAACTTCTCAGGGCGTGTCTCGTATTGAACTGCAGGCACTTTAAGCTGGTACTAATGAAATTTGCTACCAATTATTCCCTACCTGTCCTTCCCCCCTCTTTGTATTTATTTATTTATTTATTTACTTCCTCTTTTCTTTCAAACCCATCCGTTACAATTTACTCCCATGCTCTCTATCCCACCCCATGTCCACTTGTTAAACCTTACCTACTCTGTTAATTACTCATTTAGTCTAGTATTTTATTACTCCACTACTTTAATTACTGGTACATTTAAACAATAAATTTCTCCCCCCATTATCTGCTCTCAAATTTTAATACAACCGTTATTCTCCAGTTCGTGCAGCAATGACCTCTTTCCCTATGTGTGTTGGCTAATGCATTTGTGCCAGTGCTGTGTTCAAAAGCGCTAGTGGCATTACCACTTGCACTGTGTTTTTTTGTTGCCAAATTGGGTCTGTTGGGAACATGGATCATCCACCCTTTACCCCTATTTCTCTCCTCCTGTGGTGAACTGTCAATGGAATGTACGCCCCCCCCTCAAGTGCACCTTCCTCCACCTTGTGTGTCTCATTTAATCGCTGTGTTATTCATGTATGCATGAGCCCAGTCTCCTCGCTGAAAGATGTGTGCTCAGAACGTAGCTAAATGTACTCTCTTGTTATGTGCTATCTCTATGCACCCCCCTCTGTACCGTCCACCCCCACTATTCTTAAACAATCTTCCTTACTTTCAACATGTGTATCCCTGGTGTTTAACAAGTTATGGCTTTCTCTGTTAATAAGGTGGTCATATCCACATCGCTCATGATGTCACAGATGTCTCTTCCCTAATGCATGGCCTAGTCGCCCCACTGTCACCCAAAAAAGAAAATATTTTGATACCTATCACCACCCCTATGCAATTGTCCTCTGGATTATTGAGTGTGTGTGAGTGTGTGTGTCGCGTGCGTCTCGCCCGCTCTGTCGGGGAGGTGGAGCATGAGCGTGTGTGGCAGAGTGAGACAAATGAAGTTTGTCTTGGGCTGTCCTATTAAGGGTATAATGTCAATCTATGTCATTTGAAAGGTTTGTTCCCCATCAGGAAGACCCCTCCCAGTCATGTAACCGGTAGCGTTGCTATTGTGTCAGTGTTCTGTATGGGTGCTTACTGCTGTGCAGTGCCCCTAGGTTGTGATGCTTGTGAGTCCTGGGGTAGTGGCGCTGTCATTTGTTGTGTCTGTGTCCGTACATGTAGTGGTGACAGTGGCTGCGTTGGTGCTTGTGGTGTTTACTGAAATGATCCCGCCTTGCTCCATGTATCCTTCCCACATTGGTGGTGAATACTGTGGTGGTTGTTGATACTGCTATTGTGATGCTTGTGCGTGTGTGTTGAGGCTGTTTTTAACTGCCCCTCCCATTGCATACTTTAATAATTTATTTTGTGCCAATTTGTCCTCATCTGCCTTTCTCTGCCTCTGCCGTTTGTTTAACCGTCTTCTCTTGCCACAATCTACAATGCACACAGTCAATGTCTAGCGCGCTATACTTCCTGCCTCCCTTCCATAACCCCATGCATACTGCACAACCCTTTACTGATCCTCTATCATGTTTGGCTGTGCTGTCTCGTTCAGTCCTTCTCTCCTTCTCCCATCACTTCCTTTCTTATTCCAGGGCAACCCACTCACTGGCCACTTTTATCGCCCGTTCATCCTCCTGCTTTTGTACCCATTCCCTTGTCATCTATCCCTTCTCCACGCTCTTTTCCCATAATCTCCCTCTCATCCTTCCTCCTCCATTCCCTTTCTTCCCTTTCCAGTTCCCCCGCTCTCTTCCTGTCTCTCTCCTCGCGCTGCACTTTCTTTTCGTGGTCCCTCTCCCGTCTCTCTTCTCCCTCCATTTTACACTGCCCAGTCAAGCTTTTGTGCTCCTTCTCCCCCCTCTCTGTTGCTATTGTTACTCCTTGCACCTCCCCCGTTATCTTCCCTTTAAATGTAATTCCTCTGTACCTGTGCCTTCAAATCTGCTTCCATGCACTGCAGCCCTTCCTCGCTCCCTCCGGGGCTGTTGGTGGGTTTTTCTGCACCTTCCTGTTTGTTCTCTTTAGTGCATTGTGATTGTGTGTATGTGTGTTGTTTACATGTCCTCCTGCTGTTTTCAGTTCTCTCATGCAATTCATTCCTTGCTTACCATCTGTGTCATCAAATATTACACTCCCGGAGGTGCAGAAGGGTGAGTCCCTTCTTCCCTCTGCTCGTGCTGGTTCAGCGTCTGCTGACGCCTCGCCACTTCCCTTCCCTTCGTGCACACCGTACAACTGTAGCCAGGTGCTTTTCCCAGCTTCTTTCCTGTGTAAGTGCTATGCATGTGTGTCATTAGCGATTGCTGCACGCTTCTGGAGAAGCTGCCTATGGGCAGCCATGGTCTTATTTATTTACCTTCAGTACTTTTGAATCTTTGTACACTATGTTTTACTAACTTATTGTGGCATGGAAGCTGTGTGCTACACAACAGGTGAAGGGGAGTCATTTCCCTATTGTGTGATACCTTTTACCTCACCTCAGTTTGAAAATTTCGATAGTCCGCTGTTCAGGGAGCAAAAGTTAGAAGATAATTGAACATATTTTCAATTTCTGTGAGCCTTCTTGGCTCCGCACCTTAGCCAGTGCACTCCACGTGCAGCCCATCTTCACCAAACCATTGCCTTCTCCGGCACACCCCCACAACCTTGCGCATGTGTCTTCCACACACCGCCTCTGGGTCACCTCTTCTTCTTTTCCAAAACCACACCACCATCTCCTCACCATCAAGAATCAGTATCCTATGTTTCAATCTAAAGGTGACGTCACCAAACTAAAAACACAAAACAAATGAACAGACAAATGTGCATACACAGAACAATAACCCATTGCTTCCAACCCCACAAATATCCCAAAATAAAACCCCACAATCCCCACAGCTGTCTTCCTGTTTCAACTGGAACAAGGTAAACCACAATAAAACTCTTATAATTGGGCTGCGCACGCTGCGTCGCCTTGCGTGTGACACGCCCCTCACCAGGGGAGCTTAACCAGCCAATTATCTTCCGCACTCGGGAACAAGCTAGCTACCTCCTGCGGGGAAACATCATCCACTCACTGAACTAAAACGCTCAATTAGCAGGGAACCTCATCTACTCATTCATCTACAATGTCAATTCATAGGAAATCCATACCCCCGTAAATGTAATCGCAATCCAGACCAACCAGCGCGGCACTCTGTCCTATACGTGGGGAGCCACTACCCCACCCAATATGCTCATAAACACAAGAAGGGACCACTGCAACCGATCCAGTCCCAACTACAATTCACATGCCGATCACCACCAATACACTGAATTTTTTGCGACAATGTACAATCTCCCACCACCCAATTTACAATACCTCCCCCCAGTTTCTACCCAAACAAAACAACTTAAAATGTATGCGACATACTGATCAACAATACATCATAATACTTGAAACATTTGCCCATTGTTACCCCACACAATCACACCCTGCCCTCAAAGCCCATGTTGCTGGTTGCTTGAACCTGTACTTACATTTCCTATGCTGCACTGGCACTTGCTTTGCTACTGGACACCCCCTCAAGGCGCTTCACCGGACCCCTTCTCCTGCAGGGCTCTCACCTGCCTTCAAGCGGGGTATTTCCAAGTGGCCCCCGATGCCTTTAGCCGGTTACGCGTTTTCCGGTGGTCTTCAGGTGCAGGCGAGGGTCCCACAGCTTCCTTGAGTCGGCGGCAGGGAGTGCAGTTCAATGCAGGGCAGGCAGGCAGTGCCCATTCCCCCATCTCTTACAATGAGCAATGAGCCTCAAAGAGGGCACCAACTTGTTGGGGAGAAGCTGGACCCCCACCAGGGCTGTGGGGGGCCAGCGCTGTCTACTCAAAGGATCGGAAAAAAAGGGTCGACAGGACAAAAGATTGACACCAAAGGGTCAACAGAACAAAGGATCAAATTATTTTTTTAAATTATATATATTTTTTTTAGGTTTCGTTTTGGAAAAAAGTGATTTTTAGCAAAAAAGGGGGTTGGGGAGACCCCCCCAAAAAATTTTAAAAAAAGGAAAAAATAAAAAAAAATTCGATCCTTTGTCCTGTCGACCCTTTGGTGTCGATCCTTTGTCCTGTTGACCCTTTTTTTTCAATCCTTTGACCTACAACCAGGGCCAGCAGCTATGGGAGACCCCAACACCTCCCATTTGGCCCACAGGAATGCAACAGAGACCCTAGCAGGCAGCCACATGTTCCAAACTGCGTTTATTCCTGGGCAGCAAAAAAGAAAAAACTAACACGCAGAGCTTCGTTCACATCGAAAGTCCAGGCGCCGTCTCCCCCGGGGCTGGCTTGCAAGCCAGCTTTGTAATACACTGCAGGCTGACCTCACAGAATTGGACCAGCTCCCAGAAACCTATCTCATCCTGCTATTGGCTGCTAAGTAATAGGTTACATTTGTAGCCCTTATAGAGAGCCTGATAATTGGACATTGGACTTTTGCGTCAGTGGGTTGGTTTAGCTGCGCCGCCCCCCATTATCTAACTCTGAAATTGTTGCAGTATGAATCTGTTCCTATCAGTTTTTAGCTGAAACCGTCTTTTTCGCCCCTGTGCTCTGTGTTCATTGGCCAGAGTTGAGCGATACTTGTTACAATTATGTTTCAAATGGTGTGCGAGTCTTGCGAAAATGTCTTTCGTTCCCATAGAAAAAACACTGGGCTATGGATGTTCTACCGTGGTTTTACTCGTATTTGTGGAGAATTAAAAAAATGTTGTCTGCCAGGGTTCACTGTCGTTCAAAGAAAGCAATCTTATCTCACTCTGCGACCTTGGCTGCTCCTGGGTTTGCGAGGAGTATTGATGAAGTCAGCACGGCTGGTGTTCAGTGAGGCAGAATGCACTTGGCTGTGATTTTCCTGAAACATGGCTTTACACTGTGCAATTAGTTCATGTTAATTACTATAGGCATCTGCAGCCTTTAAACAGGGGTTCTTGTGTTTTGTAGATTATTGTATTGCTGCATTGATTCTAATGTAGCATGGAAGTTGCAATGTTGGTGGAGTGGGTGTCTTTCAGCATGTTTGTCACCCATGGGTGCGCTGGGGCCTGGTTCAAATGATAAGTGTGCTGCTTGTTCTTCCTGCTGTTCTGTCTGTCGATGTGCCTGGGCTGAGGGGCAGGAGTTTGATCTCGATTTTCCCTCTTCACACGTTGGCCCCTACTGAATTCAATCCAGTCAGGACCACCTTCTACTAACAATCTGTGTAGTTCAGGATGGTCATTGGGATTAAAAACATCAGGTAACACCTCTTCCTCATCAGGTTCAGGTGATGAAACAACTACGTCCACCTCAGTGGTAGGTGAGTTTGGGGGAATGTTTTCTTTCCATCTGTTACTTTTTCTGACTCCTTTAGCCTTTGGTTTCCCCTTTGGCTTAGGCTGGGCATTGGACTTGGCCAAGGCAGCCCTTGTTTGTGACCTTGTGCAGGGTCTCTCTGCTGTGTCTCCCACAAGCCCTAAATCTCTGAGATCATTCCCCAGCAAGACCTTTCCTGGGGCATCGCTCTGAATTCTCAATGGAATCCTGACCACTGTATCATTTGTAGTAAGATTTTCAGGCATAACTTGGAACTTGAGAGGTGTGCCATCATCTGACTTAGTGGAAGACAGAGGAGCTCTGGCAACTTCCTCTGGGTCTACCAGGGTAGAATCCACTACAGTTCTGCTTCACCCACTATCCCTAAGGACAGGAGTATCTACTCCATTAATCAGCACACTGTCGTTAAAGTAGTGATTGGTATTATCAAGAATCCTAGCATAAGCCTCTGAGACTTTAGCCTCCCCGGAACCTAGGGAAACTAAAACCACCTTAGAATCTATCCCACTGGGGAAGGAGTCTGAGGAGAAGGATGCCCCTGTAATCTCTTTTTCCTCATAGCAGGAGAAGGCCAGATTAGCAAAGTCAACCCCCAAGGTTTTGACCTTACATTTGTGGTCCCCCTTCACATAGTGACTTGCTCCACAAGCCACACAATATCCACTGGGTCTTGGGACAAAGGGAGGCCTACTGTAACCAGAGTTCTGTTTTAGTGGATAACCTCCACTATCCTGTGTGTTCTCTTGTGGCTTACCCTTACATTTCTTTATATGGCTCTTTTGGGAGGAAGTTTTATCGGATCCCCCACCCTCCATATCTTTAGACTGTTTCCCCTCCCCCCTGCTTACAAGGACGAGTCTTGTCCTTGTGGGACACTCTATGTGACACCCACAAATCTGCTGCAATGGCAAGCTTCTTAGGATCTATCTCCTTTGGATCTGCCAAATGCTGCTTACGCTCATGGGAACAAGATGCAGAAATATGTTCAAGCATAACAAGACATATCATACCCTCAAAGGTGGAGGCCTTCAACCCAGCCAGTAAAGTTCTTTAAAAAAGCAGTCACATATGACACCCAAGTACTTCCTTCTTTCTTTTTGTACTCTCTAAACCTCTACAAGTATTGGGCAGGAGTCTTCCCAAACGTTAAGATGGGAGTTTGCTTTAACATTGCAAAATCTACTCTTTCAGCCTTTGACATTTCCATAATAGCACTGCAGCCAGAATGGGGTAGACCGCTGAGCAACCATGCAATCTTATCAGCATTTACAACCTCTTGAACTTCACATGCATACTCAAAAGTATTCAGCCAGTCCATAATGTCATTCTTCTCATTATATACACTGAGCAGATCTTTGGGAAATCTTGGCTGAGAGGAAGACCCAGACCCATGTCCAGATCCCTTGGATCCATTTGAAACTTGATGCTTGGCCAGTTCCAACTGGTGATCCCTGTCATTCTGTTTTTCTGCCTGCTCTAACTTCAGTTTGGCCACGTGGAAGTGAAGCTCCTTCTGCCTAAACAGCAGCTCTTGCTGCCTGAATTCCAGCATGGCTTCAGCATCAGCACTTGCAGAGGAAACATTGGACATTACATCATCCAGATCCTCATGGGCACATGGATGAGGGCAGCGACAGAACTGTCAGTTCTACCAGTGGGAGCAGCCCCACCTCCTTCTGCACTTTCATCAGAAGCTATGGCATTGAGTTGCAACTCTTGCGATTCCATGACTCTCTGGATCATTTCCAATGTTGTACCTTTGTGGAAACAGAGAAATTGATATGAGGCCCGGGAAGCCCAAAGGAAACACACCAACACAGGTTACAAAGAACATACAAAGTACTTTATTCAAAAGCTACAACAATTACCAAAAGTCAATTGACAAACGGATAGCTATTCGGCTCTCAGAATAACAGAACAAACTTTCAACGTTAGTTCGCTGCATTAGTGTGAGAGACCGTACATTGGGATACTCATTCTTTTATACTTTTTATCTAGCTCTGGCCAACCCCCTCGCGGGTTAACCATTCTTAGGACCAGGCCTAGAGTTTGTTGCCAGGTCGATCCCATAATGTATGCATTTTGATAAGTTCCGCTGATACAGATGTTCATTTACACATAGGTCAGGGATAGGACAAGGTCTCAGTTCGCAACCCCAACAAGTGGCCTGCAGGCATATTATTTATTCATGTGTGCGGAGGTCACAACGGCCAGAATCCCACTCGAAATGTCATTTGGCCTCCATTTTGATGTTCAGGGTGACTTCCACATTGCAAGAGAACCTAAAATGGCGGCTAAATCCAAGATGGCGATTTACATAGTACATTAAGGTCAAGACCTTGCCTCGGAATCTATTTACACAATGTTTTTTAGACAACTTGGCGTAGGCCAACATACATTCAAACAATGCGATAGGAGGTATAATATTATTTCGATTCCGACACCTTGAGCAGGTAAACCCTTCTCAGTAAGCTTATTTCTCTATGTGTCTAATCTAGAAGCATTTAAGGTTAAAACGGTACTTGTTTCCATTATATAAGATAGGTCTATGGCCTTTACAGTAATCACTACAAAATCCTATGTGTCCTGGTGGGAATAACTTGAAATGCCTTCACTAGTGTGCAACACCAGACACCTTCAGTCCTATCCCACCACTGTACACCAATTTGTTAAGATGGATTTCTGAACTCTGACCTGGTGGGCAGAGGTTCCGAAGGCCACCCTAGTTTCTTGGAACAGGCTAACCTTCTGGACAAGCCAGACCAATCAAGGTAGCTATGGCGGCAGTCAAGACTAGTGGCCTCATCACGAGTTGGGCGGTATTGCTGGCGGTATTACCACTAGCGGTTTAGCCCTACCGCCAACCGCCCCGGCGCTATTAGCGACGGATCACAGGTTTGGTGGTAATGGAATTTCCCACTCCCCACTGAGCCCATTCGGGAATGCCCCATTCCCCATTGGGCTCAATGGGGAATTTTCGCGCTCTTACCTCCGGCAGATTTTCCGCCGGCGGTAATAGCGTAAATTTTCGGCGGATTTCCCCCCAGCTCAGAGCTGGGGAGAAATCCGCTGGAGCCCTGATTTGGCGGACCCTTAAATCCAGCGGTAATAGCGCGACCGCGGATAAGGGTTACCGCCAAACTCGTGATGAGGCTCAAGGTCTCAGGAGGGGCGAGGTTGATTGAAATACCTCAATGAGCACACAGAGTAAAATGACACTTACAAATCACTCCCAGTCAGGTGTTTATATATCAAAAATACAAATACATTTATTCCAAGGCACTTGCAATTCAACACACAGTAAGCAAATCACAGTAATACTATTAAACCAATACAATACTATCTATACATAAATATAAAAGACCAATGGGGTCTAAAGGGTGAATGCACTTAATGGGTCCACAACCTAAACAGGGAAGGAAGCAAGCAGTGCAAATAGTCTTTAGGCCATTCTTCATCAAACACAATCCAAACTAAAAGGCAGTCCAATCCCTAAAATGAGGGGAGCCTAATGCTCAAATGTACTTGCGAATCTGGCGCACGCAGTAGTTCAAATGGGCAAAGCAGGGTCTTTTTTAGGGGCTACAGCAGCTCACGGAGGTAGGTGAGGTGATGCAGAATAGGTTTCCCACTATTCAAGGAGGGCCTCCAATTGAGGGCAGAGTTGATTCCAAGAGTTGGGAATAGTTCGGTAGTTCACACTAGCAGTGGAAAGGGGAGGAGCCCTCAGGGGCCAATCTTGCGTAAAAATTGATGGATGCGGTAGGGGCCACCGGTTAGGGTTGCAATTATTCACCCACCCACAGCGCACTCTGGACCAAACTTCGGCAGTCGAGTCCACTTCGGTTGCATGATCAAATGCGGCAATCTCGCAGCTCTGCGGCTTTCAGCGATGAAGATACAGCGTTGATTCACCTACAGGACAGTGGTGATTTCTCCACTCCTGGTATAGGGATCAGGTCAGTTCTACTTCAGCAGGCTTCAGGGCACAGAGGACCACAGCTGCAATGAACTTGCAAGGTTCGTTATCACAGCTGGGCGACACGGCATTCACGTAAACTCCGGTTCGGGCAAACTTACTTTACTTCAGACCTGGGAACGCCAAGTGTACGAAATATGGTGTGAGAGTGCCGTGAAGACAGAGCTTGCGATTTGCCAAGTTTCAAGGTCCTCTTTGAAACGGTAGTGGTAATCGGACAAAATGTCTGCGCAAGATGGTCAGTCCACTTTTTGGCCCAGGGACACTTCCGAGAAGGCTTACTTGCAGGTTAAGATTGAGGTGCCGAGAATAGTTGGTCCCACTATTCTAATGGGTTCAAGCGTCTATGCAGACCTTCTAGGATGACCAGATGCAGAGGGGTCCAGCGGGACGACAGCGGGCTCGGGGTGCCAAACCTTCCAGCGTGTCACCAGCGGTTCCTTGACTCGGCTTCTTAGTTTCAGGATACTTGACTCCTATCCTTCGTTCAGCGGAACTCCAGAGATCGACATGGCATGGGTGTTTGAGGCCTTCTCTTATCCAGAATCTCCTTTGCGCCAAAACGAAGAGGACCCAGCGGGAGATCTGCTCACATACAGGCATACCATACGTGGACCAATCACGGACCACTGTGGTCACAGGCATTCACAGCACTCAAGCCTTTCTGGCACCCAGGACGTGTATTGGAACCAGACGTTCCAGCCTTCATCCTGGGGGCGCGCACACAAGGCATGCAGAAGCCCATGAAAGCTTTGCGCCTCACAGGAAAATGCATGCCCAAACTAGGACTGACCCGGTTTGGCTCGACCAAGGGAAGGTGAATGAGCAAGATGGCCAAAGGACAGAACAAAGAACTTTATGGCATGGCCATTTTGGAGCCAGGCCACGTATTTGTGCCAAACATGGTAATCGCGGTTTACCTGGCAGGAGCCGGTTAAAAATACACTAAATGATAAGCTGCCACCAGCCCTGTCCGTGAAACATCTGCACATCTACTAAAAAATTCTTCAAGCGTATCTAGGGCCTTTGGAAATGACTATTAGACCCAAGTGCACTGTACTGTAAGGTACATTGTACACTTGTTACATGTTGCAGAAACGTTGCAACATTGGAAAGGACTAAGGGACACAAAGTCTCCCAGTACTGACTGTCTTAAGGGCATGTCACTTTCCCCATAAGAAGTGAGTGAAAGCCCAGAGGAGTGCAGCAGAAGACTGGGCTCCTCTGGTAAAGTCAGACTATGGTGTTTAAACAAAGCAAAAAGTTGGGGGGGGTACACAACTGGAGGGAAAATTACACATGGAATGGAAATCTTTTCTAAAATAGGGGGCTCGGGGGGAATGTGCATCTATTCCTTTATAGAGAGTGCTATTTTCCGTCATGGTCTCTGAAATGTAGGGCTGGATCTAAACAGCACTCCAGGTAAGATTTGGAAGCAGGAGTATAATAGCCCCTATTTTTTAAGGTTAAGAGTAAAATTATTTTTTAGGGAGCAAAAATGTAAGTCGAATTCCCAATGAGAGTATTTTATAAGTAAACATATGTTTTAACTGGAAATCTGAAATATTTGTGTAATCATTATTTCTGTGCACCTAGTTCTTGATGCACACTAAAATGTACATGTTTACCTCTTCAGATCAGGCAGTTATGATATGATATTTATACACCCATAGGTGTCTAAACACAAACCTGTGTTGCTCAGTGTTATCTTGCTTCCAAGGCGAGCGTGTTGCCCCTGAGCTATCCTCCTGAGACAGTTATAACAGTAGTGTCTTCCTGTGGTGCTACGTGCACTACTGGTCCAAACATATCGTTGGAGCTGTGTGGGTGAACCAGGGGCACACAATTCTTTCTACATGTCTGTTTCCTACTTTTTGTTGTGAATACTTGTACTCCCTGTTTTAATTATTTGGGAGTACTTGCCTGATTTTATGGAGTAAAAATGGCAGATAGACCCCTTATCTGTAGGCTTGGATGTACAAACTGTTCAACAGACTGTCTCGACAACCATTTTACTAGTGCCCTCCCTGGTAACACCACACAAGGAGATTAGTGAGACTTGGTATTGCCCCACTGCCTCCTCCACGAACGCCTTCTTACACATTCCACCTCCTACCCTTTTCCTCCCTTGGCAATGATTCTGCAGTATTCTTCATTACACTCAGTCAGAGTGGGGCTTTGCAGTGCCATTGGGTTTCTGTGGTGCTGTTGATTACAATCAAATCAGAGTGGGGTTCCTCACTTCCCTTGATTACAATCAGAGTGGGTTTCTGCACTACCCTTAATTACAATCAAAGTGGGATTCTGCACTGCTGTTGATTGCACTAAGAGCTGGATTCTGCAGTGCTATTTAATACAATCGGAGTGGGATTCTGCACTGCTGTTGAGTTCAATAAGAGCTGGTTTCTGCAGTGTTATTTAAAACAGAGTGGGGTTTTGTGGTACAGTTGATTTCAATCATACTCGGGTCGTGCAGTGCTGTTTTTTTACAATCAGACTGGGTTTCTACAGTGCTGTTGATCCCAGTCATGGAATTTCAAGGGCCTGAGGTATTCAGAATCCTGTTGCTCCCGTGCAACTTCTATGTCCTGTCCTATAAATTAACCGCACAGAGCCACTCAAAGCGTGAGTACAGCTTTGGCTGCTGCTTGGCCAGGTTCCACTTGGCTTGGTGCCCGAGCGACTGAGCGAAGAAAGTGTCTTTACCCTTTCGCAAAAGCACCGAATAACTCATAGCAAGAAAGAGACGTCATAATATACCCTTTCCCCACTCGCATGCACACTGCCCACACACTGCATCATACATCCGCCTGCAAAACCTCAAAACTAAAACCACAGTTGGAATTTTCTTGATCTTTTTGGCAAGTGAAGTCTCCCTACCCAGACGGGTTAAATCAAGGTAAATGGAGGGGGGTGCTATCATGTTCCAAAGTACTATGTAATTAACTTAATAGTGTTGGTCATTTATACAGCACACACCACACACTGAAATCTCCTTTAAAGTTTAAATAATGGTATTATTCTCCAACCTGATGTGTGAGGAATGTACTGGAAGAGTTTTTGTGGCTTCACGTTTTCAAGCTGAGCTTCTACAGCAACATATCCAGCTGTGCTCAACGAGTGGCAGGCCAGATGCTTCCTTGAAGTTCCATTGGCTCACCATTGGCAGCACAGGCCGAACCCAAAGTCTTTTTCTGCCAGAGGTGCTGGGAGATACAAGGATCACAAAACAATTGCAATGCAATTAAAGAATTAGTAACTTAATATCCAAGCCACACCTTAAACAAACTAGGGGTACAGTGTGCTACCTAGAAGCCGCACAAGAAGATTGGAGGGGAAAAGACAGATGTAGCAGGACTCTTGAGCCGGTAGCACTGGAACTGTCATGTTATGTTAGGTAGCACTGAAAGTCAATAAGAACTTTGGGGTAAAGGGGGCAGTTAAAGTCTCTGGGCAGGTAAATAGTGCAGGGTCCTGTAGGGCACCACTAGGCCCCTTGCTTGGGCCAGTTAGGGCCGCAAGAGGAATAGAGCCCGATGGAAGGTTGGTTGTGGCCCCAGGGCGGGAAGCAGGTTTTTCCTGGAGATACAGCTCCTACAGTGGCAAGACAGAGTCCTGAGGTGTCTGATCTACGAGGAAAGCATGCAGGGTACACAGGGAACTGAATAACCTCAGCCCTTTAAGATGAGTAGCAATTACCCTGGAGATGGATGGGGATGCAGATTCGATTCATACATCAATAATCAAAACGACTCAGGAAGTTGGCAAAAAACGTAACTGTTTTATTATCAATTATCTAAAAATCGTCATCATTGACGTTGACCTACATTACTACCAATGTCATCTTACGTGGCAAACTAAAGAAACCTACGAGTAACTGTGATAGGCTCTCGGTGAACATCTAAGTATACGATCCATACTACCCTAAAAAGAATGAATATGTGATTGGGTACTTATCATCAGGTGAGGCAACTAAGCCCTCTCTCTAAAATGGCTACTATGAATGTCACTAAATACACGACGTCCCAATGGCTACACAAACTATAGGACCCTTAATTACACGGTCCCCTACAATTGGTTGGCATTCTAACCTCCGTCAGTACTTTTCCACCCACATCTAGCAGCAAGCAGGCTGGCCTTTCAGGTGCTGGTGAGCTTGTCTTAACCATAGCTTCGCACCAATTAGCATATCAATCCATCATCACCTCAGTGGTCTGCTTAGTCAATTAGTCTTTGAAGCTCGGCCTTGAGTTTGTTCTGTACTGTGGAGAATTCAGGGGAGTGAAGGCACGCTCTGCCCTCATGCGTAGGTGTAAGCATCTTGCTTGTCCAACTTCATCCTTCCACGTGACTGAAGACCATGATTTGGAGTTTTCACTGTCTTTAAAATACTATTTTTTAATAGACGTCTGATGTCTTCCTCGTCTGTTCATGTCTTTTGAACAGGAGTTTTGTTCTTTCCCACGATTTGTATCCAATGTTAGTTACCTTCAGCCTGAAAAGACCTTGGCTTCTTGGCTTGGCTTCATGGCTCATCCAACCTCGCCTTTTCGAGATTCACTTTGTTATTTCAATTTTTGTTAGCTGCGACAAAGTAGAAATTAGGCCTTCTTTCTAGAGTCCAGCACTACTACAATATGTAGTGGAAAACATCCATCCTTCACTTGTTCACATACATATATGTATATATGTTGGTGCATGCCGCAATTTATTCACTACTAAGCTAGCCTCAGGAATAGTTCATCTGCTTGTGTTTCATTTGCATCTGTACACATGTAAACTGACTTGAGATCTTCATCCATTTTATGGCATAAGCTTCTTCACCTTGATCCCAAGATGTCACTTATCCTTGATACTTTCTTGATGCCTTATAAAATATCTCTATTCTCTTGTCTCTGCATCTTTTCCATGTACGTCAGCTCAGCTCTGTGTGACGTCACCATTCATCTTTGCCATTCATTAGCTCTGCTTCTTCCAGGATTTCAATCAAATGGCCATCATATTTTCTTGTATGCAGGTACGGTTTTCTCAATGGGAACCTTGCCTCCAGGATTCTCTTAGGTATCCGTATTCCCACTGGTACTGCACGGTTTTTGGATTCGGGCTCCCAGTATATAGGCAATGTGGGTGAGGTGGTTGAGGTGGGGGTACTTGGTTCCTCCTCTACACGCCCCCCTCTGGGTGATTTATAAACCACTCTCACATCATCCTTCACATCCAGGCATATTGGTCTGAAGAAGAGCTTCCTTGGGACCAATATCTTTATGAATCCCTTCAGGCATTGTGCTGTTTTCACATGCTCATCGTTGTTGTCATGAGCCTGCACTGTCTACTTGGACTGCAATAGATCCATCTCCCCACATACTTCTTATGAGTCTTTGTATACAGGAACTTCATCCCCTCAGGTGCATGGATACTGGCCTTCACAAAGTCTCTAATGTCTTCATCTGTCAAGTCTTTGGCCTTCCATCCTGGTTCAATATTGATCATAATCTTCACCCCTATGGCTTCTTTGGCTGTTTTCTTGCATTGGGAGATTATTATCTTGATCACACAGAATCCAAGCAATGTCATTAGTATCAGAGCTCCAAGGAACTTGTTTGGCAGATTCCTATGCAGTGCCCTTAGGGACCACTGACCACTGCACACAATTAAGACTACAAGTGGTCCAATTTCACCTTTGGTACAAGCCTGTACTACGCAGTAAAGTGGTAGCAATGGCTGAGCAGCCATACTTATCTCAAGAGCAAATGAGCAGTAGTAGAGATTACACAAAGGACTACAATCACGGTGACTCAAGCAAACACTGACTCAAGGTTTCTGGTAAAAAATATAAGTACATTTATTTTTAAACCATCTGTTCATAAAACACTTCACTTCTATTAAAATAAAACCACACTTCAAGTACACTACACACAAGCAATTCCCCTTGTTCAGATCAATTCAAGGTAAGTACATTTGGATTTGAAAGACCGGTGTTGTGAAACAAAGATGTTACCAGGGATTAATACACAATCACTTTTTGACAGTAATGACAGTTCAGTCTTACGAAAGAAAAGTGTACCCGCAGGAAGAAATGTAACCGAAGTCAAACACACTTAGCACATGAATTAACACAGGAGAATTGGGGATAAAATCATAGGCAATACTTTTGTCAAGGCAAATAGAATCACAGGACACTTTCTATCCAGTAGATAAAAGTCAATAGGCCTGCGCCAGTGTCAAATGTAACAGGGGTCCTGTTGCTGAGGATCACTTGGTTAGAACAGTTCATGATTTGAGATTGCCAGGAGTACTTAGATATTGTCACAAAGGGAAGCAAAAGTTATAAGCGGGAAGGAAGAAAAGGACAAGCCGTTGGCGAAGAAAAAGTGTTCACCCCAATTCCTCAAGGTCGGACACAGTACCTTATTCGTTTGAAGAAAAGCAGGTGCTACGGCAGTTGTTTCTGGTAGTTCCTGCAGACTCACGGTTCCTGGAGCTTCAGTCGTGGGGACAAGAAGGAGGACGTCTGGAGCGATCTGCACTACCCAGGGATGAGGCCAGCAGCAGCAAAGCAATGGTGAATAAAAGGTGCGCTCCTTTAAAACAGGAGAGACTCTTCAGATGGCTATCCGGAACACTACAGCTGTGTGCAGCGATTTTGTCCAAGAAGAGGATTCTCTGGCTGTTGACGGTGAGCTGGTTGATCCCACCAGGCTCAAGGGAAGAAGAATCCGGACTGGATCTTCTCTGTTGTTTCAGGGTAGATAGCTCAGGACTGCAGCAGGGCTTCACCGGGACTCAGGATTTGCAGCAGCCGTCTTCATCTCCGCTTCTCTTCAATTCTTGCAGTTCCAGTGGCAACTCTGACTTCCAGCTCAAGAGTCCTGCCTTTTATGCCAAAATCCCCCATTCACACAGCCTGGCTGTCAATCACTCAGCAGGGGGGTTGTCCGGCCTGGACAACCACCTTAGCCAATTGACACAAAGTGCAACTTGGGTCTCCAAGGAGACCCTGTGCAGGGGGTGACTTCACCCCTCCCTCACATTCAGCCCACCTAGACACCCAGACGCCAAAGGAGGGCTTCTGGACAGAAGCCTGCCAACGGACGGGGAAAAAAGAAGGCAAACCACAAGAAGGACTTTAACAAAAAGAAATAGTGACTAAACCCGACTGGAGACAAAATAAAAAGTATTTGGTCAAGTGGGTTAATGTTTGAGGATAATACAATAGCCTAAAACAGTACCACGTTTATATACTACAATTGCGGTAGAAAGGTTAGGGTAGAGACCACTGCCACCAGCCAAGTCTTAATGTTAAGGGACCGAAACAAGGCTCCAAGAGGCAGAGACAAAAAGGGGTAGGAATTAACCCTTTCCAATACTCCATGTAAGATGGGGTGTACTGGGTCTGCAGTTAAAAGTGAGTATATAAAGTTAATGGCAACGTTACTGGTTTCTGGGGGACAACCCTGTGTTACTGCACTGAAGGTGCTGTGTAACACACACAAAAAGGGGGGCTCATGGAGTGGTGTGGCTCCAGAGCCCAAGATCACACAAACAGTAGAAATACAATGGCAAACACATGTAAGAGTGGGAAAAAGGCTCACACTTTGCCAGGTGGAAAAATAAACCCCAGAAATCCGGCAAAGCTGCTGAGGGACTCACTAGGTGAGGGAAATTAGCCATAAATGAGAATTCTCCCTAACAGAACTTAAACATGGCTGCCATACATTGTGGAACCCAAGAGAAGAGAAGAGTGATCCAAACCAGCTGTCATCAGTAATGTCTTCTACTTTGTTGATCACCTGGCCATGGAGCTTTGTCAACATACCTGAGAAGGTATGAATGTGCAACATGATTCTCCGATTTATGCATAAACACCTCCATCCATTGCTGTGATCATGTCCAAGACATAAATGTTCTGGAGAGTCATCAGTCGTATGGCTCTCATCTCTTCTCTGATTGCATTAAATCTCTTTATGTTGTATTGATTGTCTGTAGCAATTCCCATCTTGTAATCTGCAGCCATTTGCTATTTCCTCCAACCTGGACACTCGGCATGATGATCAACGAAAACACTGAAGCTGTCTGGCTTAATAGTCTGTGCTCATAGGGAATAGCATCAACAGCTTCTATTGATTTTGCTGAGAAGTAGTTCTCTCTCTTCATTCTTCTTATCAGCTCCACAGATTTCTTCGTTCTCAGGTGAGCATCTGCTTTTGGAAAACTGTCAAGGTTTAAGGCACTTTTCGGAATCACCAATGCTGGAACATGAACATTCACTAATGAGCATGGTCCTCCCAAATCCTTGGCTAGCCTCATACATGCTCTGGTTCCACAAGCCCAATAGTGATCCATGATCACTGATGTTACAAGTATCATTCCTGGTACATCAAAGATTTGACCACAGTTCTGATTCTCTCCAACTTTTCTTGTGGCATTATTTCTGAAGCACAACTTTGCACTCTCCAAAGGCACTATCTGCAAGGGTCCTCCCCTGTCTTCGACCCAGGTCAGTAGTTTAGCAAGTCTTGGCTATAGAGGTTTGCAGCCATTCTGTACTATGTCAATGGCTGGTTTATAACAACCAATGATCACCCAGGTTCTGCAGATCACCACTCCTTCTTCCCATCCATCTGGTGTTAGTACTGATTACCAGATCTGCATTTGACCTCTGTTATTCCATCTATGAATTTCTTCTGCAGATTTTCCTGGACTCTCCAGTCCTTTGTTTACTTCCCATCTGATTCCAGCTTCTTTTACTACAGGCCTCTCGTATCTGATCACATGATTCTTGGTGTGCTCTTGGTTCTTGTCTTAGAGTCTTGCACGTAATCTTCTTCATCTGGATCTGTCCATTCAATTGCCCATTTGAGATAGGCATCTCGTCCCATAAAGTGACCTCTTGTTCGGCAAAGTGCTATGTGGGAAAGACAATGTGCTGTCTGGACGTCTATTTCAATAGCTATGAAGATCTTAGACTTTCCCATGCTATAAGGCAGGATTGCACAAACAAAACATTCCTCATTTGAGGTACTTCTTCCTACTTCCCTCATATGCTGATACCATATGTTGTTTCCCAAATGTGCTGTACTATTCAGGTAGTCTTTTAGCTCAAAGTCATTCTCCCTGGTATCGCTCTTAGGTCTCATTTTTCTCTCATGACTTTCTACCATCATTTCATGAAGTATATCAACATAGTTTCTTCTAAATGGACCAATCACAGGAACACTCGTCAGGGGACTAGGTGTATTCACATTCATTAACTGAGTGGGTTCACTTTTCACCATCCACTTCTTTTTTTCTCCCTTGTAAAGCCTGTTTCTAGTGTCCAAAAATAATCTCTAAGACACTTTTTGCATGTGAGTGACTGTCAGTAACATTTACCTCAGACCAAGGTAATTCTTCACCATTCTTTGGAACAGGGATAACTACATATGGGGCCTCATTATGGGTCGGGCGGTCCGGAATTAACAGTGGCGGTAAACCCGCCGCCACTGTTAATTCTGGACCGCCCGATCCTGACCCCTGCAGGCGGAAGGTGATCTTCCCGCCAGGTCTGTCCTGGCGGCTTGAACAGCTCCCGCCTGTAGGCGGACGTGGAAACACCAGCACCATCATGAGATGGTGCTGGCGTTTCCACTTCCCCATTCCCATTGAGTGCTGTGGGACTCAATGGGAATGGGGATTAACACCATTCTGCCTCCGTGACTCCCGGGACACCGGGGCTGTAATGCCCTGGTAATTCCTGGAGTCACGGAGGCGGAATGGTAATACGAGTCCGGCGGTAACCAGGCGGTTTTACCACTGCGGTTACTGCCGGACTCGTAATGAGGCCCACGGTCTTGTTTGCCTAGTAGTTGCCAGGTTTATATCTTCCTTCTGCTTAGGAAGATTCTCATGAGTTTTTGCTCCATGTACATCTATGAAATAGAATTTGCGCACAGTGAGTGAAAGCAGTATTATTATGAACAGAAAGCAAACATAAATAACACAGAGGTATTAGAATGTGCAGCATAGATTTTTTACACAACCTGGATGTCTCTCTGGATCTGGCATGATGACATTGCTACTAATGCTGCCCATTTTTATTGTCTAATGAAGGAAAAAAAAAACTTTAATATGGCATCATTATTTACTGTTTCTGGAAACTGATTATCTCACTCGATTAATTTCTATGATCAGCTGATTGCTTACTGGACGATGAACACAAATTCCCAGTGAATCCCACAAATCGCCTTTCACCAGACGACATGATGATTTACTTTCAGTATGAAACAACAGTTCTTTTTATCCAGTAATCCCTCGATCTGTCCCTCAAAGGAAAGCCTCACTCCGATCTCAAAGTTCTCTCCGAATAAGTATTTACTTGTACTATAATGTCTCTCAAAATCTCATTCAATGCTGCAATATTTCTCGGGTCCCTTAGAAAAGTACGGACATCTGTGTGTCTATTAACAAGCTGTGGGCATTCTTCAATCAAGTAGTAAAAAACTCGACTGAACAGTCTGTTTGAATTATCAGCTGATAGGGGCATTTGCACTTTCCCCACTGTATTAAGGAAGCTGCAGAACTTGCTCGATGATCGCTGTGAGCAATCTCCTTATGATCGGACCATTCTTAGGATCTTGCAGGAAAATGTGAATACTAGTAGTTCTTCCACAATTGCAGGATATGTGCGCAACACAAAAGAAAAACTTCAAATATGATCCGTGAAACGTTGGCAATGGGCACCACCATGGCCGAATCCAAACAGGAACTCCATCAGAAATGAATCATAGTACTGTACCCTCTTCCAGTTGTCGAAAACAAAATCAAGATCTGGCATATTTTTCTTCTTATCAAGGCTTAAGCATGCCTCAGTCCAATGTCACAAATTCCTGTGGCTCAAGAATAAATATCTTCTCTTGACTCTTTCCCGAATGACCGAAAAGAATGTTCGAAATAAACCACAGTCCAATAAACTCTTTGTCTTTACTCGACAGTTTCTGTGTCCTTCTTCCTTGTCATACACGCGGTCTGCACATGCTGAGGTTCTTCCCTGATGCTTTCTTGCGAAGGGTGCAGGGGTGAAGGGGTCTCTCCAGCATAGATCTTTACGTCTCCCAGAAAAGTCCAAGCGTGTCTGCCCTGCACTTTGACTGCAGACTGCGTGACATCCTCTACGATAAAAGGACCGTTGAAGCAGGGCTCATCCAACTTCTTCCTCCTGAAGTTGCGGATTAGGACCGTATCTCCGGGGAACACTTTAGGAATACAAACTTCTTGAAATCCACTTGTTGAAGCATCTCTTTCTGTGTTGTGTACTGCCCCACACCTTTTTTGATATAGCTGATCTGAAATGAAGTCGTACAAGTAAGATAGTCATGTAACATCATTCCTAACAGTTCTGATGTTGGCTGGGCATCACTTCTAACCCTGGGTGGAGGTGTGAGGGGTGTCCTCATTTGCCCCCTTGTCACTATTTCTTGGGGGGTAAGATGGTGGTCCGAACCTGGTTGGTTCCTCAATGCATATAATGCCAGTGGTAGGAAATGCAACCACCCTTTCTTCAAGGTAAGCTTCAACTTGGCTATTCTTTCTTTAAGCAAGCTGTTCAGCTTCTCACAGATACCATTTCCTTGTGGATGATAAGCCGAGGAAAATGTGTGCTTTACACCAAGCAACAAGCTAATCTGTTCAAAGATTTGATTCACAAAATGAGGATCCTTATCTGATCTTAATACTTCACATATTCCACATCTAGGAAATACTTCTCGCACTAAGAATTTTGTTGCACAGGTGAAGTCTCGGTGTGTACACGGACCAGCTTCAATCTACCATGAAAAGGGACAGACTACTACAATCACGTATCTATATCCATTATATACTTGCAGCATATCTTCGTAGTGGATGTGCAAATGCTGAAAGGGACCATTAGGTCTTGGGATAACTCCTCTAACTGTGCACAGTGTGTGTCCAGCTGTGAATTTTTGACAAACAATGCAATTCACTACATAGAATGCAACGTGTTCTAACAAATTTGGTACAAACCACTCCTCTGCAATAGTTGCAGTGAGGTTTTCTCTAGTTGTACGTGCAGGTATTGTAGCTGTTCCAGCGCCATCCTTAATAAGGCTACAGGTATTACTGGTTTACCAGTGCTGTCTTGTCGCCATAATGCTTGAGAGGGGTTTAAAGAACACCCTCTTCACATTCATTGATCCTTCTCATCTTAAGGTGCTTCTCCCTGGACTACTATTAATTGTGTCTTCGAATGATTACTATAGGATTCAGACACACTCATCATTACCCCCATTTGTTCATTCACATTAGGCGTATCAAATGACATGATAATTTCTGACCATGCAGCGCTTTTGGCTTCATCATCTGCTGCTTGATTTCCATGTAAGATAAAGTCTGTCTTTTTAGTGTGAGCTGTGCATTTAATGACTGCGATGGCTACTGTGAGTTGTAGTGCCTTAATAAGCCTGTCTAATAAGCACTGGAGCGCCATCCTCTCGGAGGTAGCCCCTGCTTTTCCAACATGCTAATCCTGCATTTACCATTGATATCGCATAGGCAGAGTCACTGTACACCGTTACTTCCTGGTCTGTATGATTCTCGAGCGCGACTATCAGCGCCACTAACTCTGCAGCCTGTGCTGAATAGTGAGACGGTAGTCGTGCAATTAGTAATTTTTGAAACTGCCCATTGGCCGTGTGTTTTACAACAGCGGCACCCGTATATCTCTGTCCATCATTTTGATTGATCCTTGAAAAACCGTCAATAAAACCAATTTCTTCCCCTGCCAAAGAATTTTCTTTTATCCTAGGCATTTCATCATAGAACTCTTCACAGTTCGAACAGTCATGCGCATGCTCACCCTCTGCCAGTGGTTCAGCTACAAACATGGCAGGAATCACTAGTTTGCATCAAATTATTTTATTTGCCGGATTTGATATGAATACCTCATAGGCAGAAGCCCTTTGAGGAGTCAACATCCCTTTCGGTTTCTCCAAGATGGCAAAGAATGCATGCTCAACAAACAATGTCATAGAGCATCCCATCACTATACTTGCAGCCTTTTCAATGGCGAACACGATGGCTGCCAAAGATTGTTTGCAAGGAAAATGACCCCTCATTAATGGGTCCGAAATCCCACTGTAATATACAAGGGGCTTGTACCCCAATGTGGTTCTCTGTGTGAGGACTGCTGTCATAACGGTGCCATCTATATGCGAGAATAAAAAGAATTCCTCAGCATAATTAGAAATCCCTAAAACTGGAGCTGTACAAATTGCCTTTTTTAATTCATCCAACCCTTCTTCCATCTCCTCAGTCCAAACAATGTTCTCTTGTGTTGCATGTGCTTTCTTTAGAGCTTGTAATAAAGGCCTTATATATGAGCTGTAATCAAAGACCCATGCTCTAACATAGTTACATAGTCCCAGAAACCTTTGCATGTGCTTTATCGTGTGTGGTTTTGTAGCTTTCAGGATTAACCTTTTTCCCTTCATGCGAAATCAACGGACCTATTTACAATACTTCTTGTTGACAATACTGTAACTTCTCCTTGTCAACTTTATATCCTTTATCAGCGAGCGTAATCATCAACTGAATAAATTCACATCAGCCCCCTTCCTCTGAAGTGCTGCAAACTAGAATGTCATCTACATATTGCAACACAACACTTTCCAGATTAATATTGCTCAAATCCATCGACGGAGACTCACAATACCCTTGAGGTAATCTCGTGCTTTTAACTTCGTCTGTCTGAACGTAAATGACGTCAGATCCTGCGAGTCTTTGTGTAAGGGGATTGAGAAAAATGTATTTTTCAAATCAATCACAGTAAAATATTGTGTGTTAACAGGTATGTTACATAAGATTGTAGCAGGATTAGGAACTAGAGGGAACTCAGCCTCTACAATCTGGTTAATTGGGCAAAGGAATTGAATTAGCCTCCATAGCCCCCTTAGATTTCTTTATAGGGTACACCTACGTATTACACAGGGTCTCTGACATCACCAAGATGCCTTGAGCCATCATGGCAGAAATTGTTTTTAAAATACCTTTATCTGCCTCTCGAGACATAGGATACTGTCGTGCTCGAGGTAAAATCGCTCCTGGCTTCAAATTAATCTTTACTTTGTAGAGGAGGTCCCAGACATGGCCTGCACACCTCCCCCTCATTTCGAGGCACCAGGAACGCGCTTGCCAAGGTATGTGACGTATGAAGAGCAAATGAACCTACAAAGAGCTTCAGTGGGACTCTGCCCAGTATACATCAGAAGATCCATACCGGTTGAAGCACCCATAACCAGACAACCCTGGGCAGCACGGTACCCTATCAGCCATACCAGCCGCTGATACAAAATGAGGAGTACCTACACACGGTCCATGAAGAGACCCCAAAAGCCTTAACGGAAGGCCAGTGGAAATGACACAAGGGCCTGAACAGATTCGAGAATGAACAAGAGCAGCTATCGAAGATAACATGCCAGTGCGAGTAACTACGAAATTGAATGGAATAGGCACAGAGAGGAGACAATGTTAGAACACCAGGAAACAGTGTTACGAGACAAGATGGAAGCAACCGTCCTGTTAAACGTGTGTAAATAGGCTTGAAATGCAAGATGCTAAGAAATTGATATTGCTTGCAATGCTCAGTAGAAGATAGAGCGGCAAGCACCAACCGTATATCTACCTCAATAAGGCACATTATACAAGTGTGACTCCATTTTGTATGAACAAAAAGGTACCCAGGCGGCCAGAGGTCTGCCAGGCCAAGTTTCGAAACCCAGCCTAAGGCAAGAGAAGGAGCGGAATCGAAACTCAACAAAGAGCGGCTCATTTCTAGGAAATCGAGGTCAACCGGCGAAGGGGAGGAGAGCGTCAGCTCACAAGACTCCAACTTCAGAGCATACAAGCCTGCCTCATGAAGGTCAAGATAAGGGGGGCCCATTCAGGTGGCTAGGCCCACACAGGATTAAATGCACTAAAAGCTGGAAACTGAAGCAGATGCATGGTGAACTAACACGTGACCAACCAGGCGCAAAGAAGTACCATTGCCTAATCTCTTCCAGGACCCGAGGATGCCATAACTTTTCCTGATAAGAGACTACAGTTTCGAGGCCATCCTTAGCCAACTAATTGACACATCGCCCTAAAACACTGATTGATGGAAGGGAGGCAGGGTGAAACTTGGGACACCAGGCACAGGGGTGTCTATTCTGCATGCTGCTAATTAAAGTGGAGATTTATGTTTAGGGGTGTAACTTGCCCAATCACAATGGACCATGTAATCTAGGGTCCTATAGACACTGTAGCCAATGAGACGTCGTACTTGTAGTGACGTCAATCACGTGTGATATAGAATAATGGGCGTAGACGCCCACCCGATAAGAGTTATGCAATCCACATGCTCCATTATCATATACAGATATAACACCTATATTTAAGTTACCTTTCCTAACCAATTATATTGCATGATGATTTTTTATAGAAATTAGACGTCAGTGATGACGATTTGTGCCTATAAAAACTGTTGTTCAACTGAGGTTCGTGGAAGTCAGAGCGAAACCGATGATCGCACTGCAGCGGATTCCCATTTGCTTAGCTGTTTGATGTATGTATCATTAAACAGACTTCCCATTGCGAAACTACTGAGTCCTTGTTATTGAGTTGTGTCGGAGTAAGTTAATTCTGCACCCCCTGTCCTCACATGGTGCAGCTATCTTGTCTTACAAGTTCTAGAGGGTGAGTGCTGAACAATGGGCCCGTCAGCGAATTCCTCTCCTCCTGAACAACTTCTCCAACCCCCTTCAATGGGCCTACGTCATAAAGGCTTGTAGTACATAATGAGACTGGCACTTTTGCCATGTCTTCATCAAAATATTCGGGACGCTTTTGTGCTATTATCATTTTTAGAGGAACCTCTCTTTTGATGGCTCGTACCCAATAAGTAATACTAATTTCAAACACTACTTTGTCATCAGGTGGGTGATCTCGAAACAGATCTTCATCAGTGACGTCAGTTTATCTGTATCCCTCCCCGATGGCGATTACTGTGCACCATCGTGTTCCTTCATAATCATTTCCATCAAGCAAAGCCATTTCTCCTTGCACTATGGCTGCTTGTAGTTCTAATGGAAAGATTCGCCCTTCCTCTTCATCCATAGGTATCTTTGGCCTGAATAGAAAATCATCAGGTATTCTCACGGTGCTGCCTACTAGGCCTGGTAGCCAGGACAACAAAATGCGTACCCCATAATGAAAAACTTCAGGTTCCAACAGAACTGCTCGCATAGTAACTTGTCCTGTAAATGCCATAATAAATTCACTCACGTTTAAATAATGCATTCCGTGTGTTCAACACACTATACCTTCATCAGTAAACGAGATTGTCATATTCAAAGTAGTCATCAAATCTCGACCTAATATATTTACAGGTGTCTGCCTTGAATATAGCAATGGCACTAACATTTCACTTTCTCCTATAGAGCCTGGTAATTCTTCAGTAAAAGGAACTCTGCTTGTAGCTCCTGTGAAACCTTGAGTATTCATGGCATTGCCAGACATCAAACATTTTCCCTCTTTTATACACGAGCATGTTGCACCCGTGTCTACTAAAAATGAAAAACGTTTGTCTCCTATACTGACATCTACCTATGGTTCCTCGTGAGGATTCAGCGTCACAGAAAGTATTGAACACATCAAGTCTCCCAGTGAGCTGTCCTATTGTGGAGACAGCCTCATTCCTGTACCTGCAAAAGCATTCCCTCCCTCTACAGTGACACCTCCTACCCTAAGAGTCATTAACTGCCCAGTGCTTGCACTTTGCTGTATCTGCATAGGTGAATGCTGCGACTGCCCTTGCAACGGATTCACTGCTGCTTTCTGCGTTTGCAAACTTTGCTGCATTCTCTGCGCTTATGCCTGTTGCACTGTTTGACTCTGAGCAAACCCATATCCACTCTGCTGTGAATACGCAGGCGGGTTTGAAGTCCCCCCTCTTGAAAACTGACCATTCTGCACAAACCCTTGACTTCTACATGCACGAGCCAAATGCCCTGTCATTCCACATGCCCAACATATAGGAGGAATCTCCTATTCTGCCCATCCTGCACATCTTGATTGTCATTCTGCATATTTTGAAACCTACCTTGATTGCTCTCAAAGTTTCCCTTATTATTCTGCCAATCCTTGGATTATATTAAAAGTTTCTACGTCGAAATCCTCCTCTTCCTCGTGGAGCAAATCCATTATTGCCCTGATCAAACTGCCTTATTATTAATCTGTGGCATGTTTGTTACCTGCTGTGAATATGATCCATGTCCACTAGTTATCATTGCCCCTTCAATAGCGTATTTAGATAACTTCTTTTGCACTAACCTTGCCTATTGGCCTTTCCTGATATCTTTTTTGTGGTACTTTTCTTGCAAAAGTCTGCAATAATGTGCGATGGTCAGCTGAATTTCTGACCACGGTTTTGCCTCCATACCCACTTACTTATTGAGCTGCTTCTGTGCCGGGTCTGGCAGCACTTGGCATAATATATGATAAAACACAGGTATAGCTTTCCCCCAAGCCTTGCATGTCTCCAAGGCCCATTGCTCTTGGAAATTCTGAATGTAAACAAGCAGGTCTTCCCCTTCCTGCATCTTTTTCGTCATTATAGTTCCCATATCGGACATGTCTGGATACAGTACTCTAATCACTTTCCAGACTGCCACTCTGCAGTTATTGAACGGAGCTCTGTCATGAGCAGTGTTAACCGTAGTAACACCAGCATACCCTGCTCTGGACCAAACGTCATCAGCTCTCTCTCCAAGGATGGCAGTCAGGAGACCCTTACTGTCCCCTATAGCCAGCCAATGTATTTCCTCCTGTCATCTTTTCTAATTCATGTATCCATTTCCCAGCGCCAGAAGTTAAATTCTGAAGTATACACATTTAATTATCCTTTTCCATCTGGGGCCAAGATATATACTGTGGTCTAGCTCCCCCTTTCTCTAGCAAGGGAAACTGAGAAACCCCAAACTCACTCTCATCTCCCATTGTCTCTCTATTCAAGGCAGGGACAGCATTTCTGCACTGCCTTCCTCCTGGCAGCAACCTTAATCTGCTCACATAAGGTGGCGACTCCCCCCTCTCACCATGTGGTTGGCCTTTAGGTTGGTCTGACTGCATCAATGATTTTGACGCCCGAGGTATAGGTACGTCTAAATCTGGCCACCTCACTTCCTTATCCATTGTAAAACAACCCTCAGGACCACATTTGTCACCTCTCCCTTCTCCAGGGAAGGTGTCTCTGGGCCTCATTACGACAATGGAGGTAGCCATGCCGCTATTTGCGTTATTGCTACCCCCATGCCCTGAATGGGGAAATACCGGGCCATTCCGACCTTGGAGGGCTTGGTATTTCCCCATTCAGCGAACCCAGACTCTGTACATCCCCATTCCCATTTGAGCCCCCATAGAGCTCAATGGGAATGGGGAGAATGCAAACAACTGGCCCGTTAATGACAAGCCTTTTGTTTGCATCCTGGTCTGCTCGCAGGACACGATAAGGACGCCTGGTTTTACCAGGCGTACTTAGCGGGGCCCGCGAGGAGACCTCGTAATGAGGTGGTAGGGGGTTAACGGGGCCGGTAGCTCTACCGACCCCTTTAACCCTTTAACCTCCTAGCGCCAGGGTCATAATGAGGCCCTCTGTCTTTGTCTGATATTTCCTGTGCCCAACTCGTATAACTTCTCTCCTCTTCATCTCTGTGTAGAGTCAGTCTATCTAAAGACAACTCCTTGAGCCTCGTGCTACATGAGGCTCCCTCTGTATCGTACAACTATTTACTCTCGAGCCGATCATTTTGCCCCTTCCCTTTTAATTATTTCTGGGCTCTCATGTCATCAATCGCTTCCCAATGCTCCTAGAGTCAAACTCGTCCTCTAGATTTACTCTACATGGACCTGGTAATGACTCGTATTCCGGGAAGAACTCCTCTATGTCCTCACATGCTACTTCTGGATTGGGATTCCTTACCTCCTTCTCCAGGCGATCGAGATTGCATGCTCTTTGCCTTCTTTTTCGTTCTATGTCATCATCAAGTTCTCTATGCTTTCTTGCTTCCTCCCTCACCATGTCTTACTCTTTTTTCTTCATATCCCTTCTTTCGGTTGCCCTTCGTATCTCCTCATCCTTTCGTCTTTGTATTCTCTTACCCCTTAACTTCTGTTCCTCCTCTTCTATTCTTTTTCTTGCTAACCTTTCCCGCTCATCAATTGCCCTTTGTCTGTTATCTCATTTTCTTTGTTCCTCTGCTCTTTCCTGCTTCTCCAATTGTTCATCTTGATATAACTGCTCCCATCTGTGTCTGTCTTTCCTTTTTGCCTCTTCTTCTTTTGATTGTTTCTGCCTTTCTCTATCCTTTTTATCTTGCCCATCATGATCTTCTCTTTGTCTTACATCCTCGATGCCTTTAGCATTGAGTTTGAGCAAAATCTGTCCACCCATCCATTTGTTCTGAAGAAGTGCTAACTCATTAGCTTTATCTCTTTCTCCCTTCCATCTCTTTATTTCTCTTCCTATATCTATAGATGTGCTTTCTCAATCACTTCTCTCCTTGTCGCGTCTTTCCTTTTCCTTCCGTACCTTAGGGATTACATCTTTCTCAGTATTTTTCTCTGAGCCGTCACTGCTTTGCGCAGGTGACTCATATGCCGGGTTGCTGTACCCTGTTGCTGCCTTAAGTCCTCTCAATGGGTATAAGCCATCGTCTTTCTTGTTTTCACCATCTCTTTCAGGCGGGGGAGCAGAAGACTCCTCACCACCCTCTTTGCAAATATTAAGGATCCAATCTATATGAGCCGGCTCTTCTCGTTCCTCCTGGTACATTTTCCAAAGCTCCAAGCTTGCTAGTCACATGTCTAGCTTTTTCCCTGTATATGCTGCATGCAAATATGCCATCATATGCTGCAGGATTACCTTCGATAGTGACCCTCCTTGCGGCCACGGCATAAACATTTTGTCTGCGTTTCCCTTAACCCATTCTGCACTATACTGTCTAAGCTTAGGTGCATGTTTCGGCAATTGCATGCAGAGGTGCACAAGTGGAGTAAAATTCTCCATTTTCCACTCGTCACTCTTGACCATCAATAATCGTTTGCTTTTGTCACAGATTTGGAAAAAATATGTTTCAGATAAACAATATAATATGAACGTGCACGAATCGTCAGAGGCTCCAATCCCTTTAAATCACGTTTATAACTTTAATCTTGCTAAAAAACACCATCAGCTTAAATTTGTACAAAGAATTACATTTTCCAACCTCGTGTTTCTCCTTTTTTAATCAATCACTTCTGACTATTACATCATCGCCAACACATAAATACATAAAACAAAACAGACAAACAGACATACTCGACCGGTCACATATATCTCTTATCTCTTACGATCTTTTCTCTAAGACTCGTCTTGCCCTCTAAATCAATACTCATACCGAGTTTAAATCAACCTCTTTAAGTTACGTCTTTAAACAAACTCGTCTTCAATGTCATCCGCAATGGGATTTTAGTTTCTGATTTCTTCTGTTACGTTCTTTAAAACACAGGCACAGGGCGTACTCTATTATAGGGGCATTCTCCTCATGATAACTCTTAATTGCTTGGCCTCTCACAAGTCAATTTCTATTTAATATTTAACACTCTTATTCTCAAGTTACGTTTACCCCACCTCCCTCCGTTGCACTCCTTTCCCTTATCAATTGTAATCACTCATTGCCCATACACAGTTTTGCCACCTTGCAAATTGTTTACTCACCATTCGCATGTTCGTCTTCCGACTCTTGGGATCCTATGCCTCTTTTACTGTCTCTTCAACTTCCTATTTGTTCAACTTCTCGTAGACCGTGGGAGGGGATTCTGTCTGAAACCGGAGGGACCCATCACACCCTACTTGCAAGATTTTAGCAATTTAAACTAAACCACTATCTACGGGGAGCTTCACGTCCTGTTAGCCAAATGGCAGAGGTTGTGCGACAATGTCGGCACTCCAAAGTTTACTTATGTCGATGGACTTCTTAAACCATCCTCTGCTACCAAGTGAACTGAATAACCTCAGCCCTTTAAGATGAGTAGCAATTACCCTGGAGATGGATTTATACATCAATATTCGAAACGACTCAGTTAATTGGCAAAAAAGGTAACTGTTTTATTATCAATTATCTAAAACAGAGAGTACAATGAACATCAACAAATTTGCTTGATCCTCTTAGTCAACTAGTTTCAGTAAAAACAGAGCTTATATATCAAAAACTAGTCATCATTGACTTTGACCTACATTACTACCAAAGTCATCCTACGTGGCAAACTGCAAAAACCTACGAGTAACTGTGATAGGCTCTTGGTGAACATCTAAATATACGATCCACACTACCCTAAAAAGTATGAATATGTGATTGGTTACTTATCATCAGGTGAGGCAACTAAGCCCTCCCTCTAAAATGACCACTATGAAAATCACTAAATACACAATGTCCCATTGGCTACACAAACTATAGGACCCTTAATTACAAGGTCCCCTACAATTGGTTGGCACTCTAACCTCTGTCAGTACTTTTCCACCCACATCTAGCAGCAAGCAGGGTGGCCTTTCAGGTGCTGGTGAGCTTGTCTTAACCATAGCTTCGCACCAATTAGCATATCAATCCATCATCACCTCAGTGGTCTGCTTAGTCAATTAGTCTTTGAAGCTCGGCCTTGAGTTTGTTCTGTACTGTGGAGAATTCTGGGGAGGAAGGCACGCTCTGCCTTCATGCGTAGGTGTGAGCATCTTGCTTGTCCAACTTCATCCTTCCACGTGACTGAAGACCATGATTTGGAGTTTTCACTGTCTTTAAAATACTATTTTTTAATAGACCTCTGATGTGTCCTCATCTGTTCATGTTTTTTGAACAGGAGTTTTGTTCTTTCCCACGATTTGTATCCAATGTTAGTTACCTTCAGCCTGATAAGACCTTGGCTTCTTGGCTTGGCTTCTTGGCTTGGCTTCATGGCTCATCCAACCTCGCCTTTTCTAGATGAACTTTGTTTTTTCGATTTTTGTTAGCTGTGACACACTAGAAATGAGACCTTCTTTCTAGAGTCCAGCACTGCTACATTACGATATGGAAAACATCCATCCTTCACTTGTTCACATACATATATATATATATATATATATATATATATATATACGTTGGCGCTTGCCACAATCTATTCACTACTTAGCTAGCCTCAGGAATACTTTGTCTGCTTGTGTTTCATTTGCATCTATCTTCATCCATTTTGTGGCTTAAGCTTCTTATCCTTGATCCCAAGATGTCACTTATCCTTGATACTTTCTTGATGCCTTATAGAATATCTGCATTATCTAATTTCTGCATCCTTTCCATTTACCTCAGCTCAGCTCTTTGTGATGTCACCATTCGTCCTTGACATTCATTTGCTCTGCTTCTTCCAGGATTTCATTCAAATGGCCATCATATTTTCTAGTATGCAGGTACGGTTTTCTCAATGGGAACCTTGCCTCCAGGATTCTCTTAGGTATCGGTATTCCCACGGGTACTGCACGGGTTTCGCATTCGGGCTCCCAGTATATAGGCAATGTGGGTGAGGTGGTTGAGTGGGGGTACTTGGCTCCTCCTCTACAGTAGGGTGCAGTATGAAGACATGCTGAAGTAGGGTGTAAAGAGTTTGCTAGGGGTCAGAGGTGCAGTGGCGGAACCCGGCCAAGTGTATGTAGAGTCTGTTGCAAGTGCTTACGTATGCATCTATCGGAAACATTGGTTCCTGGTCAGAGCCAGGATGCGACCATGGCACCTGATACATTCCAGAAGTGGCTGTAAAGCAAGTTAGGTAACCAAAAAGGCAGACATCCCAACTCCTTCCTAACCTGTGTCAAGTAACACTTTCCAGAGGCTATACTGTGGGGTAATGGGCCGGCAGCCCGGGTGAAATGCTGAGCAAAGCTAGGGCGTTTAATGAGAGAACCGGTGACTAGCGCCATTAGTCGCCCGGGTTGTCAATCCGGTAACACGGTGTCCTGATTGCAGGGTATTTTCTCGTGTCGTCCCATTCATTCATAGAAAATACTGTTCCAAGATGGCTGCCACAGAGATGGAAGGTGGGGCTGCTTAGGCAGCCCCTCTTACATTTCCTTGGCGGCCGGCAAAGGGAGACAGAGAGAATCAGAGGCAGGCGTCCCCACCACGATGATCAGGTAAGTAGGTCTGGGGAGGGGAGTTCATTGATGTTTAAAAAAAGAAAGGAATGGGGGGTGGGGAGAAGTTGGCGGTGCAGGGCAGGGGAAGCAGCCTGTGGGTTCCACGGAACGTGGGCTGAGATTAGCGGTTTCAGCACATGTTCCACAGAACCTGATTGTCTGCTCCCCCCACCCTGGGTGCTAATTAAGCATTAAGCAAGCAAACTGCTTCCAAAGGCCTTATTTAAGCTTTTACTAAACCCCACCCAAGTGAGTACAGGGCATGGAAAATGTAAATTAGCTAAATGCACAGTCAATGGATATTTTCTAAGCAGTCTACTCCATGCTTAGAGAAAGCATTAGCTAAGAGAACCGCTTATGACTGCTTGAGAACTGTTATTTAAACATTTCACCTGTCGAATAAGTGCTTGGGAAACATTAAGCAAGCATTTCACTCTGTCTAGGGATCTTACCAAAAGGTTGGCTGCTGTGTACACATTCTGGGGGGACATCACATGGAGAATGGATGTTTCACACAAGACGGGCGTGGTTTGGCATTCTGGGACCAGCTGGGGCTGTGGTCTCAATTTCATGTCCCAATTTTCCAGAAATGCGACTCCATAAAATACATTTCTTATGGTATAGCTCGGTCACTATAGATGTCTGTGTTTAGCCCAGGGTGTCTAAAAGCCAGCATACCCGTTTAACAGACAATTAAACATATTAAAATGAGGTCTCCCTCTTATTAAGTAAAACAACGGAGGCAGTGATGATTCAGAATACAAAGAAAAAGAAGAGAAGTGACTCTTTATGGCTGGATCGGATCCCGAAAACCCAAATAAATACAAAGATATGTGCAGGGGTGTGACCATTGAAAACTGCAAATAGTCCTAAAGCCTGGCCACGCCTGGGCACTCTGTCTGCTATTGCAATACCCGGCCAGTGGGCAAACACCACCCCACTCCCATGCATGAACACACTGCCTGGTGTGTCAGCAGAGCAAGTGATGCAATATTCACTGCAAACAAGAGAGACCACTGGGCCAGACCCCCGTGCAGTGTCACCTAAGTGTATTTGCATGCATTACCTCACCTGTCTAGTCTGGTGACTGAGCTTAGCATGTCCCAGGTGCGTTGGCAGCTGCATGCATGAAGCGGTGTGTCTGCCCCGGCGGGTTATCTGATGAGTGCTTGTGCCAATTGCCACACCAAACCGCAATTGAGCAGGCATGCACAGTTGGATGAAAACAGTGACATGCAACGACAGGGTGCACGTGCACTGCAAGCATGTCATAACTTGCCAGTCCACCCTCCTTGCATTCTGTACCCTACCGTGTCCGCAACATGCAATGCATTGCACCCCCTCTCCAGTGCTGTCCCCTCAACATGAACATTGAGAGCCCCATTCAGAGAACACATCTGAACACTATCACCTGGTTATCAGTCTGGTTCACTCCACAGTGCGGGGGCCTGAGGTGTGGAAAAGGAAAGAGGTGACCCACCTGCTACCATGTCTGTGGTGACACATGGATTGGTCGGAAACCAGAACACTGCGCCATCTCCGTAGCCTTATTGCGAGGTGTCCTTGTGTGATTTGCAGAGAAAGTGCAAGTACAGGGCAAGCGGGGGCCAGCAGGTATCCTGTGCAATGTCTCCCCATACCGCCTCTGCTTGGCAACATAAGGTTTGACCAGCAGGCACTACAGAACGGAAAAAACACAGCACAGACAGATATTGGGCCATGCTGGAGGGCCTGTGTGTTTTCATGCCCGCCTATCTATGGCACGGTGTGGCAACCCACCAGCCAATAACTTCCTCTCCGAGGTTCTGTCAACCAGTAGCCTCTCAACGCCCTTAACCAACACCTCGCAACAAATTGCTGCTTTATCCTACCTGCTTCTGCCAATCTCTTCCTCACAACTTCTGTTCCCACCAAACCTACTCCTGGTATTCTCTCCTCCTCCTTCCACCTGCCTCCAAATAGCCTTGCTCCGGCACCCTCCTTCCAGCTGCTTCATGTTATCCTCTGCAGTCCCCTTTCTACTGCAATCTCTGTGCCTCTCTCACCAGCTCGAATCACCCAAACTAAAGCCCCGGGGATTGTGGTTTTATGGAGCCTCAGCCCCTACCTCTGAGTCATGCTCACCACCATTGTGTGGGGAATAATTCAGATTTTCCATACTAACGTTACAGAAAGTCATAATTCTATTAAAGACACTGAGGCAAAGTATTTTGCTTAACCCTGTAATCACTACTTGAACGGCACTAAAAACATCACAAGTTTCATTCCCAACTCAAGTTCTATTTACATGAAGAGACAGTCTTTAGCCATGAAACTTGATGCTCTGACCTCAGCTTCCATGTGACCTTGTCCTCAAATCAGTGCACTAACTCCCTCAAAAACGGTATGTGTCCTTCCTATTCCTCCTCTTTCTGAGTTTCATACTCTGACCTCAGCTTCCATGTGACCATGTCCTCCAATCAGTGCACTAACTCCCTCATAAACGGTATGTGTCCTTCCTATTCCTCCTCTTTCTGACGCTGCTCTCGCAAACTCTTAGAACTTGAAGCCAACGTGCCCCAATGAAGAAACATTACAAACAAACTGTCCACGTCCAATGTGGCGTGCTCTGCTGCCAACCTAACTCCTTTCAACTTGGGTTGGAAGTTCGCGAACCTGCCGGCTTTACCTCTGCACCTGGAAAGATGAAACATAACACTCAGTATCTCATTGGGCGAGTCATCGCAACCCAGTCGGCCCTGCGCCCCTTGTGCCATTCTCGCTGCTTGTGAGCGCCGGGTTTATCCCCTGGCTATTGCTACACCTGGCCTTCCTCAAGCTTGCAATTACGTGGGTGGGATAATACTTTGCATCCATGTATTTAATAGAATTATGACTTTCTGTAACGTTAGTATGGGCAATCTGAATTCTATGTCAAGACACGTCAGCTCGTATTATGTATGTTCAAAGTTTACTTACATATACAAAAAAGGGCCACTTTTTAGTGGCAACGGTCTGCCCCTTGGGAGACGCAACAGTCTGGGGCACAAATACCTAATATCAAAGCATAAAAGGGTACTGGTGCGTCGTGGATTGGCCCTATTAGGTTTAAATTATTTAAAGACAATTACCTGGTCCAATCCTGTAGAACCACAATGGTTAATTTTGCTACATTCAATCATACAAAACAAAAGACACATTATCAGCCCCAAGTTTTAAAAAGTCAAAATGATATTATTGAAAATACAGTCATAGCAACAACAAAAAATAAATAAATATCATGTTACATGTTACCGATACAAAAAGAATAGAAAAATACATGCAGTGAAGCCCAACATAAAGGAGCACACTAAAATTACATTAGCATCAACAAATATATATTCTTAAACAAAAACCATGAAGTGCATGAAATTCAGTCAGAATCAAGGCTTATTTTTTGTAACCAAATTAATATTTCTGACTATGTTTCTACCTCAAAACAAAAAACGGAAGAAAGGAAAACATATTATTTGAGATATGAGCGAAGACTAAATCCTCATTGCTAGTTTTTAAGGGACACCCAGAATTGGGATTGTTCAAATCTGGGGGTGGGTCTGCCAACGCATAAGGGGGAATCCAGGAGGAACCTCGAGAGGTGTTCCTTCAGAAGATGGACTCTCAGCGGTCCCAGGTCCAAACTGGGCAAAGTAGTCTGTGAAGGACCTTTCTTCCCCTCTTGTAACAGTGTGTTTCGGCGGTTATAGATAGATGGAGTCTTATATTCAAAAAAGAAGAAAGTAATCCGCCTTCATCAGGGCAGTGGGTAACAGGACCCTATATTAGTCAAAACCGGCATGTACACATTCGGTTCCTGATAAGAGGGGTAGTTTTCATGTTCCCACATTTAAAAATGATCACAGAAGGCTGGTGTTTAAGAAGTAATACACCTGTGTTGTGCCAACTGTGTGCCGCCCGGTATAATGTGTGGTCTGGACAACAGCTTGTATCAGTCACCGTGTATAAGGGCGATAGGCGGAGGTGTCCGACCTATTAAGTCGACCTCCAGTACAGCATCCACTTAAATGATTTCAATTTGCAGCACCAAGCAAGCAACTCCTCATTGTGCTCAGAAAACAAGATTGTAGGAACTGTGCAGCGCCGGGTTCCGAATGCTGCAGCCAAAGTTTACTTACCACAAAAGAGGTTACCTCATTCACTGGCTTGAAATAAACATTCTTAAAAGTCGACTCATTCGACCAATCCGCCGCTCTCATAATGTCTTGCAGGTGTGCAAAAGCTTTGGAGGACATTGGCCCCTCGCGCCAAATGTGCTCCGAAGCATTTCACGTCTATGCCGGCTAGGAGCATGATCCATTTCGCCCAGCAAGCTAGAGTTTGATTGACACTCCCTGCAAAGGTTTATGCAATACAATGAACAGTCTGCTCTCAGTCGCCCGCCAGAAGAGTGCCGTCCTCGCTTCATATTCCTTCAGAGTCTTGACTGGACACAACTTCGTGTACGTCAAAAAAGCTGGGAAGGATACTGAGCTGAAGGCCGCCTTTATTCACATCCTCACGTGGAAGGAGACTCCCTCTGGAGAAAAAGATCTGCCATCTATCTCGAGGGCCCCATCATCTGAAACCCTCTTGCACATTATCAGGCAGAACTGCATGGCAAGTCTTGCTGAAAGCTCTTTTCTGTATAGTTCTGGCTTATCCGGCCATCTCTGCAGGAACCTGAGTACTATGTCTACATCCTATGGCCTCGAATACTTTGGCTCCAGAGGTCGGATGGCTTTCACTCCTTTGAGCAATCTCACTACTAGTGTGTGCTCACCTATCGGGGCACCTAGAACTTGTTTGTGCCCCTTGTTTGTGCCCCACTGAAATGGCCGACCTATAGGTATTTATCGTCCTGTACTCTCAACCCTGCGCTCCTAGGGCTGCTAGGAAATAAACGACATGGATCGCATCCGCAGAAGTGGTCTGTACACCTCTAGCCAGACACCAACTACTCCACTTGGCCCATACTGACCGGTATGATCTGGTTGTCTTAGTTGCCCAGGACTCTCCAATGAGCTTGTCAGCATCACCTGAAAGGCCCGGCCGTGTCCAGGAGCTCCTGAAATCACCCAGGCTATCAGCTTGAGGGACCCCTGAAGTACCAGTGGGTGATACTGCCCTGCCGGGTCTAGGAGAACCTCTGTCTTGTCGGGAAGCAGAACCAGGGTGTTGCACGAGAGGTCTAGTAGGTTGGGAAACCAGGCCTGCCCCTCCTTGCCGGCATTACTAGGACCAGCCTCGCTCTCTGATTCCTCGTATATGCCAAGGTCTTGGCAATCATCTCAAAGGGGGAAAGGCGTAATCCATGCCCGAACCCCACTGCTGAAGGAAAGCATCTGTCACGGCCACCTCCGGGTCTGGTCTTCAGCTAAAGAATTGAGGCAGCTGTCGGTTCAGCATGGATGCGAAGAGGTCCGCCTCGCAAGGCCTTTTCAGGCTCATCAGATTGTCTAAAATCACTGCGTCCAGCCGCCAGTCGCTGGAGACCCTGAGATACTGTGAATTCCAATCCACCATCTGATTGGCCAACCATGGGAGGTATTCTGCCATGATGCTGATCATCCTGTCCAAACAGAGATGCCAGAAGTCCTTGGCTAGCTCCGCTAACAGCCTGGATCCAGTGCTTCTCAGCCGGTTGATATAACGAATGGCTAACACATTGTCGTCCATTTTGAGTAGTATGCAACACTGCACCTTGTCCCGCATTAGGCTTCTGATTGTGAAGGAGCCCGCCAGGAGCTCCAGGGAGTTTATATGGAGTTGGCTTTCCTGGAAGGACGAACGACCCCGAGTCGTGACTGCTCCACATCACGCTCCCCAGCCTCTGCAGCTGGTGTCTGACTCTATTATCAGGTCCGGGAGAGACCCGAAAATGACCTTCCTGTTCCACGCCTCCATGTGCTGGATCCTCCAGGTCAGTTCTGTCTTCACCTCCTGAGACAGCACCACCTTCTGTTCGTACAACAGCCTTTCTGAAGGTGCCGTATCTTCAGGCGCTGTAGTGCCCGATAGTGCAGGGGCACTGGGCAAATTGCTTAAATGAAGGAGGCAAGCCTTCCCACTATCATCACTAGCTCCCTCAGGGGCTCTGGGTCTTTGTTCAGGACTGTCTGGAGATCCTTTCTGATGTTGTTGACCTTCTTCAACTGCAAGCTCAAGGTTCCCTTCATTGAGTCTTTTCCCAGTTCACTAGAAACCCCAGGTCCCCTGGGAGTAGGGCATCCTGCACCACCAGACAGATATCGCCAAAGCAGATGATCAGTCTCACCCCTGCTACCGTAATTCCGACACCACTGGCTCCAATACTTTGATGAAGCACCACGGAACTGAGGACAGGCCAAATGGCAGACAGGTGAATTGCCACCACTGGCCTTCCCAGTTGAACTGCAGATAGCGATGGTGGGGTTTGTAAACGGGAACCACTAGACATCCCTCAGATATATACATGCCAACCAATCTCCTTCTTGTAGGATGTCTCGCAACAGGTGGATTCCATCTGTAAGTTAAGAACTTGTTGAGGTCTCAGAGATTTATCACCGGCCAGAATTTATCCTTCCTTTTCACCAGGAAGAAGTGACTTGCAAGCTCTTCCCGCCCGTCTGCAACCTGACAGATTACTCCTTTGCTTCGAAGCTTGATTATTTCCTCCCCTAACAACCCTCTGTTTTGCTCCGAGAGAACTAGGGGCTGGGACGGGATGTACTGGCTGGGCTCCTGGAAGAACTCTAGTTGAAACCCTTGCATGCAGACAAGAACCAAGCATCCCCAGTAATCTCTCGCCACCTCTCTAAGCGCGTGGCCAATCTGGTGCCAATTGCTGGTAATGCTGCACTATCGGGGGGGGTGACTCTCACCTGGTGTGGGGGCTGCGGCACCACCGGCACCTCTCCATCCTCAACCCCAGCCTCTTCCCCTGGTGGGGAAGAACGGGTTGGGTCTCCTGGAGTCCTGCTGTTGCCAGGATCCTCTGTAGGGAGGCCTATGTCCGTTTCCTCGGTCGGCAGAGCAGCCTCTATCTCTGACGGCTTGCCCAAAAACTCTGGGCGCAAAGACTCTCTTGAGGAAAGCCTGTGCTTTATCTAAGGCTGCGAAGGTGTGGACAAACTTAATCATGTCCTTAACAAACGCTTCTCCAAAAAGGCAGCCCTTCACTGTAGTGACTGCCTCAGAAGACGCCAGTTCTCGCAGCTTTTGGTCAATCATGACGAGTATAGATCTGTGTCGCTCTACCGCAATGGCGCAGTTCGCATTGCCTACCAGGCAAGCTGCTCACTGGGCCCAAACTGCCAGCAGCTGTGGGTCGATTGGCACGGCTGACTCCTTGGCCTCCTCTGCCATCTCCAGGATTTTTGCCAATGACCCAGTTCAATCCAGTAGCTTATCTTGACAGGCAGACCAAGATCTATATATCCCCTTGCAAATGTCCTTGGCGTACTTCGCCATGAATGTCAACATTTTCGTGTCAATAACGGGGTGCCGGCTGCCTTATCTGGCAGGAGAGACCTAGGACACTCCCCCCTGAGTTTGATGTGTGCTTCTTTGCTCAGCAGGGTCTTGAGGTGGCTACTTAGGTATGCCACTTCATTGGCTGCGGGCTCCCACTCAGATGACCTGGGGTGCACCAGGAGGTCAGGATCAAATTCTCCTTCCGATTATTCACCGGGGCTCTTGTCACTCTTGCGCTTGTGTGGTTTGCTGCACTACTGCTTGTGGTCCTCCGAGTTGATAGACACCACCACTCTTCATTACCCATATAGCACAGTGTATTGCTGTGGTCGGAAAATTTGGCTTGTGTGTTTGCGGACATATTGCAAGCCTTTGGCGAACCTTGTGTTGTGTGATTGAATGTTGATTGTCGCTGACCTGCCAGTCCAGGTATTGTATCTGCCCAATAGTTCAAAATTTGAAAAAATGTTGTGAAATATGGACGGCTAAGATCGTGCCACACTGGGTTGGTTTTCAAGAAAAACGTTGCTTGTTTTTTTTGTTTTATTCAAACAGATTGCAAATAATGTTCATTTTCATCCAGAGTTTGTAAAAAAAATACACACTATTATTCCGTAATCCTCTCCACATGTTTCACCAATGATTAAGGGAACTGGCTCCTCAGGAGGAAATTGGTGGATGATGGGAGATTTTAAAATACAAGTGCAATATCAGTATATTGGCTTTTTCCAAAGATCTCCCAAAGAGTTTAGTCTTTCCTTACTTCGCATAATGGCCGTTTTTAGGGTCTTTGTTGTGGACAATGGTGAGCCTCATTTAGGCGCTCAGAGTTCTGTCCTGCTTCTGAACGTGGATGACCCTTTTGTGGCTTCTTGACAAATCTGGCAAAATACGATGTCTTGAACCACCTATACGAGGCTATTATAGTTGGTGAAACTGGCAGCGTGTTGCTGTAGTCGCATCGCCCTGCTGATCGTCATCGGGACTGGAGGGTACGTTCTCATGCTAAGCACGGTGCCTGGACTGCGGCAGTTTCTTGGAGTGACGTGAGCTTCTATGGCTGTGTTTGGGAGGGGCACCGGGTGGGGGGGTAATGACTCGTATTGCCTTGTGGGCTCCGCGCTTGCCACCCGGATCTTCTCAATGGGCATGCTAAAGTCTCCAGTGGTGTGCTGCTGCTATTATTACCAGCTAGATCACAAATCCGGGAGACTTGGGCCTGGTCCCGTCAGGGGTGGTGTCGCTCTGTAACCAGCAGGTGGCACTGACACTCCTTTTCCAACGATATGCCATGCAAGTGGAACAGCCAGCAGGAGACACTAGCGGCAACACCTGAACAACGCGCCGTTCAGGGACTCGTATGTGGAGGGAACGCGATGCAGGCACCCAGAACTTTGTTAGAAGGTCCCGGCGCCATGGGCGCTTGCGCGCCAAATGAGTTCCTTGCATCTTCAGGCTGCCACTACACAATGCGAAGTGCCAAAGCGAGTTGAGCACTCGAGATGCAGCGCTGCGTCTACGCTAATTGCCCTGAGCACCTCTTAAGACATTTTGTACTGTCTGAGCATAAAAGGATCAAGACAGAGGAGTGTAGAGGAGGTGCCTACCCCCACCCCGTTATGGCAGACAGGTAAATATGGCAGTTGTTTCAATACTCCTCTCTCTTATCCAATGCTATAAAAATCTGGAGTATTGTGGATTTAGGTAGTTAAGCTGCCCTTATTCAAGGCAAAGGGCCTCATTACGAGTGAGGCGGAACGGGTTAACGGGCTCCGCTAAAGGAGGCGGACCCGTTAAACCTGTTCCGCCTCATTACAAGCTCCCCTCGCGGGACCCGGTAAGTAACGCCTGGTCAAACCAGGCATACTTAACGGGTCCCGCGAGGGGGAAGAGGGAGCAAACAATGGGCCGCTTGTAATCGGCCCGTTGTTTTCACCCTCTCCCATTCCCATAGAGCCCTATGGGGCCTTAGATGGGAATGGGGAAGGTCTGGGTCCGGGTTCCTGGAGGGAGGAATTACTGCTCCCTCCAAACTCGGAATGGCCCGGTAATTCCCCATTCTGGGACCCCGGAACCGATTTCAGTGGCAGCCATGCCGCCAATAGCGGCATGGCTACCGCCAAAGTCGTAATGAGGCCCAAAGTACTTTGGAAATAGAGAACACTGGACACACTGTATATTCCTACCATTTCAACTACTGAACCACCTCATATTGGCTTCTGTCCAAATGCACTCCCATTTCTGCACACAGCACTTCATTTCTGCGCTCTCAGCACTTTTTAAACACTTATAAGATTCTGAGACCTACAGCCATGTATAATACACTGGCTTTCACTAACCTGTATTTTACATCAGAAATCTATATTTTCTGATTCAGTAGTTTAAATGGTAGGAATATGCAGTTTCTAACGGTGGTGTTGAAAGGTTTTCTATAAATAAAATTTGGCAGTAGGTTGAAGCAGATAGGTAGAGCAAGATGGCCTTGAACAGAATGTACTAAAAGACTGAAGACGTGTGTCATGTCTTGAAATGGTTTTTGTTCAGTGTAAAGTTTGCAACATATATTGCATGGTCAGTGAAATTTGGGAAACTATCTATTGTTGCTAATTTGCATGGGGGAGTCAGTAAGTGTTTATGACCAATGGGGAATGAGTGGTGTTTTGACCTTTAGAAATGGGACCAATTAGAATTTGTTAAGATGTAAGGTCCATATCAGCATACATTGTTGTGCAATTTGTTGCTGTTGTATAAAATCTATGGGATTTGTATTACAGTGTTGAGATGTTGCTTTTTCAACTGTAGAGCAGTGATTAAACAAATTCAATCCCAGTCGGCTGATCTCTGTTCCTCACACAAGAAGTATGTTTATTGTCAACATGGCTGGCCGCAGAGAATTATGGCTGAGAATTAATTTGTTACCAGACAGGAGGAACAGGAAGGACACCTACTGTTTATGAGGGAGTTAGTGCACTGATTGGAGGACAAGGTCACATGGCAGCTGAGGTCAGAGCAGTCTAGTTTCATGAATGAAGACTGCCTCTTGATGTTAATTAAAGTTCGTTTGGGAATGAAGCTTGTAATGGTTTGTGTGCTGCTCCAGTAGTGATTAAAGGGTTAAGCATAATATGAGCTGACGTATCTTGACATTGAATAGGTTTGGGACTGTGATTGGTTTACTGCTTCTCTTGGCATAAGCACAGCAGAACCTAGACCGACAACTCAAAGATCTTTTCCGCCATCTTGAATTGGACATGATTGGCCTGCACACTGCCAGGCTGATGGCCTTTGCACTGCAATCCACTCTGCTGTTGCTGCAACAAATGTTGTGCTACACTGTCTGCCGGCAAACCAGGCACAAACAATTCTTTATTCATAGTAAGTCACACAATGCTTCTTTGCCTGCGGGCTGACCCTGTGATATGATATTAGCCCGGCAGACTTCAGAATGATGCAAAGAACTACTGGGCCATGCCTCAAAGGTATTGGGAAAGCACAGGCCATACGCTGGCACAGGTTCCTATCACAGCGGTGGGCCCTGCGGGAGTGACCCAGTGGATCCTTTATAAAGAGTCTCTGGGCACAGCCTCATGCCTAAAGTAGGAACCCATGTCCCTGTGATCTCAAAATCCAGCACCCCCTTTGACACTGAGACTTTGTAACAGATATTGAGTTATGTGTAATTGCTTGCATTCTGTGACCTACTTTGTAATGGGCAAGGGGTACTACAAGTCCCAGAGCGCAAGGACTGGGACCAGGACTGGCTCTCACTCACACATGCAACACATGGGGTGCTCTTCAACATGGGTTGATATGAGTTTGAATTGGTCAGATTATGTGAACGGAATTGTTCTTTCATCTCTGTGGGCTGTCACCCAGACGTGGTGGGATGTTACATGCACTGTGTGTGATGCCATGCATTTCTGAGATGGTGGTATTTCCTCTCCATATGCAGTGGCCATGCCTGGTGTTAATGTAATCCCTTCATCATGCTTGGCAAGTTTCTCTGAGCCAGGTTCAGTTTTGGGCAATGTACAAAAACTATGCACCCATTTTACGCTGCATGAATTTAGGAAATTAGCACCAAAGTGTGCCGTAAAAGATGCCATGTCTGTAGCGCTTTGACATTCCTAGATGGCTGACACAAAGCTAGAATTCAAAGAGTTCAGAAATAGACAACATATCCAGTGCTTTGTCACTTCCCAAGATGGCTGACATGAAGCCAGAATTCAAAGAGTTCAGAAATAGACAACATATCCAGTGCTCTGTCACTTCCCAAGATGGCTGACATGATGCCAGAATTCAAAGTGTTCAGAAATAGACAACAGATCCAATGCTTTGTCACTTCCCAAGATGGCTGACACAAAGCCACAATTCAAAGACTTCAGAAATAGACAACATATCCAGTGCTCTGTCACTTCCCAAGATGGCTGACATGATGCCAGAATTCCAAGTGTTCAGAAATAGACAACATATCCAGTTATTTGTCATATCCCAAGATTTATTTTATTTATTTATGTATATATTTCCAACACGCCGGCAGCCCACAGGCATCTGGGCGCACATAAACACTGGGATAACAGCTAAAACATAGGAAGAGAAATAAAACAACCGGGAATGTCAGGGAAGAAGGGATTGATTTATTTGAAAAGTGTTGTTTTCAACATTTTCCTGAAACGTAAAAGGTTCGCTTCCTGCCTTAGGTTCTCAGGGACAGAGATGTACAACAATAGGGCGGCACGGACTGGAAAAGATCTGCCCATCCGCCTATGCGTTTGAAAGCGGGGCAGAAGGCCAGGGCCTTTTCTGCTGCGCACAATTGTCTACCAGGGCATAGCAAGTTATCTCTGTTTTGAGGTAGAAGGGGGCATTGCAATACAGGCATCAGTGAACAATGGTGCATCCTTTGAAATTGATAGGGTCCTGTAAGGACAGCCAGTGCAGGTCTTTCCTGTGGTTGGAGACATTTTCCTTCCACGGGATCCTTTCAACATTTCACACGGTGTCATTCTGTTTCCGCTGACACCTCTTTACACTGGTAATGCTATCTCCAAGGAGAAGCGCGTTACAGTAGCCCAGCCTTGGTAAGATGACTGCTCAAGCGATAGTAGCCACGTTCGCCTCTTTTAGGAAAGGTCGAATGTTCTTAATGAGGCGAAGGTAGTGGTTACAATTTTTGCTGATCATTTTGACATGTTCATCGGAGTTTAAGGAGGCTTCGAGAGTGACTGAGAGGGATTTTCCCTTAGTCTGAACTGGTATCAGGGATTTGTTTATGGTGAAAGCCTCGTAATGCGTGCTAAGCTTGCTCCGGACCTGTGAGGAGCCGAAGATGATACATTCTGTTTTCCCCCCATTGATACACATCCAATTCTCCACCATCCATTATTCCACCAGATTATAAATCGAGAGACGGTGGATGTGCCTTCTGGGTGGTTCCCACTAAGTTCCATGACCAACTGTGCATCATCCGCATAGTTGGTGAAATAGATACCCAGGCTCTGAAGTAGGAAACAGAGTGGCTGGAGTTACAGATTGAACAACACTGGTGACAAACTGGCTCCCTGTGGTACACCGCATGCGATGGTGGCAGGAGGAGAAAGGGCGTCTCCCCAATGTATCCTGGATATACGATTAGTCAGAAAGGATGTGAACCAGTCAATGAGTTCGCTAGAGCAATTACATCTGGTCTCTAATGTTTGAAGGAGGCGATGATGGTCAAGCAAACCAAATGCTGTTGAGATATCCAGGAAGATAAGCAAACCAGATTTGCCCCCCTCTGTGATCCCTAGCATGTGGGTCTTCAGGTCTAATAAGGCTGTTTCGGTGCTGTGGGCAGGCCTAAAACCCGATTGGCTACCATGCAAGATATTGTTGGACTCCATGAATGTTTGTAACTGCGATGTGTCAATTCTGTCCAGTATCTTAAGAAGGAAATGGCAGTTCATTATGGGCCTACGGTTCGCAGGATCTCTGGGATCATGCGCATTTCTTTTGGTATGGGGTAAACGTAACTGCTTTTATGGGAGAAGGGAACTGTTCATCTTGGAAAGAGGAATTAACAAATTGTGTTAGAAAGGGGGCAAAGATGGTACTATGCTCTAGAATAAGTTCAGGGGGTAAGAGAGTTTCCACACAGGGGGTGGGTTTCACACTTGAGAGGATCTTTTCCATTTCAGATACCTTGATATTATTTAAAGTGAATTTGGGCGCGTTGGAGAGGTCCCTTAGAATCGTCTTGATGTTATTAGGAGTTTCGCGGTTGTTTTGGGCAGCTAGGTCTTGGTATCTTGCTATGATAATCTTTGCCTTGAAAGCCGCCTGAACCAACTTTCAGTCCTGCATTGGCAGAGGAGGCAGGTTTTTCTAGGGATTTAAAAATGTGAAAGATTTTACTTGGTTTGTTCGGGGCCTCTTCTATTTGTGTATTAAAGAAGTTCTTTTTAGTTTCGACTATCTTGGCTCTGTAAGAGGTTGTCATGCACCTGCCCTTATGGAAGGCCTGGGATCATTGGAGATTGAAACGCCATTAGAATGTGCTTTTGTTGTCATTCTCACACTTTCTCTTGTCAGTCTAGTCTTTTTCAAGATGGCCACCGCCGGGAGCTCTTAGCCCTCCCACTCCCGACGGTCTCTGCGTTGCAGCTGTGTTTGCTTTGCTTTCTGCTTTGTTGCTACGCTCCTAAGTTTTCTGCTGGGCATTTTGCTGCCTTTTCCTCCCTTGCTTTCAGCCCTGCTGGCTCTCAGCCGCACCTCCTCCTGGTGCCCGCTCGCTTGTTTTTCTGACTTACCTTTTTTTTCCGCTTTCCTTCTGTGTCCGCTTTCTGCCCATTTCCGCCCTAGGCTTCGCTTTCTTTTCTTCTCCCCGATTTACTTGGTTTATGGTACTCTTCCGCGCTCCTGATCTCCTCCCTCCTCACTCTCCTGTTTACCTTCCTGCTTCCCAGCATTGGGCTTTCAGCGCCGTTAATCCACTGCTAGTAAGCCATTTGCCAGCCATTAGATTTCCAAGCACTTGGTTTCCGGTTAATTCCTGTTCGGAGCTCCTCCTCTTCATCTATCCACCTGGGCATACCGGCCAGATTACCATCCTTCTGCAATACTACTGCTGCTTATCTCCAAGGGATTTCTTTGTGCCTCACAGCTTTTTGCCCCTTTCTGGCTGTCGCGGGTCTGGGGCCACTGGTCGTCTGTTACCTACTAGACCAGCGTGGTGTCGTCCCGCGGCAGACCCTACCTGCATAAAAAGAAAACCAGCCTACAAGACAAACGAAGGAAGGATCGGAGGGTTCAGCTCACCTCCTCCTCCGGCGAAGAGACGGAGACCAGCAGAAGGCCAACAGGTGAGCGTGACAAAGGTGCCCATGGCTTTCCAGCTTTCCTTATATTCATTGGATGGATCTTTCAGCCATTTGACTTCAAGTGAACGTTTGTTTTTCTTGAGAATGGCAAACTCTGGAGTAAACCAGTCCTGATGTCTAGGATTAGCTCTAATATGTCTTAATCAAGGAGGGGCTATGTTGTCAAGCATATTTTGCATGGATTTTGTATAGATATCTAGTATGATGTCAACGTGATCCTCATCTGAGGAGCTCTGCATGATCGTGTTTAGGCATAACTGAATGACGATGGGGGATTCTTTTTTTTTATTTGAACTCATGGCCCTCTTACAAGGATTGGAAGGCTTGTCAGAGTAGGTCTTACAATCGATGGCGAATTCGATCAGATATTGATCAAACCAAAATCAGGAGGTTGTCTGACCAGTATCCACTGATAGATTTCTTGCCGCTACCCAGTCCAGTTGGTTGTGATTGTCATTGGTTGGTTCATTATTCATCATTTGGAACTCAATATTTGTAAGAGTCCTCCAGATCAATGGCTTTTTGGTCTGTGGGATTATTCCGCCCAAGATTAAGGTCACCTAAGAATAGGATGGAAGTGTTAGTGCCACAAATTGTATTCAACAATTGGATGATTTCCTCATTGAAGTCCGGCACAGAATTAGGAGGTCGATATATTAAGACAAAGTTACAACATGACTCATTTGAAGGTGTCATTTTGAGGTTAATTATTTCACATCCCGAGCAATCACACGGGGAGATGAACAGTTTCAGGGTGTTTTTAGCTACACTTGCCACCCCACCGCCCCGCCCGGTCTCTCTGTTTTTATTAAAGAGGGAGTGGCCTTCAGGAGTGGCCATACTAAACGAGGGGTCACTGGATTCAGTGACCCAAGCCTCGGTAATGCACATCATATCCAGGTCCCTTTGAATGATAAGATCATGGATGTTCTGTGCATGATTAGTTGGGGAACTTGTGTTAAGGAGGGCCAGTTTTAAGGTTTTGTTTGTGGTGCTTCGTACAGGAAGAGTTTATTACAGAGACGTGGGTTATGTAGTTCCCTGGTCTCTAGAACTGCCGTGTTGGGTTCCTGATCCTGTTCAGGGGTCTGAAATTGACTGTGCTTCCTTGTCTTAATGGTTTTGGCTTTTGCTGACGCCTCAAGTGTTTGTGTCACCAGGGGGAGTTGTTTAGCTTGTGATGGGGGGTGAGGACGGTTATAGGGGATCTATTGTCTCTGAGGCAAAAACCGAGGTGTCTAATTTCTCTAAGGCATATTTGTGGATGGCTGCAAGCAACTTTAGTTTTTGAGACGTGAGGAAAAGGTCCAGTGCTGCAGAGACCCCCATCTCAAGTAGAGGGCTGTGGAGTCAACACACAAGGGGGGAGGGCTTCTTATAAGGTGAACCGTGTACTACGAACTTACTTTGCATGTATCAGGGGCAGTCCAGTTAGCAGAAGCGGCGCGTTGGCAAGGACCGACAAAGTCCGGCTGGTCAATGAAGCCAGAATTCAAAGAGTTCAGAAATAGACAACATATCCAGTGATCTGTCACTTCCCAAGATGGCTGACACAAAGCCAGAATTCAAAGAGTTTAGAAATAGACAAGATAGTCCTCTGTCATGTCCCAAGATGGCTGACACAAAGCCAGAATACATCAGAAATAGACAACATACACAGTGCTCTGTCACTTCCCAAGATGCCTGACACAAAACCAGAATTCAAAGTGTTCAGAAATAGACAACATAGACAGTGCTCTGTCACTTCCCAAGATGGCTGACACGATGCCAGAATTCAAAGTGTTCAGAAATAGACAACATATCCAGTGCTCTGTCACGTCGCAAGATGGCTGACACCTAGGCAGCAGCCAAAGCGTAGTGGACTAACCTTTTCCATCGCTCAGTGACTTTTCAAGATGTCATGACATGATATTGGGACATGTCAGCACAAAACAGGTAAAGTGCAGCGGATCTCACATGTCGATCATCTTCTGAAATGTGTCACTTTCATTGGGTTCCTTGTGAGACTTCCTGTCCAAGGTCTGCACACAGGAAACGTGCGCTTGTCACATAAGAGAAAGCCCCTGTGACAAAACACCACTGTTGGTGTTGGCGAGTAACGTGTGTGCCACTCTCCATGCATGTGGTTACTTGAAAGGCCAAAACGCAAGATCGTGCAGCGACAACAAAAGCATCTGAGCCCTGAGTGAGGCGCAGGGAAATTTGATGACGGGGAGAAGTGCGAAGGCAAGTGAGGGGGAACCCCACAGAGACAATACAGCAGGGTAACCACAGGCCAGCTGGGATTTTAGGAAGAGGTGGTGTGATGATAAGTTCCATGGCAGAGTCCTTTCATGTCGCCAGTCTAGGGCCCTCCCCTAAGCAGGGGCGTGAAGCACGCAGAGGCAATGGAAGAAGGAACTGGACTACACAGGGCTGGTTCTAGGGCAGGGCAAACATAACAGAATAGGGCTCCACAGGCACCCGACACTGCGATTAATATCAGGCCCTATGTTGATACATTATTTAGACACATGGCAAAGTAACCTTCTTTCACTGCACCTGCGCAATAGGTGTTATTCTGAACAAAGCTCCCGCGTATCCCGTGGTCAGGTCTCAGTAGGTCAGTCCGGTTTTTGCTTGGAATTCTGGGAAGTGTAATGTTCCTATCCTTTAAACAAAATCCCAAGGAAATAACAGGACACAGCCGGGAAACTTGAGAACACTGATGAGTTCTAGTGGTGAGGTGTTGCACAGGTGCAACACAAGTAACGTGATGGTCAATTAGAGGTTACTCACCATGAGTGTAACATGCCTTGCAGGTGACTCAAGTGGGTGACAGTCTGCGCGAATTGAGAAACAGTTCCTCATTAAGTACATAGGACACAAAACAAGCTTCACACCATTTGATTCCGGCTGTTATGCGTGCCTTTGTGATAGTTGAAGAGATGGAACGCTTCTGTGAGCTTGGGGAGAGCATTGGACGTGTGGGTGAGACAGCCCAGCCTGAGAGATCGTTGGTTGGGAAGTTGGGGGCACTGACATGCAGACCGTTTCGTGTGACAGAGTTGACAGTCGGCCATTGACCAAGCGAGGCTGAGGAGGTCTCACTCCAGGGAAGGACAGCTACCAATGCAGCCTCAGATGGAGGTCCTTTTGGAACTCTGATCCAGGGTCCGACCCTCAAAATGAGGGGATGGTCCACAGCTGCTTCCTAAACCAGGACACCAGATTGCACCACCATGCATGTGCACCTAAAGTGTATCTTCCATTTTGACAGACACCTTATAATCGGTGCCTGGGCTACTGGATGCAGTTTGGACATTGATAACTGACTGTGAGGATGCCATCAGGTGAGTAGAAAGGGTAGGGAAGAAGATTAACACATTATAGCTGAGCTCCCACACACACCCTGGTCTCGTGCAAGTCACATGCAAAGAGCTGAAACACATGCTACAGTTGACTCGCCGTTTGGTAGCGGGGCCGAGCTCAGTAAGCATGATGTACGCAAGCACAATGCTAATGTGTTAGGAAATAAATAACACGTGGTATGGTTCTTGGAGAAATGTTACATTCTGATGTCTTCTTCCAGGAGTGATGTCAAAGTCTGAATTTCAATTCCTGGAGTGATGTCACACACAGAGAGCTTATGTCCGGGTCCTGGCAGTTTGAGGTCCTGTTTCTTGAATGCTGCAACAATATGAGGTCTGGTTCCTGGAGTGATGCCACAATCAGATGTTCAGCTCCTGGAGAAATGCTGCAGTGTCATGCCAGTCTCTTGGAGCGATGTTGCAGTCCGATGTTTGGTTCCTGGAGAAATGTTGTCTATTGTCAAGTGCTTGGAGTCATGTCACAGCCTGAGGTTCGGTTCCTGGAGAATTGTTGCAGTTTAATGTCAGGTGTCTGAAGTAACGCCACAGTCTGATGCTTAGTTACATAGTATCAGAGCGACCGAAGGGTGAACACAGGATAGCACAGGGGAAACGTGCTGGTCTTGAAAGCAAAACCACGCCGAGCAACAGACGTTTGAATCCCGGATCTGCGCTTCGAAACAGAACTCAGGTAGGGTATTAGGCACGTAATAAAAAAACAAATAAATGCAATTACCACTATGTGCTAACAGCCCCATAGACCTCAGAAGGGGTATTTATCTCTTGAAATAGAGACCCTACCTCTATGGCCCATGGTTTATTATCCCACAATAATGACCTCTCCCTCAGTCTATACAGATATATTATTCAATGGATTCGGGCAGCTCTTCAGTTTCAAGATCAGAGGTATACGTTTACAACATTAGGGGCCTCCTGGCCATTCTTTGATTCTCTTCTGGACCATCCAGGTCTCAAAGAAGAGTTAATTAGGACCTCTTTGGACAGAGTTGACTTTTCCAGAGCCCTCCATTTCCAAGGCAATCTCTGCACCCTAACCACTCCTATGGCACACTGGGGGTGACTTTCTGCTGGAGGAAGATTTGCCTCTCTGCCAGCTATGCCAGTATTTCAGACATCACTGCTAGCGATGGAGCCCTGCAGGTGTTTGCCTGCCTCTCCCATGTTGGTAGAACGAGAACAAGGACCATATCTGTGCCATGAGACCTTGGATTGGGACTCACGGCATCCTGAGTGCCAGGGCCGCCTTTTTTGCCATCAAACTGCTTATAGCCATCTTTCAGGCACGGTTTGATACCTTTTGAACCAACAGGACCCTTCAGTGCTGCTTTTTGCAGTCTCCCGATCTTCGAACCACTGGGCTCACATCATCGCCTCTCTTGGCCCTCTCCCTGCTCCCACCTGTGAGGCTAAAAACCTCAAGGCCATCTTCGACTCCACACTCTTCTTCTCTCCTTACATCTCTGACGTCTCTAAGATGTCACACTATCAGCTGCACCTCCTCAGAGGTATTTTTCCTTGCCTCTCCTTCCCCCAGAAGCTCACTGTCTCCAGAGCTCTGGTTCTCTCTAGGCTGGAGTACTGCAACAGCCCCTTTCAAAATCTGCCTGCTTCTACTCTCCGCCCTCTGCAACTCATCCAGAACAGGACTGCGAAACTTGTCCTTGACCTCAGGGATCGCATTTCTCCAGCCTGAAATCTCTCCACTGACTCCCAGTGGCTGTGAGGATTAAGTTCAGAACCCTCTGCATTGTCCACAAGGCCTTCTGGGACCTCAATACCTTCAACTCTCTCTTCCTAAATATCTTCCTTCTCAAGCTCTTCGCTCATCCCCTCCAACTCCCTCAGGGTCAGTCGCTTCTCCAAGCAATGAGTTGGTGGTAGATCTCCTACTTCCGCTGGGGCCTCCCTCTGGATCAGCCTCCCTGCCTCCCTGAAACGTGAGGAGAATCATCTCCGGTTCCAGAAGCACCTCAAGACCTTTTCTTTCTTCTGCTTTTTCTCCTCCTCTCCCCTGCTGAATTCCTGGCTGAAACTGAATCTGTACTGGTTACCTGGCCACCCTCTGATCTCGGGCCCAGCAGGTCCCCTCCCACGCCAGTCACACAGCTGTGCTGCCTTCCTAGCAACCTCCGCTCTTCGGGACCGTCTTTCTGTATCCCTACAGTGCCACAACCATCACTTGTCACCTGATTCCTACACTTACCCTTGCGCTTGCCACCTGCTGGCCATACTTTTACTTATTGTTTATTTTATCCCATGTACTGCACTGCTCCCTCCCCATTCCCCCCACACTTTCCCCTTCCTCTTCCCATGCACTTGCACGATCTGAATGACACCTGGCCTAGTAGGATCGTTGTCTGTCTTCCCTCTGTTCCCCCTCCCTTGCCTCATCACGCCTTGAAACACATGTGTATAGGCACGTTATAAATGCCATATCATATCATATTGTACATGCTGGAGCCATATCGCCGCAGCAGAGACCCGTCACCTGTCTGGCTCCACACCAGTGCCCCAGGCAGCCGGCTTTCAACTGCCAGATCAAACCGCCAAGACTTTGCATTGCAGCTGGACTCATACATCACTCGTCGACCCCGAACCAGCGGTACTCATTGCCTTGAACCAAGCCCCATCCTCAAACCCCTCCTGGTGTTCCATTTGACATGCATTGCTCGATGAACCTCGTACCACACAGAGCACCCAATCAAGCCAGACTTGATGTCGACTGGAATTAATGTGACTTGCCTCCTGCGGACCTGATTGAACTCTTGAGCACAGCACTTTAAAGCCTGGTTAGATGCCATCGAACCTTCAAGAGCTGAATATGCTGAAAGGCTCCAGCCCCCATGGTCCACTTGTTGGGACCCTAGATACTTGTTAAGCCCCTTTTTCATCAGGAAGCATATCCCTTTTGAACATTGTGTTACTTCATTGCCTTATTCCTCTCTGCTAAGGATCGAGAGTGATTGCAGCTTTATTATCTGCATTTCACTGTCTTCCTGTCTCGGGAGGATAACTCAGGGGCAACATGTTCGCCTTGGAAACAAGATGATGCGGAGCCACACAGGTTCGATCCCTGGGTCCGCGCTTAGAAACCTCTGGGTATTAAGCGCGTTATAAATAAGCAATTACAAATTTCAATTCCTTTGCATCGGTGGATTGGCATAACCTTTTTACTAAATAGATGTGATTTGGATGTTTAATAAAAGTATATATTTGTATAGAGCCTTGATTGGACATTCCTTTATTTTGGACTGTTGTACAATTGCTGTTTGGGTGGCTACTGGATCACAATCACACCCCTTATGAGAGTATAGCGTTCCCTCGGCCCACATTACCACAACAGGAGAAGGAGCTATGTCTATGAGCTGTGCCTGTTATATCGTTGTGATTGCGATCAGTGTGGGCACGTAGGAGTGTGGGGGCTGAGCAGGTGGTTTAGCCACTACTCACCCTTGCACTGCTGCAGACATTATATCATTTGGTCACTGGGCCAGCGCCCCATTGCCCATTATAGACGTTCCACCCCACCTAATAGGCCACATTGAGATAAAAAGCTTTGCCTCAGAGCACACGCTTTAGTTATTTGGCTAAGCCGGGATTTGAGACCACTCTGCAACTCAGGCACTTGAACACATGTCTTTCCAGCTGTAGTTGGTAGAAATTGTGTTTGTGACAGATCTTTTTGCAACTTTGCTTTCGAAACACCATATTATGAATGTGCTTTGCTAATTGTAGACAAGTCTTATCTTTGCCGCACTTTCATGATTGCTTCTACTTTCAGGGTACTTTATGGTGTACTGCAATCATGATGACTCGGCTGTCCTCTCCACCTTTCCCTTCCTCACCCTCATGTTTGTTTGGCTTTTAGCGTACTCTGTTTTATAAAGAAGACTTGAAAACTTCACACAACACAATAAAGTCCTCTGAAGAATATGTAAATCCTTATAGAAATATACTAATCAAAAAGAGTACTATTGCAACGTTATATTCTCCCTTCTTAAATGGAAGACTACATATACCAGAATGCAGTTCAGTGAAATGCTAAAAAGTCTGATCTGTGAGTTTTGTAAATGTACTTTCAAGACAAGAAAAGATAAGACAAAAAAAGAAAAGATAATGTTTGAAAAGGTAACTGTGTTGTTTTTTGCTGTTTGACAAAGACATGCTTCATATTTAATGTGAGGGAAATATGACATTCGACAGAAAATTGCTTTTTTTCGTGAGTCAAATAGGAATGCATGAAAATAAGGGAGATGGTTTAAAACCTTTGTGTGACATATTTTAATTGCCGTAGAAGAAGGCACACGTTGCACAGCTACTTGCTGTTTTCAGAATAAAAGTGCCCCTTTTGTAGTCTATCACCAAAACTTTAAGGACATTGGGCCTCATCATGGGTCTGGTGGTAACGCTGCTGGTGCTAAGGCGGGTTGACGCAGACCTGTAATAATTTACCGGTGCCTGACCTCCCGGTGCCACCAGCTCGTTACGAGTCTGGCTGCCAGGAAGTCAGGCACATGTATATTTGTTAATCCCCATTCCCATAGGGGAGGGGAGACACGGTAGCACCGGCACCATTGCTGACGGTGCTGGTATTTCAGTGAAGGGTTTGCCTACTGTGACTGTTGCACCCAGCAGGGTCAGACCTGTCGGGCACAGCGGATCCGGCAGGCAAACACATAGTTTGCAGGTCCGGAAAAACAAGGGTGCCGGTGAGCTTACCAGCAGCCTTGTTTCCGGACCGGCAAACTTGTCATGAGGCCCATCCTGTCCAACACAATGGCTAATGAAATGAACCATCATCTCTCCGTCACCTTCACTTCACCAGCTCTGTCAAAACAAAATGATGGTGATAAGCATTTATGAGGCTCGAGCGGAGCTTGCTGTTCATTGGCTCCTGAACTATTGGGGAGGTGAAGGTATTTGTCTCGAGCACTGGAGGGGTCTTCGTGGTGACAGCGCGGCCTTCCTGGGACAGGAAGAAAAATTAGCCTCATACTTGGAAACAGCAAAATACAATCTCTAGTACACGCCTGCATGAGTGTGGGACCCTGGGCGACAGCAGAGACTGCCCATGCTAACGGCCGAACCTGTGTGGGTTCGGCAACTTGGTGAAGAAGTTCAAGAAGTGAAACAGGAACTCACATACTAAACGTAAATGTGTCATGCTGAAGTCCCACTTCAGAAAACCCCAAGAGGGAGACTCCATTGAAGTCAATGGGACCCTTGAGAGTGGGCACTAAGCTTCAGGATATGAGACTCCATTACATTAAATGGGACTAATCTGACTGGCTGTAGGTGCAACTAATGGGTTGGTGATGGGGAGGGATCCATGGTCCACTGAAAACATTTTAAGTCTGAAACCATGCCTGAAACAGCAACACATATATCCAATGAGTAAGGTTTAGGCTCTGTCACGTGCCCAAGGCACGCGGCAGACCTATACTTGGTGCAGACTAAAAACATATCTCAGTCGGTCGAGACTGTCGTTGTTGAAGATAGAAACTACTACTGCCACAGAAACCAAAACAACAAGACACAAGAAGGAAGCAGGGCAATGCAAGGGTGCCAAAAAGATTCCTTAAAACTTCACAGAAAGTGAAGCTAGAAAGGGGAAGACTTTAAGAAAAAACACCAACCAGCTAATTCAATCTTGCATGTTGAAGTGTTTCACCACCCCATCCTACCTCCTCGGTCCCAATTATTGTAGGTACTTATATGGGGCGGTGTCCGGTCAAAGTTTCGACTCAAAAGGGTTAAATGACAAAAGGGTCGAGTCAATTCGACTGAAAACAAAAGGATCGATTTTTTTTAATGTATATTTTTTTAAATTTAGTATAGGAAAAAAGGTGTTTTTACACCAAAAACGGCGGTTTAGGGGGACCCCCCCAAAAAAACTCGACCCGTCAGTATTCTATATTCATATATATATATAAGGATGTCCGTGCATTGGGAACTGAGCTTGTGTACAGGCTATCCTTACCCTGACACCTTTAGGAAAGGTTTTGGACCCCAATGGAGTGACTGATGTTGCAAGCATTGTATCATCGCATCAGAAACCTGAGGCTGTGCGCATCAGAATATATGTTTGAAAATTACTGACATGTTGATGTTAGAGTGAGTGTTGTGGGTGGAAACTGAAACGAGCAGCATCCCCAGTGTGTATTATGTACTTAGTGATTCAAACACAAAACCCTTTTAAAACAAACATATTTGTAAAGAAGAAAAATATTTTTTTATATAAAGCAGGCTAGAAGCGTCACTAGTGCTATTTGTCCCGTTCCTGTTTTTGAGAGGGGTATTTCCAAAGAGTACAATATGACGGTACCAGACAGACCATTTTGAAATGATAACCTTCCATCAGAAAATAACTCATATGGTTAGTATATGTTTTGATAATGTGTTTTGAGCAGTAAGACAAGTGGTGCGCTCTTACACCGGAAGTGATCTTTAAAAATTAAAATTACGAAATGTTTAAAAGAACAAGTTTACACTGTTGGTACAAATTAATAATTTCATATTTTTTAATAACCGCTTTTAGAGAAACAGCCGCCCCACCTTAAAGATATATTCTTTTTCACGCTCCAGTGACGCAGCCATCAGCAACGGCTGGGGTGGCTCTAGCAAACGTTCCTGACAACACAAGTCTCACCCACCTAGAAAGAGACAGATACATTGAGTAAGACAGAGAGAGACAGAGAGGGAGTCAAAGAGAGAAAAACATACAGAGAGAGTCGGAGTGAGAGTGAAAGAGATGCCTAAGATCGGCGATAATATGCAGGTGACAACTAGTAAACACTGAGGGCCCGATTCACTGAAAAGTGCGCAGAGATCCTACAAAGCCAGCGCACCGAGAACGACTCTGCGCGAGCCTGCACACAGATGTTATTCTGCACGCTCTGTCTATTCATGGAATTGTTTGCGCAAAGTAACCGTATATGCAAGTCGAGGCCGGAACACCCTTGTCACGCCCCTGCGGAAAGCAAAAACAGGCAGAACAGCTACCTTTACATGCTCCACTGGGCGCAAATACATGCACCCCTCAAACAGTGCATGAGACCGCCCGCAAGCAGGTCTGCATCTCGTAGACCCTGCACACGTCCACAACATGCATACGATTTATAGTAACTTGGGTAAATCTCGGAAAAGCTATGCGTGATCCCACATAAACTTCTCCTCTCCTGCACCCCGCTACACTGCGTATGCGCACCTCTAAGTCAGATGAGAACCCTGGCTGCATACATGCACCTCTAAATCCAACACCTGGTCTTACCTCTGCGCAATGAATCCTATGCACAATTGTCTGTACGTCTGCATTCGGGTGGCTGAAGGTATGAGGGCTTTGTTTGCCCATTTCCCCGCTGAGAAGTTGCACACTCGGACCCATGAATACATATCATTCCACGCAATAGTGGGCGTGCGATGGATTGTCTGCGGGGCGTCCCTTGTAACACCCACATTTTCCCTTGATCTTCCTCATTTTGTGAGTTCCCCCCACTACCTTGCCCTCCGCGCATGCCACGCCCACACTCTGCGTGGTGTCTCGCGCAAAGGAGTCGTAGTGATGTGTCGAGCCTGCATGAAGGCCGCTGCAAAGAACAAAAAAGGTATTTCGCAGTCGATTCCATGAATCGATAAACTGGATTCTGTGCACGGTTTGGCATGCAAAGTCCCTATTTTCCACGCAGATATTTCCATGAATCAGGCCCTGAATATGCTAACGACTCCACATTCCGGTGCTGAATATGCTTACGACCCCAGATTCAGGTGCATTGTATGTAAAATTGTCCTCATTAATATGCAACTTGGAAATACAGGATGCTCGACTGTATTGGACCCTGCAGTGGACATACAGATCAAGGGCTTGCCATAGCATGGGACTCCCACAAGGTGTGTCGGATAACCTCAATCTTCTGTATGCCAGACAACATCGCATCAGGCGCATGGTGCGCATGCGTTATCGGCAGGAGCACGTGCAGGCGTAACCTCAAAGTCCACTGATTCCCCCCTCATTCGTTGGCCCACCACGCCTTCCCCAGAAGTGATGCACATGCATGCGTAGCAATCTAGATGACATCAAAGGCAGTGTCATCACAAGACGGCCGTCCCCAAAGACATCGCAGGAAGTGACATGCCATGACCTTTGGCCCTGATTCCATCCGAAGAAGTGACATCACTTGCGAAAATCGAACTACAATAAGGGTTAGATGAAGGAAATAACTATTAAAGCAGAAGCATGTCTCTTTTAGTTGCCAACTTTGTCTGAACTAGGCAGCTGCATCAATGCACCTGCACCAAGCGACACTATCACAGACCATGTGGCACGGCATTCACATGCCTGGTAGCCCCACAAGACCTGACGCTGCCACAATATAAGTGCATCCTAATATGCCCTTGCAGTGCCATGCCATGGCTTGTTAAGTTTCATATGTCAGGTAGAGCCCCTCTGTGCAAAGTGCGGTCTTGCATGGCCAAGCAGCATCATCAGGGGCCAGGCGCAGCATCAGTCGATCAATGGCTAATCCCCCACACTAACGTGAGATGGGGGTTTAGATTCTATTAAAGACAAGGAGGCGATTATTATGCATTAGCATCTTTACTCTGAAACCACAGTAGCAAAGAAAACTTTTACAAACAAAAAAGTTGTAAAGAACAGAACTAATAGAGTTCAATGGCAATGAAAGGGAGCTCCCCAATCCATCATGGAGGACAGGTCATGCCCTGCAGGAGACCAATGAGAAGGGACCCTTCCTTATATAAGTCCATTACTCTAATCCCAATTCCTCTTTCTGTAGCTGTCTTGAACCAGATGTCTACTGCACAGATCAGATGATAAACGATGAAGGCAAATCCAGCGAAGCTCTCGTACCACTCCATAAATTGTCACTGCGAGCCACACTCCTGATCAGAACCTCAACTCGTAGCTGCAAGAAGGGTGGGTGGATGGGAAGAACAACAAACCAAAGAATGTTCTCTCTTGAACCACCTGTGTACATGCGTGTCATAACTGTCATATCATATCATATCCAATATAATAATTGCCTCCTTGTCTTTAATAGAATCTAAACCCCCATCTCACGTTAGTGCGGGGGATTAGCCATTCTATGACAAGACAGGAGGCTCATATTATGCAAGTTCAAAGCCCTTGCATCCCATTAGTACCACATGATCAATACAATAGAGACAATATAATAAATAATATAATCAAATATTGGGAAAGAAAATGCTTGAAATGATTTCATTAAATCAATCAGCTGACCGCAAGAAAAATTGCCCAAGACTAGGCTGCCCGAATAACTGTCTTATAAGGCATAGACAAATCCACTGTCAGAAAAAACAACTGGAAGATGTGTCAATTCCAGCAATCCTTACAGGCCACCAAAACCAACTGGTTAAAAGAGGGGGAAAACATTGAACAAAGTTTTCCTATACTAGAAGGTTAGGAAAAACGCATCTGAAATAAACGCCTCCGTTGTGCAATCAAACATTTAAAACACTTAAATTAATACCATCTTTGGGAACCTAGATAGCCAACCAAAGAAAATAAGCACCTAGCTATCCTGGAGATAAAGAAAAAGTACCCCATAGGGGTGAACGTTTTTTAGGTTCCATCCCATGCGTTAAAGGAACATATCGCATTAGAAACAGAGCAAGTCACATAACTACACTGGGAAACCAAGTGGGAAAGACAAATCTCCATAGAAGGTAAAATGGGAGTAAAAAAGTAATTTTATTAATTTGTAATAGGACGACCCATCCTGAGTGGGGCAGAAAGCAATAGACTTAACCCACAATTGTCTTCAGACATAGGTGTATACTAAGGAAGGACGTCTTCTGGAGGCAGAAGCAGAATGGAAGAGAGGGGCCCCACCTGAGAAGCTAAACCTGCCAACCGCCAACACGGAGACCTTCAGATCTCCCGAGCTCTTGAAGAAGGACTCTGCTACCATGACAAAAGGCAGATATTTACAAACCTGACCCTTAAGAGGCCAAACTTGGCAAGGAGAAAAAATGTATCCTACAACCAATCGTTACCATTATAGTGATATGTAACCCCTTTGTAGATATGCCCAGTGCTTGAACCTTGTTCCTTCCTCCCTGGTTGATAAATCCCCTAGAGGATCAAAAAACTAACCGCAGGAGGACTCCTAAATTCCAAGTCTTAGCAAGACTCTAAACTGCCAAGAACTGATCACTAAACAGTTAAACTGAAGTTGCGCACCAGAAGAGGTCTAACCTCTATTTCAGCCAATTTTGAAGATCCTTGAAGCTCACAGCACCCTGAGCTGGCACCTTATTGCAAAAACACAAACTCTTGCGAAACCCAAAGGTCCACCTGCCATGCATGTGACTCGGAGAATCAAGTCATTAACTAAATATATATATATATATATATCCAAGCCCTCTGGGAATCGCACTGGCAGACACCTTCTGATAGTTACTGTATAGTCGCTGGAACGCATCGTGATAGAGTGTCGTAATAACCTGGATGGGATATTAGTATCACTCCCAGACCCCTCTATCCCACCAAGGGATATTGAGCCTTCTCAAAGGAGGTCCGCAGTAAAGCCCCGCTTTACACCCTTAAGAGAAATAAATACCAGGAATTAGCGCAAAGGAAAGTATACTCCCTGAGCTATCCGGGCTACTGACAATTCTGAAAACGCAAATGTGTTCCAGTCAACACTTAAACATATTGTTTAGCAAAAGCACACACTGAGCAAGTGCACCTCAACTGCTCAACCCAGCAGGGTCTGGCAACCAATAGTACACGAGGGAGCACCTCGCAGTAGAAACCAGGCAAAGCATGAAACTGAGCAGGCTATGGCAAACACCAGTTAATGTAATCACCAAAGTTGTTGACTTTAAGGGAGGAAAAACACTGAGTAAGTGTATCTCAAACTGCTCGCCCGAGCAGGGCGTGATAATCAGCAGTAGACGAGGGGGTAACCTCGCATTAGAACTCAGGTAGAACCTGAAACCGAGCAGGGTATGGCACACACCAGTTAATGTAATCACCAAAGTTGCCGACTTTAAGGGAGGAAAACACTGAGTAAGTGTATCTCAAACTGCTCACCTTAGCAGGGTGTGGAACCAGCCGTATATGAGGGGTCACCTCGCAGAAAACACAGGCAACCTTGCCACCAAGCAGGTGACTGCACCTTTCCAGGGAGGATAAGGACATCTGCCACCAGCAGCACCCAAACGAAGAAACTGTCAAGTTTAAGGGAGGAATACCCTGAGCAAGTGTACCTTAAACTGCTCACCCCAGTAGGGTGTAGAAACCAGCAGCACACAAGGGGTTAACCTCGCAATAGAATCCAGGCAGAACCTGAAACTGAACAGGTTATGGCACCTACAGAGAAGGCAAATCACCTAACGTAATAAATAAGTAAATAACTAAACACAGCAGATTGGCACCGTATGAGGCTCTTCAGTAGGCGAACTAGTGTTAATATAAGTTGAAAATATCAATATAAAAGCAAAGTAAAATATCAAATTTTAAATATAACTATATATAAATACATATAAACATTCATGTAAATACATATACATACACATCCACATGTGTATACTGCCAAAGGCGGGTTGTGAACCCAGATCCCTCTGCCTGGTAAACCTGCAACCTTCTCCTTGAGCTATGTCTCTTGTGAGCTGAAACAGAAGCCTACCCGACACCAATATACATATATAAACAAAGAAATATAGAAACATGGAAGCGTTAAACTTTAAAGAGAGAGGACACAGCTGCCCGCTGTAGGAATGCTCATGAAAGTTCCTCCCAACGTAATGAGGGTCTAGCAAACTGCCTTCCAGCCGGATCCCCAGAACAGGCCTAGCCTGTATACACCTAATTTCATACGCGAGCAGCGTATAAATATAAAATCCACACAAGCGACGCATGTGAAGTGACTGACACTCCGAGGAGCTGCAGTCTTTACAGTCGTGACGCGCGTCGGTAAGAAGCTGAGCTTCTTAAACAGACCAGTCGCATCACCATTGTGTGAAATGCATGCTGGTTCCTGCAGCCACTTAAAGAAAACAAACTTCCCCCCGAGGGAAAAAAAGAATTTCACGCGTTCCTAACCACCTGTGGGAAATGCACGTTGGCTCCTGGAAAAAACAAAGTTCCCTGGACGGAAAAAGAATTTCATGCGTCGCTGCCGCCTGATTTTATGAGGCAGGTGAAGCGTAACGGGCAGGAAGAAAAAACAAACACTGCGGAAGTGGAACGCTCACAGCGGAACGCTCGCAGCGGAGCGCCGCTACAATGTATCAATGTGACCTGGAGGTCACCGTTCGAACGCGAACACAGCACTTAGCCAATTAACAATAGAACATGAAAATACATGACCCTTTCACCAGCACAGTGTAATGAAACACCAAACTCTTCCATAAAACATAAATAACATAAAATAAAATAACACTCTAAACTCCATAATTCAACACTAAGGCAAGAACTAGGAGGAGTGACTTAGCTGTGGATTTCAGCAGCAAAGAAAGAGGAATTGGGATTAGAGTAATGGACTTATATAAGGAAGGGTCCCTGCTCATTGGTCTCCTGCAGGGCATGACCTGTCCTCCATGATGGATGGGGGAGCTCCCTTTCATTGACATTGAACTCTATTAGTTCTGTTCTTTACAACTTTTTTGTTTGTAAAAGTTTTCTTTGCTGCTGTGGTTTCAGAGTAAAGATGGTAATGCATAATATGAGCCTCCTGTCTTGTCATAGAATCGCAGCCTGATATGCCAGGTACAGCCTCAGGTGCCCAGGTGCTGCCAATATAGGCTAATTGTAGTCTTATTTTTTTCTAGGCCCTATCAAAGACAAACAGTCCCACGTGCAGGAATATCAAAAAAAGGGTGAGAGGCGAATAGGGTGTGGAGGAAATGGGAGAGAGTTATGAAGTTGGTCCATTTTGGGGAGTCTTTGACATGGGCATTTTTTGGGGTAAATGATTCAGCTTTTTTGTTTTGTTAAAGAGCAAAGCACAGTGAATTACTTCTAAGCGATCTGATTTGAGGTCACATGGTTTGCCCAGGGTCACGCACTTTGGTCAGGTGGAGAAGCCTGAATTTCAGGCTAGCTAGGTTTTCTGGTTTCATCATGTCCAGTTCAGCCAGTAGACAACTTTCCATCCATCCTGTATTTATTTTTGCAGCAACATAAAATGATTCCTGATTTATAGTTTGCCAAGAGCAGAACCACCTGTTGGTAAAACGAGTGTGATTCCTTCCCTTGTTTTCTTTATAGAGAAGGCCTTAGTACATATTCCATTTGTAGCATGGAAGTAACAGAAGTTTCTGTTATCCGAAATAATGGCGGTCCATTTATAAACATCGGAGGATGAAAGGCTGAGTCAGCCCCGGAGACATAATTTCACCAAAATGCCTGGGTAGGAGGGCGTGGCTAACTGCGGGATGAGGTAGACGCGTGTCTGCTCGGCTCCCTCGGGCGCACTACAATATCCTATTAAAAGCCTTATTTTTGCACACTACGCAAGCTGGAAACATCTCCATGCCCGAGAGAACACCCTTGGGCACTCTCGGACCGAAGATCGGGGGAAACCGCAGTGCGATCTGCTGCAGATGTCCGAGTGAAACTTACTGGCGTGCGGAGCCCGGCCTGTCTCTAAAATGGCCGCGGGCGGGCTCGACTGTACGCGCTGAGAGTATGAAAGGAGGCCGTGCTGAGGAGAAATCCAGGAATCCAGTCCGCGGCAGACCTGCTATTAGTGACTGGAGGAGAGTGCGAACCAGGCCGGGCGCCCGGAGTCCCGTTCGGCGACAGTGCATCTCGTGTACTGGCACGGACGGAGGCGTTGCGAAGGAGCGAGCTCATCGGGGAGCGGAGTCCGGATCTCCTGGGAACCCCGGAGGGAACAGAGATCCGGAACGAGGCCATCGGGAAGCCAGGAGGGCTGACCAAGGCGAGGTAGGCTAAGCCCCCCCCCCGCGCGGGCCCAGACCCCTGACAACAACGGCAGCTAGCGAGGCGGCCAGAGAGGGCCGGGGCCGAGGAAGAACTGCCCCTGACAACAACGGCGGCTGGTGGGGCGGCCCAGAGAGAGGCCGGGGCTGAGGAGGGGCTCCCCCTGACAACAACGGCGGCTGGTGAGGCGGCCTAGAGAAAAGCGGGGGCCGAAGAGGAACTACTCCGGACAACGCGGCTCTCCCCTGTCCTGCCCTGCCGGTGCCGCTTACTCAGCGACACACACGCGGACCCGCGGGCGGGAGCAGGAGCCTGTATCCCTGCTGCGGAGGAGACACCCTGGTACAGGAGCGAACCGCGGCCCCGCAGCGGGTGGCTGAAGGGCACGGAAGAAGGCCGCCTGGAGACCTGGGCCCAAAGCACTCGTGGAGGGGTGACGCCAAGCCAAACACAACAGCTCATGCAGCGCAAACTACTTTTTGAATAAGATAGCGCCTAACGTCGGCAGAATTAGTGGCGGCCTCAGTGGGTCAGGACACCGCACTTATCTGCAGGACCACCCCCCCGACATTCAGGCACGCTGGCCTGCCTTTGAGGGACTGATTGAACCTGGTGCCTGTTATGTCAAAACCTACAACAGCAACTCCCGCGCGTGTGAATTCGTAGTGCAACAACTATCTCAGGGGGGACAACGCAATGAAACGCTAAATACCCAACGTGGCACTATGGGAAAGGAGAAACCGAGGAGGCTTCCTACACAGAGCAGAATGGACCAATACACCATTCCCCCTCCCCAGCCCACTGAACACCACCTGCTAGCACCGGAGGAGATGGAAACGGACCAGGGAATTTCGCTGAAAGACATTATGGCCGCCATAGCGGATTCTTGCTCGTCCATGCAGCAAAAAATGGACGGTATAAGTATGGATGTTTCCCTCCTCCGGCATGACCTGCAAAAACTAACGGCACGCACGGGAGAGGCGGAGCAGCGCATATACACCACAGAGGACAGGGTGAACAGCATGCAACAACAGCTCCATAATGTGACAGCCAAGCTGAAGGTGTTGGAGGACAGAGTGGAAGAGGGAGAGGGTAGATCCAGACGCAACAATGTGCGCATCCTCGGTATACCCGAAAAGGCAGAGGGCTCCTGCATGGAACTATTTCTAGAACAATGGCTCTCTGACCTATACGAATCCGACGCCTTCTCCAAATTCTTCTCCATAGATAGGGCGCACAGAGTACCCACAAACAGGCCACCACCTGGGCCACCCCCCCAAGAACTGTAATAGCGAGATTCTTAAATTACAGAGACCGCGACGCCCTACTGCACCATGCACGTGCCAAAGGAACCGTCACGTTCAACGGCTCCAAAATCGCCTTCTTCCCAGATTATACACGGGAAGTCCAAAGAGCAAGACAACTCTTCGATCCCCTGAGAAGACAATTGCACACGATGGGAGTTAAAAATGGATTGCTCTTCCCCGCACAACTCAAGATATAGCACAATGGGAGAACAGTCCATTTCAGTGACCCCGGAGAAGCGTGGCGCTGGGCCGAGCAGAATATAGATGGAGACTGTTCGACCCCCTGCGAAAACAGGGGGAGAAACCGCAGACCTCAGCCAGACCAACAGCGAGGACCCTGACGACGACCAGCGCAGGACCTGCCGGAAGACCTGGGGGGATGAAACCCCCCCCCGCCCTCATACAATGCCTGCCAATACTCCCTGCCCACACTACGATACCCAAAGCAGGCAGTAGATCCCACCTACAGCACACACATGCATACATGTAACAATAGGCAGCATTCCAGCATTCACCCACCTGTAGCAGCCGCGGAGAGCCCCGAGCCCTACAGTAGAAGGGTAGTGCAATAAACCCCAGGTGTTGCACACTGGTAACTCCCCGTGGGGACCACCTTTAGAGAAGTAACACCCTCCCTTTAGGCCCCACCCATCCAGGGGACGATTACTTTCACCTGACATTTAGTTTAGTGCATGTTAAGTGTCCGGTTGACACCATAGTGTCATGATCTCTGCTTCCAAAAGGTCAGGGTTTTCCCAACTCCCTTGGAAGCAGATCCATAACCCAGGTTCCGAGTGCCAACCAGTCCCAATTGGGACCTTTTGGACCCAGTCCTGGCGCCAGTGGCACCAGGCTCATAAATATGCCCAGTCCCAGCGCTGGAAGCGCCGGGCTCATAATGCTTGGGTGGACTTACCTGCAGCAGACCATGCTGCTTACTTGCCTGCCAGTTGAGCCTCTGATCCTCTTCTGTTTGGAACTACTTTTCCTGTTGGGTGGGGCAGGAGCCACTCCCTAGATTCAGAACACTGGAACTCTTCTGGAAAGCAGGAACTCTTTTCTTACCTAGGCGTGGCTGTGGAAGGAGACACCTAAGCACTACAGGAGGCTATTTAAACCACACCCGATGGATGAATCTTGCTTTGCGTTATTCTGCATCCTCTGCAGCAGAACGCTCATCGTGTCTTCTGCATCTGATCCTGGGCCTAAGGAAAAAGGCTTACCATCCTGAATCCAGTCTTCAGCAACACCTATAAAGACAAGAAAGAACAGGTTAGCATTACGGTCTTCAGTGACAGCTCTTCACTTACCTGGTCCATCGGCTGTCATCAACGCCTCGCGCTGCATTCCGGCATCTGAAAGACAAATGCTTACCTACTCTTCGTGCGCTCCGGAGGTCTTCACACTGCATTCCGGCATCTGAAAGACAAAAGCTTACCAACTCTTCCCACGCTCCGGAGGCCTTCGGCGCTGCATCCCGCATCTGAAAGACAAAACAAGGTGCGTTTAAAGACATTGGGGAACTTTAATACTCACGTGCCATTACTCCTTTCCACATCTAACCCAGTGGGTATTCCGGCACCCTGCAGCCGCTCCGAACTTGTACCTGCAAAATAAAAAGACAGTTAGAGCGCATCGTGAAGCAGGCAACAAGCGCTTACTTACGTGCTTCCAGGCGCTTCTATTCATCACACGGGCTCCATCTTCAACTCACTTCAGCCCGTCATCCGCCATCGCCGGAACCCTGCAAAACAAGAGACATCATTACTAAAGACTTTAAAGACATTAGAATTACTCGAAACTTACCGTTCGTGCAGTAAACGACGGACAGCAGTCCTCTGAAGTCAAGAGGCCTGCTCCCCTTATCCAGTGAAGAAACTGGTTACAGCACCCTGCCCCGAGGCAGATGGAGAGCACAGCGTTCACTTACCTAAGGTGAGAGCGTTAACCTTTGGGGTTCTACAGGAGAAGAGAAAGGGAAGAAGAGAGAGACATTCAATAACCCAGTCCTTAATCCCATATTTTCTATCTGCAGACATCTTACCCTTCGAGTCAGACATACAGTGCACAGAGGTCCAGCCCAAAGAGCCAGCCGTGTGTTACACATCACCTTTGAAGATACGGTATACGCCCAGTCAAGACCGGCGCCTCTACGGGAATCAGGTGAGCGTTACAGAACGCAAAGCCTACCACAAAACTCTCGTCCAGGCGCTATGGAAACCTCGGATACCGACCAGCTAGCCCAGTTACTTGGGGAACTAAGGGCAGAAGTGCATGCAGCCCGTCAGGAAACGAACGCTCTAAGAAGGGAACTGATTATTTCCAAGGAGCGAACAGATGATCTCGCTAGACAATTGCTACAGTCACAAGCCGGACAGACCCCGTTACCCGCATCTGGGGGAAATCTTCCTTCTACATCCTCTATGAATCCAGTGCAGATCAACCTACCTGGGAATGTACCTCTGGCTCCGCCCGAACGATTTTCTGGTGACCCAAAGAGGTTTGCAGTATTTATCAATCAGTGCCGGTTGCATTTCTTATGCCGGCCAGCAGCCTTTCCAACTGATCAAGCTAAAGTAGCTTTCGTGCTTTCGTACCTTAGTGGCAATGCGGCAGACTGGTCGATCCCTCTAGTAAATCAAGATGATCCGGTCCTCCATGATTTTCAAGCTTTTCAGCTCAGTATGGAAAAACTTTTCGCAAGACATTCACAGGGGCAGGCCTTGGACAATGAGCTTCTTTCGTTGCGACAAGGTAATCAAGACCTTTTGGCTTATATTGCGTCTTTCAACAGACTGATAGTGGAAACTCAATGGCCTGAGGACAAAAGGATTACGCTGTTTTATAGAGGTTTACGTGGAGAGCTCAAAGATGTGTTAGCCCAAGTAGTGAATCCCCCACAAGATTGTTCGGACTATATAGACTTAGTCGTTCAAATAGATCACAGACTGCAGAACAGGCAGGCCGATCGTTCCAAGTTTGATGCTCGAGTATTTTTCAAACCGCCAACTCCTTCCAAAGGAATAGACTCCGGGGAACCCATGCAAATAGGGGGTCTGAAAGGTCCTCTAACACAAAAGGAGCGGGAAAGGAGAAAACAGTTGCAATTATGCCTCTATTGCGGAAACTCAGGGCACTTTCTTCGAGACTGTCCGGTGAAACCTGCCAAGAAGGCAGTAGGAGCTGCAGTTACCAAAGTTACAAACTCTGAGCAGGGAAACGACCTCGACCGACAAGAATAGAGGTCCTCTTGCCGAGCCTGAAAACCAGTTCCGTGACCTCGCATTTCGTGATACCTATGGTCCTCATTAGCCCTGATAATCCGGATCGATTACATGCAATTGAAGCTTACGTCGACAGCGGTGCCATCGGCAATTATGTGGATCATGAAATGGTTTTGAGGATGAATCTAACTCTTTGTCCCAAGGCTGTAAAGGACGTCATTACTACGGTGGATGGTACGGAGATAGCCTGCGGGCCAGTAACGCATACCACTCAAGAGGTGACGCTAGTAAGTCAAGATGGACACCATGAGAAGATCGTGTTCAATGTGATCAAGGCCCCTCAGTTTCAGATTATTCTAGGAATACCTTGGTTAGAGAAACACAATCCTCTGATCGATTGGCGAGCAAGAATGGTCCAGTTTCCAGAATGTGTCTCTACTTGTCACCCTCCACCTGGTGTTGCACTGGCAGCAATTTCTTCAGAGACTCCCCAGTTACCTCCCGAATACCTAGAATACCAAGATGTTTTCCGGAAGGATCAGGCTAACTCTCTACCTCCTCATAGGTCTTATGACTGCCAGATAGACCTGATACCTGGATCTACTCCTCCTTGTAGTAGAATTTATGCCCTCACCGAGCCTGAGAACCTTCACCTTCGACAATACCTGGATCAATACCTGGCAAATGGGTTTATTCGTCCTTCCAAGTCCCCTGCTTCTTCAGCTTTGTTCTTCGTTCCAAAAAAGGAAGGAGACCTCAAAACTTGTATAGATTATCGCTCCCTGAACCAGATCACCGTTAAGAATAGATATCCGTTACCTTTGATCCCTGAACTCCTGGACCAAGTCAGAAAAGCATGCATATATACAAAGCTGGATCTTAGAGGAGCTTACCACTTGGTACGAGTAAAAGAGGGCGATGAATGGAAGACGGCCTTCCGCACCAAGTATGGGCTATTTGAATATCAGGTCATGCCCTTCAGACTTTGCAATGCCCCGGCCGCCTTTCAATATTTTATGAACGATGTCCTCAGAGAGCTCATAGATGTGTGTGTTGTTGTTTACATTGACGACATCCTCGTTTATTCTTCATCGGAATCTGAACATCGGAAAAACGTGAAAATGGTCCTCGAAAGATTGCGTCAACACAAACTTTTCGCTAAGTTGGAAAAATGTGTTTTCAACGTGACTGAAGTTGAATTCTTGGGATTCATATTATCACCTGGCGGAGTGCGTATGGATTCAAAGAAGGTCGATGCAGTTCTCAAATGGCCATCACCATCCTCCGTAAAAGGTGTGCAAAGCATGTTAGGCTTCGCTAACTTTTACCGCAGGTTTATCCCTGAATTCTCTCGAATAGTCCAGCCCATCACTGCCTTGTTAAAGAAAAACAAACGTTTTGAATGGTCTACCGAGGCGGAACAAGCTTTCCAGGATTTGAAGACTAAATTTATCTCTGCACCAATCTTAAAACACCCTCGCCCCGAACTCCCCTACATCGTGGAAACTGATGCTTCAAGCCTTGCCATGGGGGCAGTTCTATCACAAAAGGACCCGGTAACCAATCAGTTGCATCCCGTGGCATTTTGGTCCCGCAAATTCTCGCCTCCTGAAATCAATTACACGATTACTGACAAGGAACTTCTGGCTATCAAGTCTGCCTTTAAGGCTTGGCGGCATTATCTGCTGGGGGCCCGACACACCGTTACTGTGATTACGGATCACCGAAACCTGCAATATTTGAAAACCGCAAAAGCCCAATCCTCTAGACAACTCCGTTGGGCATTATTCTTTGCCGAGTTTGACTTCATAATTACCTATCGACCTGGTACAAAGAACGGTAAAGCTGATGCCCTTTCTCGGATGGGAGTGGAAGAACACTTGATCAACCCTAAACCTGTACCAATCATTCCCGAACAAAGAATTCTGGGTGTAATCGCCACAGAATCCATAGAGGAAGTTAAGGATAAAGCCAGGCAACTTGTAACTCCAGCAGACATACAGAATTGGCATCTGCAGGGAAAGGACTTTGCAGTAAAGGACAACTTATTGTATTTCCAAGAACGATTATACCTACCCAGCACAGATTTACAGAAAAAAAGTAATCTCTTGTTATCACAATTCTTTAATGGAAGGACATCCCGGTATGGCCAAGACCTCAGAAAAGATCAAGCGCTACTTCTGGTGGCCGTCTTGGAAAAAAGATATCAGAGACTTTATAATGTCCTGTGGAGTATGCGCCCAAAACAAGAGTCAAAAGGAAAGACCAGCAGGCCTCTTACGCCCTATTGACATCCCACCTCGCCCTTGGCATACGCTTTCTATGGACTTCATCACCGATCTACCTCCATGCTCCGGATACAATACGATTCTAGTAATCGTGGACTTATTCTCCAAGATGGCGCATTTCATTCCGCTCAAAGGCTTGCCAACAGCAGCAACTCTGGCCCGAGAATTTCTCGAAAACATCGTCCGACTGCACGGTTTTCCTTCGGTTCTAATTTCGGATCGAGGTAGTCAATTTATTTCTCATTTTTGGCGAAGTTGCTGGCGGTCGGCTCAAATTGATGTGAGACTATCGACCAGTCACCACCCTCAGACCGACGGACAAACCGAGAGGACCAATCAAACTCTGGAACAGTATTTACGCTGCATGCTGCAACAAACTGAAAAAACTTGGAAAGACATCCTTTGGATAGCCGAATATGCCTACAATAACTCTGTCCATTCGGGAACTGGGAAAACCCCGTTTTTTCTTTTGTACGGCAGTCACCCTCGAACCTCGGAGTTGGATCCCCTCCAAGATCTTGAAACACCAGCAGTAGACTACCTGCATTCTACAATCACCCAAGCCTTTAAGGAATATGTTTCTCACCTTCAAAGGGCTAAAGAACAATACAAGAAAGGAGCAGATCAACATCGGAAGGAAGCCCCTCAATATCAAGTAGGGGATCAAGTCTGGTTATCCACCAAATATCTACCTCTAAAAGGGCCACGCACATTCAACCCAAGATACCTTGGTCCCTATTCCATCACTACCATAGTAAACCCAGTAGCGGTCAAGTTGGACTTGCCCCCGCACATGAAGATACATCCGGTCTTCCACGTCTCTCTATTAAAACCCGTGCAACCTCAAACCCGACTAACTAAATCTCCAAAACCTATCCCAGTTGATGGAGAACTCGAGTTTGAAGTCAAAAGCATTCTGGACTCCAAGATCTCCAAATCTAAACTATTTTACCTAATTGACTGGAAAGGCTACGGCCCCCAAGAGAGATCCTGGGAACCTGCTGAATATGTCCACGCTCCTCGCCTAATCAAAAGATTTCACCGAACATTTCCTGACAAGCCAAAACCCCCGGAGAAGCCCGGTTTGGGAGGGGCCTTGCGGGGGGGTACTGTCATGATCTCTGCTTCCAAAAGGTCAGGGTTTTCCCAACTCCCTTGGAAGCAGATCCATAACCCAGGTTCCGAGTGCCAACCAGTCCCAATTGGGACCTTTTGGACCCAGTCCTGGCGCCAGTGGCACCAGGCTCATAAATATGCCCAGTCCCAGCGCTGGAAGCGCCGGGCTCATAATGCTTGGGTGGACTTACCTGCAGCAGACCATGCTGCTTACTTGCCTGCCAGTTGAGCCTCTGATCCTCTTCTGTTTGGAACTACTTTTCCTGTTGGGTGGGGCAGGAGCCACTCCCTAGATTCAGAACACTGGAAATCTTCTGGAAAGCAGGAACTCTTTTCTTACCTAGGCGTGGCTGTGGAAGGAGACACCTAAGCACTACAGGAGGCTATTTAAACCACACCGATGGATGAATCTTGCTTTGCGTTATTCTGCATCCTCTGCAGCAGAACGCTCATCGTGTCTTCTGCATCTGATCCTGGGCCTAAGGAAAAAGGCTTACCATCCTGAATCCAGTCTTCAGCAACACCTATAAAGACAAGAAAGAACAGGTTAGCATTACGGTCTTCAGTGACAGCTCTTCACTTACCTGGTCCATCGGCTGTCACCAACGCCTCGCGCTGCATTCCGGCATCTGAAAGACAAAGGCTTACCTACTCTTCGTGCGCTCCGGAGGTCTTCACACTGCATTCCGGCATCTGAAAGACAAAAGCTTACCAACTCTTCGCACGCTCCGGAAGCCTTCAGCGCTGCATCCCGCATCTGAAAGACAAAACAAGGTGCGTTTAAAGACATTGGGGAACTTTAATACTCACGTGCCATTACTCCTTTCCACATCTAACCCAGTGGGTATTCCGGCACCCTGCAGCCGCTCCGAACTTGTACCTGCAAAATAAAAAGACAGTTAGAGCGCATCGTGAAGCAGGCAACAAGCGCTTACTTACGTGCTTCCAGGCGCTTCTATTCATCACACGGGCTCCATCTTCAACTCACTTCAGCCCGTCATCCGCCATCGCCGGAACCCTGCAAAACAAGAGACATCATTACTAAAGACTTTAAAGACATTAGAATTACTCGAAACTTACCGTTCGTGCAGTAAACGACGGACAGCAGTCCTCTGAAGTCAAGAGGCCTGCTCCCCTTATCCAGTGAAGAAACTGGTTACAGCACCCTGCCCCGAGGCAGATGGAGAGCACAGCGTTCACTTACCTAAGGTGAGAGCGTTAACCTTTGGGGTTCTACAGGAGAAGAGAAAGGGAAGAAGAGAGAGACATTCAATAACCCAGTCCTTAATCCCATATTTTCTATCTGCAGACATCTTACCCTTTGAGTCAGACATACAGTGCACAGAGGTCCAGCCAAAGAGCCAGCCGTGTGTTACACATCACCTTTGAAGATACGGTATACGCCCTGTCAAGACCGGCGCCTCTACGGGAATCAGGTGAGCGTTACTCATAGTTACGTTGTTTGGGCGACCGATGCTTCTAGTTGGGAGGAGTATGGGGTGGGGGGTTAAGGGTTTGTTAAGGACAGCTTCAACAGGGACCAATCGAACTTATAGGAGCATGTGGCTGGAATGGATGTTAGGACCCCATGGGCTTGGCTCCAACAGGCATATATCGCCACCGGAGGCTATGAGGGCCAATACTAATACATGCTCACATGGCAGATGATAATAGTAAGGCGGACGCCCTCAGAACACTAAAGCTCATGTCTTGGAACGTAAATGGCCTGGGCAATGCCATCAAGTGTCGCCTGGTGCGCCAATTCCTGAATAGACGGGGGGCAGATATAGTGTTCCTATCGGAGACACACCTTGCAGGCACAGAATGTACCCTATTCAGACGTATGAATTACAAGCTAGCATTCCACTCGGGCTTCACGATGGGCTCAAGAGGCGTCATGATCCTGGTGCACAAAACTCTCCCCTTCCAACTCTACAAGGTGACTCGTGATACAGGTGGCAGGTACATATATGTGACGGGTGAGTTGTGGGGACAATCCGTGGCACTAATAGCAATCTATGCACCACCAACCCTCCTAGAGCCACTACTCACCGACATTACCCCACTAATCGCTAATGATACCTCCAACTGCATGATACTAGGTGGCGATTTTAATGAAGTCATGAATGTTACCCTGGATAGATCACACATACGTAACAGGAATCCCAACATCCCCACCAGACTGGCCACGTTCGCCAACGCACTCGGCCTTTGCGACGTTTGGAGAGAACTCCACCCAGACACTAGAGCGTACTCCTTCCATTCGGGGGCCCATGCCTCGCTCTCCAGATTAGATTACTTCTTCACCCCCGCAACCGACCTTTACAGAGCACGGGAGATAAACATACTGACTAGAGGCATCTCCGATCACTCTCCGATTGAAATGTTACTCATGACATCCCGGAAGATCCCTCTGCCGTGTTGGCGCCTAAACAGCTATCATTTGGGGGACCCTGAGCTGGTTGATAAACTGCAGGAAACCACTAACAACTATTTCGAGCAGAACACACAGGCAGGAACAAACCCTGAAACGCTGTGGGAAGCCTATAAAACGGTCCTAAGAGGCGAGCTATTATCGTGGACAGCGGCCCAAAAGAGGCAGCACGTGAGCAAGACCCTCGAAGCAGAGACTCAAGTCAAACAGGCAGAAGAGGACCACATAAATGAAAATATGCCAGCCACTAACCGGGCACTGCTGCTAGCACAAAAAAGATTGCAAAGCATCGCGATGGATAATGCCAGACAGGCACACACTGCGATGAGAGCAAGGATCTACGACACAGGCGATAAGGCAGGCAAGATGCTGGCGTGGCTGGAAAGGAAGGAGCGGGGACGCAGCCATGTCCAGAGGCTCGAAGCAAAAGGATTGAATACAGGAGCAACAGATCAGGAAATAACCCAAGGCTTCGCGGAATACTATGCTGAGTTATATAGTGAACCCACAACTCCGATGGACGCCTCGGTCATGGATCACATCGACACCCCGGCCTTAAATGAGGCGCAACGGGAGCAGCTGGAGCGGGAGATCACAGAGGATGAGATCTTGGATGCCATCTCTGGTCTACAATCCGGCAAGACCCCTGGCCCAAATGGCTTCCCGGTGGAGATATGGCGTAAGGTAGGCACTAATGTGGTAGCGCCCGACTGCGGCAAATGTACCTCCATGCACGAGAAAAGGGCATCCTCCCTCCAGATCTGCGAGAAGCAACAATAGTAGTGATACCCAAACCAGACAAGCCCCCAGAGAGATGCAATTCGTACAGGCCCATCTCACTCATTAACTCTGAGACCAAAATACTTGCAAAACTATTAGCAGACCGTTTACAAAAGGTAATTCCCACCCTGATACACCCGGACCAATGCGGCTTCATGCCACAAAGATCAACCCGCATGAACCTCTGCAGGCTATTTTCAGCGCTGGAAAGGGCCAACAGCATACAGGGGCCACTAGCCCTGTTAGCAATTGATTTTGAAAAGGCCTTCGACACGGTGAGATGGGAAGCCGTCTGGACCATAATGCGCCGCATGGGCTTCGGCGAAACCTTCATGAGCTGGGTGCGACTGCTGTATGAAGCACCGATTGCTAGGACCAGGGTCAACGGTTGGCGATCGGAACCCTTCAGGCTCGGAAGAGGAACAAGGCAGGGCTGCCCACTATCGGCTATGATCTTCGCCATTGCCATCGAACCCCTGGCGATCCTGCTGCGAAACACTCAAACCTGGGAGGGCTTCCGATGGTCCGAGAGCTGGGAAGACAGAATATCTCTTTACGCGGATGACCTACACATCTACCTGAAGGACCCGAACGCATCGTGCCCCAAGGTTGTTCAATTACTGAGGCAATACGAGGTATTTTGCGGATTACGTGTGAACTGGTCCAAATCCATTCTTTTCCCTATAGGGGGCACCCCGGTGGAGGATCTAGCGCCGGGCCCCTACCAGATCGAGAAGGAGCAGTTCAAATACTTGGGGGTACGTGTCACGACGCAACTCACAGAGTACCAAACTGAACCTCTCTCCCTTGATAACAAGATTCGCGGATGACACTCGCCACTGGATCTCCCTGCCGCTGACGCTGCTGGGAAGGGCGGCGCTGTTCAAAATGATTGCCCTACCTAAGTTCCTATACATCCTGCAAAACGCACCTTTGCACATTCACTATCAGGACTTCCACAAAATTGAGTGCATCCTCCGAAAATTGCTCTGGAAGGGTGGACACCCGAGGATCGCGCTTGCCACTCTTCAGAGGTCCATCTGGGAAGGGGGGATTGGGCTGCCCAGACTGCAATCATACTATTGGGCCGGCCAAATGGAAGTGGTGAATGATATGCTTCATGGCGACAGGGGCCTACCACACATCAGGGGCCTCCACTGTAACACCACAATGAAACCAATAGAGCTCCTCTACAGGGACCTGGACCGACCTCCGAAACCAGACATGGCGTCCCACATAATGAGAGTTTGGAAGGAAGCACTTCGATACTTGGGCTGGGGAGGGAATATAACTATGGCCCAACCGTTGTGGAACAACTGCAACCTCCCTGAAGTACGAAAGCTGCCAAGATGGCCCGAGTGGACCCAACGCAGTGTCTCTAATGTCGGAGATGTCGTGCATGAGGACAACCTAGCGACGTTCGAGACATTGCAAGACAAATTCTCCCTGCCGGACACAGAAAGGTTCCACCATATGCAACTGAGCCATGCTTGGACGGCTCATCGCCAGACCATACAAGATCTGCCGGAAAGCTCCCCTCTAGAACGCAACATAGTCCTAGATCGGGTAGAGCGGAAGGTTACCTCCACAATGTACAATGTAATAACCTCATTCGCGACATCGGAACTTTCCAGTCTAAAAGCAAAGTGGGAACGCGATGTAGGCCAGCTTCTGCCAGAGGACTGGGTGGAGGCCATGATGTACCCGCGAGAAACAACTATCTCCTCAAAGCTCCGATTGGTCCAGCTGAAGATCCTGCACCGTACAGACTACCCGAGAGTGGCCCTACTCCGTTGGGGGAGAGCTTCGGATGCAAGATGCCTGCGCTGCAAGCGAGAGGAAGGTACCTTTTTTCATATACTATGGGAATGTGGTAATATCCAGCAGCTCTGGCAGAAATGCTGTGACAAACTATCCAGAGTCTTGGGTAAACCGATACAGAAGTGCCCGAAGCAACTGCTATTAGGGATCTCTGGTGATTCTGACCTCTCCCGCTATGAGAAGCTGCTATGGTCCACGGCGATGGCGATCCTCAGGCGGAACATTGCACAATTGTGGGGCTCGGAACGAACACCCAGTTATGAGCAATGGGTTACGGATGTGGACATATGTGCCGTGATGGAGCACCGTGTGTACAAAGCAAGAGGTTGCCCGAAAAAAGCAGAGACAATATGGAAAAGGTGGGAGGAAGATGACTGAGAGTCAAGAGCAAGCACTGTAGTCGATAAGACTGTCAGAGGCCCACTAAAGGGGAAATATTGAACCTACTAAGTGCACCCTATATCACAAGGACATCCGATGTCAACTCTGACGTAATGTTGTACCATGGTCCCTGAAGCTGAAATTGTTAATGTTATTGTTTTTCTTGTCTGCCGCGCTCCTCCCCTTCTATCCCCCCTCCTCTCCTCCGCCCCCCCCCCACTTTTTTCCTTCTTTCCCTCCCATGTCCCATGGCTGGAGCGTAGAGAGATGAATGTAATGTTGTTTAAATTTAAAAATCCTGGCTGGGTAGCGGAAGTGGCATCACATGACCCTTGACCTCTCGTGACATCACTGGACGTGATGTCATTTGACCCCACCCCAAAGGGACTGCTCGGGAAACGATGGTACACGACCTTCCACCCCTTGACAAAACAGGAAGTGGAATCACATAGCATTGTTCCTGAGTACACTACGAAAAATATGGTTACAATATCACTATAATGTGATATACATTTCTTACAGGAATGGATCACCATATCTGTCGTTAATATCAGTGCGTATAGCCCCATATTACCAAATTACTGTGAATGGAAGCAGACGTCCAAGGCAAAATGATAATGATGTGTTATTACAAAGCACTTACGCTTCAGCGCTTTATATAGAACAAATATACTACAATATCACCCAACCTATGTTGGTGCTCATTTATCAACCTCAGAAGGATGAAAGGCTGAGTCTGAAATGGATGCTTATTCTACTGAAAATGTTTTTTTGGAGGTTTTTGTCTGCATTGTGAATTTGGGGTGTTTAAGAACAGACTAAATCAGTGACTCACCCCCTGAGGTGTGCCTGAAATAAGCCTTTAGTGAGTCAAGTAGTTATTGTATAATATCCCAGAAAGAAACAAGGATTTGTTAGTCCTATTCTTTCTTATTTAGGGTCATTGCTCAAAGTGTTACATTTGTGGAACCCCCTGTTTTTTAATAAGAGGCCTGAACAAGAAAGCCAGCCACTCCTGACAGAAAGAGCCATATGGTGCTGGCCATATTTGTGTAACTTTTTTTTTCTTCTTGAGACTATGAGGGTAGCAAGGGTGGCCTCAGAGGTCGCAGGCGACCCCCAAATGATGTCCCTGGTCAGCTCTCTGGGATTCACTCCTGTGATGGGTTGTAGGATGAGCACAGTTACTAGAAGCATGCAGTTAACTCACTGAGGCATCTCGCTAGACTTCTAATCGCTGTATAAAAAGGAAGTTATTGGTGAAAGGTGCAACGCGTTGAGAAAGGTCTTTTTCACTGTTTGCAATTAAGTGTCACATGTAACATGCCAGGGGCGCCAAGGGGTGGCCAGGGGTCGCATTCCCCTGCTTTGGTGATGGATATTTGATGTCCCTCGGTGATGGTGTAGAGGGATATGGGATTATAGACAATAGGGGTCATTACGAGTATGGCGGTAGGGGCTTAATGGCATTAAGGATGGCGGTGCCGTTAAGCCCCTACCGCCACATTCCGAGGTCCCTTAGCGGGTCCCAGCAGGAACCGCTGGTCTGACCAGCCATTCCTTGCGGGACCCGTTAAGGGACCTTGGAGCTAATAACGGGCCCGCAATTTGCAGACCCGCTATTAGCGCCTCCCCCATTCCCATTGAGCCCTATGGGGGCTCAAATGAGAATGGGGAATGGTTTGCTGAATGGGGATTTACCGAGTGCGCATAGGTCGTAATATGTGGGTCAATGAATAAGAGCTGATGGAAATTGATGAGTTAATAAGGTAATTTGCTTTATGATCCACACTCCCACCCTCTCCCAAACCCAACAACAAAACACCAAAAAAGGAAACTTCTACAGTGGGCTAGAAATAAAAAAAACAAAAGTCTTCAAAGGGGATGGAGAGGCAGAAGGGAAGCAGGTGTTAGGTGTAGACCCAACTGCCCAAAGTCTGGGAGGGGATCGCTCGAGAGGTGCACCAAGATGGCCGCTCCTATGTGAGCTCCCGTGAAGCCTGCTTCAAATCCGGTTATAATCCTGTCCCATCAAGGCTGTTCCACCCCGATTTACTCCTGGAGGCGTGCTGAAGCTGCTTAGGGTATGTTGCTCGGCTAGTGCTGAGTCAGCTGCATTCGAAAGGCAGCTGTCGCTGTGTGCTTGTGGCAAGGCCTGTGGGAGAGAAGGCAACATGGCTCCGCGGTGGGCTGCCGATCGAGGCGGGAGGTATTGCTGGGCTGATAATGCGGCCGGGGACAGTGAGGGATGAGCTGCCTCAAGTGAGGCCGTGCTGCTGCGATCATTGCGACGTACTTTGCTCTGCAACCCACAAGGTGCTGGCTGCTGGGCTGCGCTGGAGTCGGCTGTCCCAGGCAGCGGGCCGCTGCCGGAGCAGAGTGCGAGGAGGAGCTGGGAAAGGATACATGAGGACAGCGGATGGCACTTTCGCAGGACAGGTGTGGGGTACAGTGAGGGGAGGTGGGGGTCTGGGCACTCGCATGATGTGCCCTGTGGAACTCCTGGCCGCAGTCGCTCACGGTGTCTGCGGCTGACTCCCCCAATCAACTTCCTCGGGATACTGTCCGACCGAGGATTTGCTGCCAGCGGGCTGGGTTGGCCTCAGAACCTGGGACTGAGCTGGCATTCAGTAAGTGGTGGCTGGGCTGCTCAGGCCCTTTGATCAGGGGGTTCCCACTATTACGAACGTACAGCCGGGGGATCGGTGTGCAGCCAGGGAGAGTCACTGGGAAAACCTGCATTTCAGTGGAGAATTTCTGAGGCGGCTTAGCCTGCTGGAGCGGGATGGAGGATGAGAGACACCATTGAGCTGAGCCGGCAGAGTGGAGGAGAAGCCCCTGCATGGCTGCCATGGAGCTGTGAACTACGATCTATAGCTGAAGGAGGCCTGGCATTTCTCCTGCTGGGGTGTAGGTGCGTTGGCTGCTGTGGCAGAGCTGCAATATACTGGATCGCATAATTCCCGGAGTGTGAGGCGGACCTGGGAGCCCATTTCAAAAGGATTGCACAAGGTGCTATGGGGCCAGTTGATCCCAAACACTTGCTGGCGTATATTGCAGGCTGAGGAGCCAGAGTAGGATAAGAGATGCGGTCGCAGTGGGTGGCAATGATACTGGATCTGTGGACTGCTGTGGTGGGGTTTCAGTGTGCTGCGCTGACCTAGGCAATCCCTGCAGCACCTGTGGGTGCACGACAGTTGGTGTCTCAATGGGGAAGCATGAGAAGACACAGTCTAAACTAACATATGGCACCCCCTCACAGGCAAAAAGCACAGCGCGGGGAGCTCCTAAGGTGGAGGAGATGGTTAAACTGAGAACTGAACCCTCACCAGACATTCTTAAAAGTGCACCCTGACCCAGCAGCAGACTGGCATTAGTTCCCTGGACAATACAATCAACAGTCTAACCTGTAAAGTTGATCACATGCAGGTCCGGCTCAACAAACATGGCGACAGGTTAGATGAAGCAGAACAACGCCTCTCCATGGTGGAAGATGAGTCCTCCGCAACATCATGGGAAGTAGCCCACCTTAGTAAGGCAGTCAAGACAAGAAAAGCAGGATGATTTGGAGTCCAGGTCCAACCGTAATCATCTCAGGATGATTGAGGTGCCGGATTAGGCAGACAGAGTATATACAGAGGATGTGCCATGGTTCAGATAGAGCGTATATATTTATATCCTCTGTGCACGATTCGTCCTCCAGGCTGGACTATATTTTGGCTTCTGCAAATAGGTCAGGTTGGTTCTCAGAGTGTAAGATCCTAGCGCACATGCTTTCCGACATCGGTCCTTTTGTTGCGACTTTCCTCATCCCTCTGAAGCGGCAGGGTGGCAGGAGTTGGTATTTTAAGAACTAGAGCTTGAGGGACACAGCGTTCCAGGAGGAAATGCGAGAGGGCGTGCATCACTTTTTCCAAGAAAGAAAATGAGAGTTCTGTGGCCTCTTACTGCACCATTTGGGAAGCCTTTAATGTGTGGTAAGTGGACAACGCATTGCCAAAGTGGCGGGGGTCCTCAGAGCTATAAGAGCAGAGTTGGCAGCTCGTGAAACTCAATTGCGGTAGTTGGAATCGGGAGCGGGGTTCCCACAGAAGACAATGCATAGGCTAGATTCCAGGAGGAACTGCGGTTGTTTAGGGATGCAATGGATCGGGGGTCAGGTTCCTTAACAGGAGAATGGATATGGGAAGGGTCAAAGGAATGGGACCTTGCTGGGTCATCCGATTAAGGCCAAAAATTCTAAGTTGCACATCGCAGAGATAGAAGGCTGGGTGGGGTGGGGGCGTCTTTTGCAGACAGATGAAGAGATAATGGGGGCATTCGTGTATAATTATAGGGCTCTGTATTCCTCCAGGATCAAGGTAGGGCAGGACATGATTAATGAGTACATGGATCAGGTGGGGCTCTATTGGGTCACACAGCAGGAAAGAGATTGGTAGACCGCTAACAGAACAAGAGATCCATGAGGCTATCAAAGCACTTCCCGTTGGCAAAGGTGCTGGCCCAGACCGACCCTCGTCCAAATTTTATAAAGCCTGCGCTAATATATTGGTCCATCCCATGCTTTGTATGTATCAACAGGTGATGCGTGACGGCGCACTACCTGAGTCGATGCGCAAAGTGGTGATTGCTCTTCTCCTAAAGCTGGGAAAGAGCGCAGAGAACTGCTCGTCATAACGCTCAATCTCCTTGATAAATTTTAACCAGGGTGTTATCTAACAGGCTTGGCCCGGTAATGCCTAGATGCGTCCTGGCTGATCAGGCTGGATTTATTCCCAGGAAGTCCCTGTCATATAGGCTCCGCAGAATATTCGGCCTCCTCTTGGTTGTGGAACAGCAGTCCTCAGTGGTTGCAGCCCTTCTCGATGCCGAAAAGGCACTTGACTCGATTGAGTGGTAGTTTTTTTAATTGTTCTTAGACGCATTGGGTATGGGAGAGGAATTAATAAGGCTGGTCTCCCTGCAATTTGAAGGCGCAGTGGCACGTCTCCGGCGGAACAGTAGACTCTCAGCCCGCATTATGATGGAAAGGGGAACACAGCGGTGCTATTCCCCTTGACCAACGGGACTGAGAGGTTTCAGGAGGAGTTCAATTTCCATTGGCACTCAAACACCCTCGTTATCTTGGGGTGATGGTGGCTAGGTCACGGGATGTGCTTTAACGGGAGAACATTGGGGTGAAGTTGGCAGATACCGAGGCTCTTTTTGTGGGATGAATGAAATTGGCTTTGTCCCTCTTTGGTCGAATATCGGTAATTCAAATGGTAATATTGCCCGGATTTCTCTATGCATTCCTTAATGGGCCATAGTGGCCCCTGCCAAATTTGTTAAATCCCTGAAATCCGTCAGCACCTTTGGAGAAGGGGGAGCATGCTCTTCCTGATTTTGAGGCCTACTGGACAGCAGCACAAGCATCCTTTCTACCACATTGGTATGATTGAAATACAGACGGGGCACATGTGCAAATAGAGAGGGTAATGGTCGCTCCATCGCTCATGAGGGCAGTTTTTCTCACTTGACTGTAGCAATTCACCAGGGCACGTAATATGGTTCAGCTTACCTGCAGTGCCTCGAAGTGGATACAGGGTAACACGCTTCTATGTGATTTTCCTGCATTTTAAAGCCTGAACACAAAAAAGACCCGTTTTTCTTAGCCGTTTTGTATTGGCTTTAAACCGAAATAGCACATACTGCCCCCCTCCTTGCCATCTTCACTGGTCCCGCTGATTCTCTTGTTAATCGGCGGGGGAGATAACCCCCCCAAAGCGCCCATTTTCCCACCCACCACCTCCGCCACACGCTTACTCCCTACACATACGCACACAGACACATACACCTACTCATGCGAACATAAACACACTCTTACACACACACACAAACTTACCTGTTCTCCCACAATGGCTCTTCCTGCTACTGACGTGCCTGTCAGCCCTTGCGCACACTCAGGTGCTGCAGGGGCATGACAGTTCAATTTAGAAAGACTACTCTGTGTGGTCACAAAGCAGTCTTTCCAAATCGATCTGCGGAATGCACTATTGCTAAGGAGGAAAGGAAGTGCCGGTCGGAGTAGGCAGCAAGCAAGTGCTGGGTGGGGGGGGGTGGGGGCTGGGATAGGCGAGTGCTAAGGGGGGGCAGGTGGACAAGTGTCAGGGGAATGCAGAGAGTGCAGGGAAATGAAAGTCCACATGCTAAGTGCAAGGAAGGGGCTGTATAGGCTCAGGGGGCGCAGGCACAGCCAGGCTAGTGCAGGGGGGAGCCCAGAAGGAAAAGTGCAGGTTGGGGGCGTGGGATCAAGGGAGACCAAAGTGCTGGGATAGACTGAGCGAGGAGGGCCTGGTGCCCTGCATGAATCCATCAGAAGGACCCAGGCAGCAAGCCAAAAGCCGCAAAATGGACATTAGCATGGGAGGGGAAGCAGGAAGGAGGAAGAAAAAATGATGGTCTTGAGACGCTTCCAGAAATTAAGGAGATCCGGCTCAAGTCTGAGAGGGGCAGGGAGGCCATTGCAGAGGGAAGCTCCTGAGGAAGGGAGAAAACTACCCCCCACTCTCTGCTTGGAAAAGCTTCTGATCTGCAAAGAGTTGGAGCTGGAAGACTGAGGGGCTTTAGCAGGGAGGTATTTAGGGAGAGAGAGTTGGATGTAGAGTGGTCTCAGGCCCTCGAAAGCCTTGTGGTTGATGCACAGGGTCTTGAACTTGATCCTCGCAGCAACCGGGATGCAGTGGAGAGATTTTAGGGCTGGAGAGGTGTGGCCCTGGGTTTTAGGCCAAGGATAAGTCTTGCAGTCTTATTGTGGATTAATTGAAGGGGGTGAAGGGAGGATTTAGGCAGAATGAGGAAAAGGTTGTTTTAGTAGTCCAGCCTAGAGAGGACCAGAGCTCAGGAGACATTGAGTTTGTGGTGGAAAGTGGGCAAAGGGAGAATGCCTCTGAGGAGGTACAGCAGGTAGTGGGCCTGCTTGGCAAGGTCCACGATGGGAGGAGAAAAGGGGAAAGAGGAGTCAAAGATGACACCAAGGTTCTTTACCTCATGATGGTGAGGGGAGGATACCCATGGAGGGCGGCCAGAGAGTAGGAAGGAAGGAGGGGGCCTGGGTCCTGATGAGAATGATCTCAGTCTTACTAGCATTAAGGCAGAGATTGTTGGCAGTGCACCATGCCTGAATAGCAGACCGACAGTCAAGAATGAGAGAGGGAGGAGAGGAGGCAGTGGAGGGAAGCTTGAAGGAGAGCTGTGTGTCGTCCCTACAACACTGGAAGTGAGGATAGAAGGTGGAGATCAAATGGGCTTGAGGGGCAAGGTAGATGTTGAAGAGCCACGGCGAGAGGATAGAGCCCTGAGTGATGCCGCAGGTGGAAAGTGTTGTTGAGGAGGGAAAGGGACCCCTTTGAACTTGAGATGCTCAGTGAGAGAGGAAGGAAGTCAACCAGTCCAGTGCCAAGTCTGTGATGCCAAGGCTATCACATAGCTGATTTAAAAGGGTGGCATGATTGATCATATCAAAGGCAAAGCAAAGGTTAAGTAGGAGGAGAACGGAGGGAAGTTGGAATCAAGGTTTGAGAGCAAGTCCTCATGGGTGTTCAGGAGAGCAGTTTCCGTGCCTCTGGCTGCTCTGAAGACAGACTGGTGGTCGTGGATACAACCAACAGATTCAGTGTGGTGGATCAGCTGGGATATGACCAGCTTCTCTAAGAGTTTGCCAATAAAGAGGGCAATGGAGATAGGGTGGTAGTTAGTCAGGCATGAGGGGTCAGCAGAATGCTTTTTGAGGTGAGGGTGCATGAGGGAGTGCTTGAGGAGTAGCGGGAAGGAACCACTGGCAAAGGAGTGATTGCAGAAATCAGCTAAGGCTGGGGCAAGGGAGACAATGTTTATTTATTTATTGTTTGCTTGTTAGGCGCTTATAAAGGAAGTACATTCTGTTTCAAAGCACCCACAGGGCAGCAGGGAGGGACCATGGGATAGCAGTACAATTAAATACAGAGGGGGAACGGATGGCCGAGCCTACTGTGCCTTCGGAGTATTCAGAACGTGCAAGTGCAGGAAGGAAGAGGGCAGTGGGGTAGCTGCTGTGGTGTCCATGCTCGAGGGAGATCTGTAGATGCAGTGCACGGTATGGTAAGTGCTATGCGGCCAGGTGCAGCGTTGGGTGGAAAGTGCGAATCTCCAGTGCTGAGGGTGTGCCCAGGCAAGTGCTGAAGGAGGACAGTTGCTGGGAAGATTAGGTGTGAATGGTCAGAGGCCCCGAGGATGCATAAAGGCGCAAAACACCAATCACAACAACTGTGGGAATAGCAAAGGAAGGGAGAAGGGAAGGATAGTCCTTGATAGTTCTGGAAGAGCAGGGGAGCACCTGTTTGGAAGAGACTTTCATAGAGAAAACGTGTCTAGAAGCCTCATGCAGTGATATGGGCAAGAAAGAGGAGAGTAGGAGGGAAGGGGAGAAAGGGGCCAAAGGAGGCCTGACAGTGTGTGAGGGAGAGGGGAGGGATGAAGAGGAGAGTGAGGACAGGATGTCCTGAGTTTTGGTTATGAATTTAGAGACAAGTGCAGTGCAGAGGGTCAGTGATGGCAAAGGAGAAGTGGAGACGGCAGTAGAATTGGCAAGTTCCTTGCAGATTCTGAACAGTTCAGCCATGTTGTTAGTGTCCCCAGAGATGCAGGCTTGGATATAGGCCTTCTGCTTCGAGCGGATGGAGAGTCTGTATTACCTTTGGAGCCGGCGGCAGGCCAGTCTGTCAGTGGATGTGCTTGAAGCCTGCAATTTCTACTCAGCAGCTCTGCACTTGCGTTTCAAAGAGGCCAGGTTGGAATCATACCAGGTCTTGCAGTTGGAGGCAGGTTTCATTGTGAATCCTCATGACAGGGGCAAGGATGTCCAGAGTTTTGGAGATGGAGAGTTGAAGGCTGGTAAGGGCTGTGTCAGTGTGAGAGTCAGAGGCCGGAGTGTGTGGGGGAATGAAAGTGGTGGCAAAAGCAGTAACGGACACTTGCTTTATCAGTCGAATGACGGAGAAGGAGACTGGCAGTGCAGGTATAGGCTTAGCTGGAGGAACTAAGAGATCCAGGTGAGTCGACAGGAGAGCATGATCAGACCAGGAGAGAGGTGTAGTGAGAGGGTTGGAGATGGGGATGTCTGCTGAGAACAGAGCATGTAAGTTGTGTCCATCTGAGTGCGTCGGACCGGAGGGAGGAATGGCATGGGGAAGGGAGTCACAGAGGCTGCAGAAGTGTCCAGAGGCCACATTAGGGGAGTCAAGGTGAATACTGAAGTCTCAGAAGAAGAGAAGCTTGGAGGTGGAGGCCAGGAGAGAAGAGGTGAGGTCAGACCACTCTGAGAGGAAGAGAGCGACCAGAACTGGGGTCCTGTAGATGTTGGTAAGAGTCAGCGAGAGGATTGGAGAGACACCAAGCCTGAAGACAAGGCATTTGAAGAAAGAGTAGGACTGAGTGGGTATAATAGTAGTAGGGACCAATTCAGGGAAGATCAGAGCCACTCTCCCCCCCAGACCAGTTAGGCCTCGGCTTAGAGGGGCTCTTGTAGTCCTGAGGGAAAGGGTGTGACAAAGATAGTGACAGAGCTGGCCATGAACCATTTCTCGGTGAGAGCAAGGACGTCAAGGTCGAAGTCCTCAAGGAGTTGGCTGATGTCAGAGGAGTGTTTGATGGCAGAGCGAGCGTTGAGGGCAGCTACATTGAGTGGTGCCAACCTTTGAAGGTCTTCGAGGAGGGGTACAGGAATGTGGTACAGCCGGTGGTGAAGAGGCCAGAAGGGTGGCAGAAGGAGGTTTGGCAGGAGAAGGGAGGAAGTTGATGAAAGACGGAAAACGCCTGTCAAGAAAGTGGAGGTTGGGCTGAGAGCCCTGCACCATGTCACTGTCATTTTGGTAGACATTAATCATGCTCTGGAGGATGGGAGGTGTGCCAAGAGTACTTACCTTCAGGTTCCACCATTAATGGGTAAAGAAGAGAAACGGTGGAGCACTGAGACCATATGGAGAATCCAAAGGTCTAGAGAGGGAACGACAAAAAGAATGTCAGTGAGAGTCTGCCTGAAAGAAGCGTTGCGATGGGCAGGCCTAGATTGGTGACCAGGAGATCTTTCTTGAACTCTTTTTCCAGACATAGAAAGAGAGATAGAATAACTGATAGAATAGCAGTTAGAGAAGATAGGAGAGATGGAAACCACCATCGAGGTAGAGAGCAGACAGATGGAAGGGAGATAAAGAGAGGGAGGGAGAAACTACACAATGCGTAACAAACTCACCACGCGGCCTAGCAGCAAACAAAGCAGAGAATGCAAAACACCTAGATTCAAAACACTGATCCAGTTGCTGGATCATATATTGGTCACTTAAGCATTGAAGTGCCAGCTCTTTAGCTTTGTCCTGAAGCCACTGTGATCCTTGATTGTGGAGATCCTATTTAGTACAGTTTTGCAGAGTTCAGCCATGTTGTTGTCGAAAACCAATCCTTGGTGCAGCACATTCCCCTGTTCTTGGATGATCTTTCTTTGGATGAAAGTCTTTAATGACTCCAAAGGGACCACTGGGCAGCTCCACTCCCTTTGTGGATCCAGTCCTCTTGGTTTATCTGCTTGTTTCCCAGCGGGGATTGGCGAGGGGGTCTCCTACCAGCTGTGATGGGGAGGGGGAGGCAGCCCTACTCGCTTCGCATCCTGTGAAACCTGCTGCAGGGTCATCTGGCCAAGGCCTTTTTGCTATGAAAGTCCACATACCCACCAGATTGCCCTGTTTGGCACCCTTGCAAGGATGTTGTGCAGCATGACACAAGTTTTTGCAGTAACACCTGGAGCATTCCAAGTGCCAGGTGGAATTACCAATAAATGATCTCAGACCCAAATAACAGGACAGAATTAAAGGATAGTTCCGGGACTTTTTTTTTATTGTCCCTACGGGTCGGCCATGTGTTTGTAAGCATAAATCGGTAGATCGTAGGAAACTTTCCTATGGACCTTACCCGACTTTTCGCCCATTATCGCACTCGAAATCAGCCTCCATTTTGTGATAATCCTATCATTCCGCCGCATCGACCTGGCTCACCTGCCTTTGCGGCACTAAATCAAATCCCCCGCCCCTGAGCCTGACATCAGCAGACGCGTACTGCCCATTTCAAGCACGTCTCGTGTCAACAATCGCTGCGCCTCAGCTATTGACGTGTTGCCATGGAAATGGCAGGACGCCTCTTTCCCCAATAAGTATAAACAGACTGTTTCACAACATACAGCAGCAGATTTTCGATTCCATTCCTCTCTCTGTGTTACTTTGAGCATTCTGTGACTCGTTTCAGTGCTCTGGTCAGCTACCTTCGCCGCTTGTAGCCCGTGTGAACACCTGTACCATCTCTGTAAATTATTTTACTATCTTTACCGCACAATGGCCACAATAATGCCGTATATGTACGAGCCCGAGTACACCGAGGAGGAACTACTGGAAAGGCAAGCACGCGAAAACGATGGGGATTCGGACGGCAGTTGGGAGGACCAGTCAACGGATGAAGAGCCTGGACCATGTCGCATGGACGGCGTCTCCACCTGGTGCACGTGCAATCGGTGCGAGCTAATGCCAACTGAGGAGGAGAACTGCTGCTGCCGTGAAAATTCCGGGTGCTTGGCCTACATTTCGGAAAGCGAGCAAAGTCTGCAGGAAGGCGAGCAAAGTCCGCAATGCATCACCGAGCTGCCAGAGTTCAGGGAAGCCTGCCTCTCACGGACAGTGTTGAGGATGATGATGGTGCTTATGCACGAACTTCGTGGCACTGTTCGTCCGCGTAATCCGAGTAACGAGTAAGTATACTCTGTTTGTGATGTCAGTGATGCCACCACTATTTCATGGTCGTCTCCCACATATAAAATTACATTTACATATCATTCGAACGCATGTAAATTGGTTCCATATAGTGCATTTTCTAGATATAATTTTTTTCTAAGAAAAATGACATGTGTTACCTGAATCGACATTGATAAGAAAGTTTGGTCAGTTTAATACAGTTTGCATCTTTTTTTTTCACAGGTGGTACAGGCTGGTGGCCTATCGTTGCTTCACTTGGTGGCTTCACGGGAGGCTCGGACACCGCGTTCGGAGAGTAATACCTGCCTGTGCGGTACTTGCCATTAGACAACATTTCCCCAGTGACAGTGGACAATACCGCGGATTTTCCCTCGATGTGCTGCAACCTCAACTTTACAATGTGTAATGTTTATTATTTATGTTTAACTAAAATCTAAAATAAAGCCCAACATATATTTTAGCAATGGTTGTTTTGATTTTTTAAATGAATCTAGTGTGTCTCCGTTGAATAGCCTTCCAGTGCCTTGTCTTGTCACACCACATGTCTCCGGCCAGCATCCTCCCTCACGCTGGCCGCACACCTTCAATCCACATAACCGTTGAACCCATATATGCAGCAGTCATACATATATTATTTTGTGGGTTGGCATCAAGCGTTGGCAATAAAAAGCTGTTGGATTTTATTGATACAAAACATGGTTATAGGTAAATAATAAATATGGTTGATCATAATAAATCCTCTTTTTGGGCACCGGGTACAGAGATGACCCCCATATATTCTCCTGGGAGGGTGAGGTATTTATAAACTCACCCCCCTGCCTTCCATGTAGTAGATCCTGCAGCCATCCTCTTACATTCAGTTAGATGGCCTCTCCTTGGTGAGGCCCTGCGGCAAACGGGTCTTGTCTGCACGACCACCGCCCCGATCCACCCCCCCCGCCCTATCAAAGGCAGTTCGCACCGGGGTACTTGTGCTGGCAAGTGGAGCTGTCAGGGAGCGATAAAGGCCAAGAGGTGCCAAAGACCATGTACACTTCAAAGTGGTCTATAGAGCATGGGTTGTTGTTCCCATGTCTACCTCCAGACCCCGTGTCTCCTGCCAAGCATCCCCCCTCACGCTGGACGGCCCCCTGCAATCCACATAAGTGTGTCTCCATTCACGAGTCTTCCTGTGTCTTGTCTGCACGACCACCGCCCCGATCCACCCCCCCGCCCTATCAAAGGCAGTTCGCACCGGGGTACTTGTGCTGGCAAGTGGAGCTGTCAGGGAGCGATAAAGGCCAAGAGGTGCCAAAGACCATGTACACTTCAAAGTGGTCTATAGAGCATGGGTTGTTGTTCCCATGTCTACCTCCAGACCCCGTGTCTCCTGCCAAGCATCCCCCCTCACGCTGGACGGCCCCCTGCAATCCACATAAGTGTGTCTCCATTCACGAGTCTTCCTGTGTCTTGTCTGCACGACCACCGCCCCGATCCACCCCCCGCCCTATCAAAGGCAGTTCGCACCGGGGTACTTGCGCTGCTGGCAAGTGGAGCTGTCAGGGAGCGATAAAGGCCAAGAGGTGCCAAAGACCATGTACACTTCAAAGTGGTCTATAGAGCATGGGTTTGTTGTTCCCATGTCTACCTCCAGACCCTGTGTCTCCTGCCAAGCATCCCCCCTCACGCTGGACGGCCCCCTGCAGACCGCATAATGCCACGACATATACACGTCATTCATTCACAAACACACCCCTGTTTCGAATTCTTTATAACCCACTTCATATTTCTAATGAGAACTTCTTTGCGCTTTGCTAGTCAACCCGTGAAGGTGCTGGTTATCTGCTCTTCGTCTCTGTGAACTTCCGTGACCACTTTGAGCAAACTCGTCAGTTTGCAACCTGTGAACTGCTCCCTGTTCTACGACAAGAAACTACTCTGATCCCTGCATCTAACTGTTTGTTCGTCAAGGTAAGTCCATGTACCATAATCATTTTGCGTCCAATTTTTTAATTTATATCTATTTGCTAGTAGTCATCAAATTGCATCCATGTTTTCTTTTCGTTCACGACAGTACATGCAAGGAACTAGTCACATGTTCTGAGTTTAGTCAAATTACTTTTTCTATTTTTTGAAAGTTATTGAAATACTTATCCGCATGTGAATAACGTGTATAGTTCCAAGAACCAAAACGGACCTTGCATTGAACCTTTTATGTGTCGTTTAATGTTTTAACACATTGGTATTCATAGAGAATTGTTGATCTTTACTTTTCAGAACTTTCCATAATGCCTGCCTGTTCCATTGGCGGTTGCCTTTCGAAGACCCATAACAAATCTGAAGATACTATAATGCATGTTTTCCCTAAGACAATAGATCAGATAAGAGAATGGGTCCGATATTGCGGATATCCAGCCTCTGAGCTAGAAAGTAGAGTCCTTGAAGTCTTTGCGGACAAGAGGGGTGATCGATACCGCATCTGCAGCAGGCACTTTAGCCCAGACATGTACTCCACATCATTGCTAATAAAGAAGAAAACACCGCGAGCGAGGCGAAAATTGCTCTCAACCGCTATTCCCACTCTATTCGTCCACATCCCTCCACTGGTGAGTCAAGTTTACGTATTTGTCTCTCGGCCTTGCGGTAGTGTGTAGCATTAGCTAACAATAATTTCCCCATTTATGTATCCACTCAATATGAAGGCGGAAGATTCTCCATCCGTGTCGTTATTGCAGTCATCAGCCACTTCAAGCGCCTATCGGGTAATCTTACTTAGCTATTCTGACACTGACTTGTTTTAGGCATGTAAATCAATAGTTTTAATTGATCGTGTAATCATTTTACCTAATGGTACACCACAGTACTCGTCCTCTAGTCTTTGTTTTCAGTTATAATTATTGTTATCCAAAATAATGCAAGTACTGTCTTTCAGGGAGATGCTGAGGAGTCCAACGCATTGACGACAACCGTAGATGTCACTCAGATGCTCGAGGTACGTTTCCGGACAGTTCCATCGATGGAGATCATCAGATCTTGCATTCTTGTAGCGTGATTGTTACACACAATGTTTCTTTCGTTTTTAGCCATTGGTATGTCCTTCTGTCGTCGCCCTCCTATGTGTCTTCTTTTTTCAATATTGTGTTCATTACTAATGAAAGTCCTATGTTTCAGGGAGTCGATGGAGCATTAGTCCAAGAAGAAGGGGGAGCATGCAGTTACGGGTCGGCGCAACAGCTTGCAGAAATGTGCACCGCAGTTACAGCGTCCCTTGATGTTCTTATGCATTTCGAGGTATGGATACTGACAGATCAATCATGCGAGATCAAATGACGTGATTACATCCGCTATACTTCCTTCTTTATTAATGCAAGTACTATGTTTCAGGGAGCTGACGGAGCTTCTTCAACAAGAACATCACCCCTAGTAGTTGATGCAGATCTCTGGGTGGTGACACTTCCAACGATGGAGCAAATCGAATCATATTTAGATATCCATTATTTATTTTAGACAACTGATCATTTGTGCAGGTCTATTTAGATGAGCCGTTGACGCCTGCAGAAAGTTTATGTTCTTTTAAACAAAATAGAAAACCATACTAATGCAATTACTGTGTTTCAGGGAGTTGCTGAAGCGTCATCTTCAATAATATCATCAATGGAAGTCTATGCGGAGCCCGAGGTATGGATCTTGACAGTTCAATCTAACTAGATCAACAATGCGTGAACTATTGTCGTTTGAATGTTCTACACAAAGCGTTCATTCGTGTTTTGCTATTGAGATGTACGTGGGTATTGGTCCCCAAGTACATTTTGTGTTTTCGATATTATTATACATACTAATGAAAGTTCTATGTTTCAGGGAGTCGATGGAGCGTCAGTGCATGATGGATGTGCTTATCATGAAAATATAGTCGTTGCAGCGCAAGAGGAAGTGGAGACATGCACACACGAGTCGGAGCAACAGCGTCCTGATGTTGAAGTTCGAGGCAAGAAAGTTTCAAAGAAAAGAAAGCAAAAGAAGGTTAGTGTCCTGGTCACTATATTATGTTGTCTTTCACTGTCAATAGTTCAATACTGTAAATTGTGTTTAAACTGAACATCCCTTTTCTAATCTGTCCTCTAGTTGCGAGTGGGTGTAAGAACTAGATCTACACAGACAGTGAAGCGAACGAGAGATGTTGCTTGTCAAACCTTTTGGCAGGGACTTGAGACTGGAGATGCATCGTGCCAATGGGAAGAATATGAAGTGATTGACAACGGAGCTATACCACCACCAGCCATTGATAGTGAATGTCCTCCTGGTAGTTTGGATGCAGTCGGAGATCAATTCACAGAATCCACACCCGCAAAAAATAAGAGCGCGCGAAAGTTGAAGACATTGTTTTTTTCTCCCATCTCCGGACAAGGAACAGATGTTGCAATGGAAGAGAATGAAGTGGACGACAATGAAACACCATCAATATCACTCAGCATAGCGGAAGACGATATCAGAGATTGTACCTTTCATGCGAGTGACATGTCCTCAACGTTACAGGCCGAACCAGCTGGGATGCAGAGTGACAGTATAAGGAAAGAGGCCAAATTCATTGTATTCGATAGCTGTTTGATGGATATTATTATGATGATGAAATGTGGGCATTGGGTTGGTGGGGAAGTATGTGGGGAGCCATTGATTAATGTGACTCGTGCAATTCGAGGCACTAACCTTAAAATACATGCCACCTGTACACAATATCATCCGTTCGCATGGTCTGCACAACCCATGCTGGGGCAACTGCCAGCAGGCAATCTACTTTGTGCAGCGGCCGCACTTTTTAGTGGTTCAAGTTTTAAAAAGTTACAGTATTTCTTTCAGTTTGTGGGAATCCATTTCATTGCGAAAAGTCAGTTCTACAAATACCAAACCGATTATCTATTTCCAGCCATCAGCGAAGCTTGGAGAATGGAAAAAATGTCAATGGAAAGTACATTCGCGGGCAAACGCTTCAGGCTAGCCGGTGATGGACAGTGCGACAGCCCAGGATTTTCAGCCAAGTACTGCACCTACAACTTTCAGGACATGGAAAGTAAGAAAATTGTGAGTTCGGTGGTCGTGCAGGTGTCACAAAGTACATCCTCAGTGGCCATGGAGAAAGTTGGCTTTGTAGCATCATTGCAAGAACTACAATCGCGGGGAATGGTGATCGACCTGATAGCCACGGACAGACACGTTTCAATTGCCAAGACAATGAGAGAAGAGTACAAAAATATAAATCACCAATTTGACGTATGGCATCTTGCAAAAACAATCAATAAAAAATTGTCGGCTGCAGGAAAAAAAAAAGATATGCAAGGTATTTCACAGTGGTCCAAGTCAATCAGCAACCATCTTTGGTGGAGCTCAAAAACATGTGAAGGGTCGTTGGAAATTCTACTGGAAAAATGGCGGTCAGTAATGTTGCACTGTAGCAACGTACATCGATGGTCGACAAATGAGCATTTCCACAAATGTGAACATGGCCATTTGTCCACAGAGGAGGCACGGAAGAAGAAGTGGTTGATTCCTTCATCACCCACTCACAAGGCCATTGAAAAGATTGTATTTGATAAAACTATAACAAGAGATTTGAGGGGACTCACGGAATTCTGCCACACAGGAGATTTGGAGGTGTTCCACAATATGTGCCTAAAGTACAGGCCCAAAAGATTGCATTTTGGCATGGAAGGCATGATAAATCGGACTCTTCTAGCGGTCTTGGCACATAACCATAATGTTGGCCGTCAACAAAGTAGGACGACCGGAACTTTAGGGACGCTTCGCTACAATAAGGCCTTCACTAAAAGAAGTAAACAATGGGTGATCAAACCAGTGTTTGAGGATATGCAATATGAGTTTATTGAGAGACTTATCGTAGATGTCCTCGATAGGCACATACATGGAGTGGTGAACGAACCTATGCAGGGGACAACTGCATTGCCACCCAACATTGCCTCTGTTCCATGTCCACCTAAAGCAGAGCTCATTGAGAAATACACATCACGGTTTAAATGATTGTAATTTGATTGTCTGTTCTCTCGAGTCTCCTCATGTTGCAGGCCCATTGCAATTAAACCAAACAGTAATATAAATCATTTTTACAAAAATTATAGAATGTTTCCGTATTACAAACACATGGCCGACCCATAGGGACAATAAAAAAAAAGGCACGCAGACAAGATGCCCTTACACTAACTGGAGCTAACTAGAAATGTGTGCTCGCTCAAAGTGAAGGTCAGCTGCTTTGATGTTTTGCTCGGGTGGCGGAACGGCCCACGACCCAGTATAAGGTTCTATTGTGATTTGACCTTGACAGGCCGGGACCATCCTGAAAGACTAAGAAAAGATAATGAATAAAATTTCAGAAACGAAACGATGAGCCACGTTCATTAGAAGAAGTAACGTCGGCAAAGAAGGAGTGGTGTTTCGGGTCTGCCCTACACAGAGACACAATGGAAAATGCAAATATAATGTAAGTAACTTTTGATGAGTTTATACCGCAATTTCATTACTATACAGTGGCTTTAAAGACGGGTTCAGTTGTACTTGTTCGTTCTATGTGGCATATTGTTTTCTACCGCGCACTATCTTGAGGAGAAACATCTGCTTTTACTGAAGCACCTCAAAACCTTCCTCTTTGCTTCTGCTTTCTCTCTCCCTCTCCCCTGCTACAACTGGTCCACTGTCTGCGACCTCGGTCCTGGGCCCTTCCACTCTCCACCTGCACTGCCTCCCTGTCAACCCCTGCACTGGGGGACTGTCTCAGTATCCTACAGCCCCCCCTTCCCAGCACTTGTTCTGCACTTACCTTGCACTTGCCACCAGCTGGCCCTATTTATTTATTATTTTATGCTACTTACCTTGTACTCCACTCCCCCCCCTACCTGCCTCGCCACGCCTTTAAACACTTGTGTACACCCAGTAGCGCTGTCCTCGCTATGATTTTAATAAGGATCTGATGGTGAGACTAATTTCATTTTTTATGTTTTTAGGTACATCATTCACTACTGTCTGTGTCACGAGTACCGGACACCGGCGGACGGCTTCTACAGCCGCCAGTTGCTTCTCCGCGTGAACAACGTTACCACCCTGACCATTTTATGGGACGATCGCCAAGTACAAGTATGCCCTTACGCGGTACTAACGGTTAGATGCAACATACCTACCGTTGTGGTGGCCTAGTGCCTCGTTGTTGGAACAGCCATGCGATTATCAGTGCGACCGAAGAGCTTATTTTTATCGTAAACCAACACCCTGTGTACTGCACACGAACATCGCTTCCCTCAAGACGAACTAATTTGGATCGAGAGCAAAGAAAAATGCAAATCGCTGAATATTCTCTAAACATTTGATGTCCAATAAACGTACTTTGCCAAATGTACAATCTTGCCGTTTGCTTTTAAACCACGGTTTCACATTCCGAATTGTGGCGCTGTATTGTGAGATGCTCTAAGACCCTGTGTACAGCAAAGGACCATCGCGTTCCTCAATACGAACTTTTTGGAACATGAGCAAATAAAAATGCAAATCGCTGAATATTCTATAAACATTTGATGTCAAATAAATGTACTTTACCACATTTACAATCTTGCGGTTTGATTTCAAAGTACAGTTTCATATTCCGAATTGTGGTGCGCTGTATTGTGAGCTGATCTGTGTTGATTTCCGGGGTCTGTGTGGAGTCGCGTAGAAGACGCCTGGGCGCGTTTGCCTACGCAGCTCAGTCACGTCACGGATAGAGGCGGGGAATATGAATGTTTTGATAAAGTCTGTTTCAGGGGTGGGGGATTTGATTTAGTGCCGCAAAGGCAGGTGAGCCAGGTCGATGCGGCGGAATGATAGGATTATCACAAAATGGAGGCTGATTTCGAGTGCGATAATGGGCGAAAAGTCGGGTAAGGTCCATAGGAAAGTTTCCTACGATCTACCGATTTATGCTTACAAACACATGGCCGACCTGTAGGGACAATAAAAAAAAAGTCCCGGAACTATCCTTTAAAGAATAAGGCAAAATACTACTGTATTATCAGCTCAAATAAAGTAGGGAAACTTGGTGAACAGATTGCAGCTCACGCACTCCCAAATACATTTTGATTATACAAAGGCTTTATACCCCGATGTACATCAACTATGACATCATCCTATGTGGCAAACAGTAAAAACCTATTGAAAACCCATTCTGTCCATTTCAACCTTTTATTTAGCGCTATGTGATATTTAATTCAATTAAGCTGGGTACTGTTACTCCTTGTGGCCTCTGGAGATTTGGTTGCTCCCTTTTGCATGTGATGTTTGCATCTTTAATTGTTCAATACTTGGCTCTTGCAAATGTTTTCTTCTTCAATTCATCTAAGAGAAATATGTCCGGCATGTGTATCTTATCCTCTTTGACTCCCCTTGTGCCTTGCAGTTTGCATCTTGATGTGGCATCCTTGATCCCAAGACAAACAGACATTCTTTGTTCTTCACACAAAGCTATTTTCCAGCACCTGTCAGCTCTGCAGTTCTGGTGCCTCCCTTCAAGGCTTCTCGGCTCAGTATTATACCAAACTGACGTCCATCTTTCTATCATGGCCGCTTTCTCCTGCAGCAAGCTTCTATATGGCTCATCTACCTGGCATGTCTGCGGATATAGATTTGCTGATTCTCTTCTTACTTATTTCCTTAGAATATGTGCTTTCTTCACATTTGCATACATGTTTCTCTTGTAACTTCCATTACATCTTCCTTTTCTGAGTATTTCACAGTTAGTTTTGCTACGTCCTAGTGTCTTCTCTTCATGACGCCACTTTACTCTGGTCTGATTTCACTTATAGTTCTATATTCAGTGGTGTGTACTGTGGGTTGCCTCAGAACTCACCAATTAAAATTACAAAAGTAATCCAAAAAGGAGTGTACACCATGCAAGAAGTAACGCAATTTATTCTTGGCCCAGACACATCTCGGAAAGTTTGTTATGGAACTTTGCATCAGTGAAGGTGTTCAGAATATTAAAGTTTGGTGGAAGAATGTATTGTGTTTGAAGGACTTAGATATTAAAGCTCGACAAAAAATGGGAATAATATCAATAATCATAAAATGTAGTTTCTCTTAAAACCTTTTTTCCCCTTGTAGGGTAGAGGTGCCATGAATATAGCACACCCAGGTCATGGTTGTGTGACTATTTGGGGGAATGGGAGGCGGGGGCAATACCGATCTGATAATGCCCTGGGTGCCAGTTACAAGCCTGAGCGAAGCAAGGGCTTAACGTAAGCTCGTTGGAAGGGACTGCGACCCCCCCCTCCTCACCAGGTACTAACTCTTGATAAGGCAGAAGGGGGCAGGTGGAGTGCAGAGAAGCCCACGGAGGGTCACAGAAATGCAATGTTGACTTGATTGACAGCAAAGAAGTAGTGACCGCAGGAGGGAATGACTCTGGATTTCCAGCTGAAAGGATGGTCACATAAGAATAGGGCTGGAGTCAACCGGAGATGAGGGGCCATATTTCACGGCACCCAGCTGAATTTTCTCCCACAGGAAGTCTGTAAGTAGGACAGCCAGTGAAGCTGGAGGTTACCACTCGTAATTCCACCTCTGGTAATTCCGCCAAAAGTTCCCAATGGCGTCATATGGACTCCAGAAAATGGGGATTTACACCACCTACCACTGCTTGTAATCATGTGGTAGATCCATGGGAGCAAGTGGGGGTAACTGTAAATCCGTTTGGTGGTATCTTGGAGGATTTTCCGCTAAAAGACCTCCAAACTCATAATGAGGCCCAACATTCGCTGCAAACAGGATCTCAGAGGTTGAGGCAGTACGATCCATCATGCCCTCGCCAAAGACGGACAGTGCAGCACCGCCAAAGTCGATGTCATCCACGTAGCCGGCGCCTCCACCAGATGAACTACAGAGCAGAAATTACCCACACGGCAGCTCGCAGAAGAACCATGCTGCTACCCACAGGTCCACTTCCTGCCACAGTCTGCACACGGCCGAGATGCACTTCTTTACAAAACCACCCACGATTCAAACAAAGATTTCCCCTAATGGGGAAAAAACCTTTCATCCAGAGAGAGAGGCTCGCACATGACCAACTTCAAACACAATTCCACTGTATCCTCCAGGGCACTCATCTTCTCCAGCAACCCTCGGCCTCTTCCTTGAGAACACAGCAACCTTGCCTCCGTCCTGGCCAGTCAAACCTTTCCCTCCACCCACCAGGGGGAGAATAGTAGGACAATGGCTGGACAGAGTCGGCCAGCCCTGCTCTACGTGCTGCTGGCCTGGTGCGCTCTCCTCACGCTCTTCGTCTTGGCGCTCACGGGATACCTCATCAGCCAGATCGCCTTCCAGGAGGTATGTGATGAAGTCATCTATTTTTGAGTGATGGGGGGAAGTTGAGTTATGAAACCTAAGAAAAGCAGTTACTCAAAATAGCTATGTCTCAAAAAACGCGGATTTATGTATAGTTAAAGCCATGGGGAGTGGCAGGCCTGATGCTCAATATTTTATTGTATAGAGCTTCAAAGCATGAGCAGTGCATGTGTTCTAGACATGTGTGTGTGAGGGGCGGGATGGCAGATTGTGTGAATGTGTGTGTTTGTGGTCTTTGTGTGTGTGTGGTGAGTGAGGGTGTGCAAGTGTGTGTGGGGGATGTGAGTGTGTGTGTGTCCGTGAAAAAGAGTGTGTGTGTACTGTGTGTGTGTGTGAATGAGTGTATGTGGTGTGTGAATGAGTGTGTGTGAGAGAGACTGCGTGTATGAATGAGTGTGTGTGTTTGAATATGTGTGTTTGTGGTCTTTCTGTGTGTGTCTGTGTGGTCAGTGAGGGTGAGCGAGTGGGTGTGGGGGATGTGAGTGTGTGTGTGTGTGTGAATGGGTGTGTGTGAGAGAGACGGTGTGTACATGAATGAGTGTGTGTGAGATTGTGTGTCTCTATGTTTGTATGGTGTGTGAATGAGTTTGTGTGTGTGTGTGTGTTTGTGTACTGTGTGTGTGGTGTGTGAATGCGTGTGTGGTGAGAGTGTGTGTGTGATGTGTGAATGAGTGTGTGTGAGAGAGACTGTGTGTGCATAAATGTGTGTGTGAGATTGTGTGTGTGTGTCTATGTTTGTTTGGTGTGTGAATGAGTGTGTGGTGTGAGTGTGAGTGTGTGCGTGTGCGAGAGAGAATGTGTGAATGATTGTGTGTGATGTGGTGAGTGTGTGTGCGGTGTTGTGTGCATGTATATTGTATGGAGGTTTAGGGGAGGGCAGTGGGGAGTACACTGGTAATGCACTCGGTGTCATCACGATATGCACTGCGCGCCTGATAGATCACCCTCTCACTGCCGGCAGAACAGGTGTATATGTACGTACTAATTACCATAGGAAATGATTGACGTTCTGGCTGCGACAGGGTGAAACACTCCTGACGTTTGCTTAAATATGCATAATAGGTGTGCCCATCTCTAAACATGGTGGTTTACTAGTGCAATAGCGCGTTCTTGAGAACGCACCCTTTAAAAAAAAAAAGCATAATGGTTTCGTTTTAAAATAAAAGTGTAGGAAGCAGTTGAAACTTGCACTTTCAGTGCACTGCACTGAACGTTCCCTTAAACAGCATGCGCATGTGTTTGGGGGTTTGTATTGTGCGTTGGAGGGGGCGTGGCGATGGGGTTTGTGCAGAGCGAGGGCCGGCATGCAGGGAACATATTTCCACTACTTCTGTATACACTTCGGCCACTGCCGAAGCCGGACATTTCAGCGCAGCCGATGCGGCATCGGCCGTTACAGTGCAACATCTTTGGCCCAGCTTCCACTCAGGCGTTGCCACTTGGCTGCCAAATCGGATGCGCCAAAACACAGCGCCCCGTGTACTGGTCCTCTTCTTAGCCTCGTGCCTCACTAGGGGACTGGTGACAGCTCAGGATTCAGAGGGAGGGCTCCTGGACCCTTGCCAAGCTGACACCGCTGACCGTGCTCTCTTTTTCTCATTCCATGCCTTACTTCTCTTCTTTGTTTCAATTCCTCTTCCTCATTGTCCCTCTTTCTAAAGTATCTCCGTCTCTATCTCCCCTCCTCTCGATCTCTAGTTCCTTCCACCTTTTCACTCTCACTTTCTCTTTCATTTCTCCTCTTAACTTCTCGCTGCCTCTTCTCTTTCACCGCTGGAATTTCAATTCCTATTTATGCATTTCTCTGGAATCCCACCACTTATGCCGGCGTGATAACTTTTTATGTGTGCATGTGTTACTTGCAAAAGGATGCCACATCAGGGTCCCAGAGGGAAGTGTGAAGGGCAGCGGAAGGGTGTGTGGGAAGGGAAGGAAAACAGGGCAGAGGAGTATTGCAAATAGACAGTGGGATAAGAAATCGACGGGGTGGGGCCTCTGATGCAATATTTGGGGGCACGGCCTAAAAGGGTCTCGGTCAGCCTCAAATGCCAACGGCGAGTATGCTTGTCCTTTTTGCATAGACTTGAATAATAGCCTGCCACTTAAGGGGTTAAAGGAGGAGTGGCCTCTGTAGTTAAAGGAGTGACCTAACCGAGCCACTGGAGTTTACATATGTGCAATGAAAGGGCAAACATTCTGGTTTCAAGGATGTATTTAAATGTGGTAAATGTGTGTAAAGATTTTGACCAAAATCAATATATTCAAATATGAAACAAAACATCAAAGGGGCTCAGTACACCATGCAATCCCAAAGTTCTTCTGAAAGAAATGAATTATTTGTACATACTAATTAAAAGCCATTCTAATGCTAATACTTTAACACAAGGTGTGACAAAAATCAAACAATGCCTTCTCTTATAATGTCCCTTTCCTGTTTGAAAAGTACCTAATTTCACATTTCTTTCATACAATTGATGTTGTGATTCTAAATATTACTGAGGGTGACATCTACTGGTAAAGAGCAGTATTGCCACTCATATTACCTGCTTCCAGGTAATGCCCCGGGGTCAATGCCCCGGGGTCTGTAGCTATAGGCCCTGGGACATTACCTGAAGCGGTAACGCCCCCCTTGCTCAGGGCTTATTGCTTAAGGATTGGCTGGGTCCAGGCATTTGCCTTTGTGTGTTCAATATTTGTAGTTCTGGTGTGGACATATTTTTAGCACCAATTATTTGTCTGTGTTTGTGGGTTGCACTTTGAATGTATGTTCATTTTGTGACACATTTACACACAGGGTTCCCCCTGTATTCGCTTTGCAATCTGGAGCCAGTGCAGGCAGCAAGTCCCGGGTGATGTGGCTCCGGGCAGGTTAGTTCAAAGACGGGAGATGATGTGCAAGAGAAGGATTTAGAAGTTGGAACCAGCTAACATTTCTCATATCAGCTTTGCTGGATGTGGCGCTTTGAAACACAATTCTGTTGTATAGGCGCCTAACAGATGCGCAATAAAATAAAATGTGTCCCATTGCAGGTAAAATCTCCACGATGGCCATCGAGGTTGAGTATATGAATATATGCACCACTGTGTAATCGTGTGCAGTTAGCAATATGGGTGAGATGGATCTCACTCGACTAGGGGGTATCGCCCACAATTTTCAAAATGTTAGTAGCTCTAGTAATAGGGGTTCTGTCAGGAAAGTGTGACCTGCTTCAGCGCCCTCCCTTTCAGACAGTGCTGTGGCTTTTATAAACTGGTGTTGGTGGGTTTGTACCCAGATGGGCCTTCCAGCTATTGGGTGCAGTATGGGACTTACCAACATCCATATAAAAGACACCCCCTCTATACCTGCTGCTGGGAATGAGTAATGGAATGCGAGAAGCGCGTTAGCTGCAACAGGACTTCACGTTTAGAAAGAGCCAAGCCAGTTTGTTCACTAAAATGTGTAAACCCGATTTAAGTTGCATTATCCCGATCAGTATCATATTCAAAACTGCATGCATAACCTACAAAGCAGTCTGAAATAGTACACCAAAATACTTAGTGGCTAAACTCTATACCTCTGGAGGCTCTTGCACCTCACGTAGCAAAACCATGACAAGGTTGGAGTCAAAGCTAGCCCGCAAAGAGATGGCATGCAAGCAGTCCTTCTCCTGCCACACGCAGATGATTTGGAACTCAATACCGGTAAAGGCTCGAAAATTCCCCCACCATCCCCCAGTTCTGCAAAACACAGAAAATGTGTCTCTTTCAACAATACCTGCCGGACGAACGAAAATCCCTCTCTCCATCCACCAACAGCACTGCACTACTGTATAAAATGTCAAGGCCATTCTGGCACCCTCCTGTTGTAAAGTACTGCGCTGCTCTTGAACCAGGTTCGTGCTGTAAGGAATAAAATCAAATCATTTTTGCAATGTTTTTTTTTTGCAATTGAAAAAAAAAACAGGAGTACCTTTAAACACAAAGGCCCTCATTACGACCCTGGCGGAGTGGGTTTACGCCAGCGGTATTCGTGGCGGACCCGTCCGCCCTACTACGAGTTCCCGTAGCGCCATGGAGCCTTTCTCCGCCTGGTTTTTGCGGGCGGAGAAATCCATGGCGCTACGGGACCTTGTTGTTAATTACGCCACCGTACTTTACGGTGGCGTAATTAACTCCTTCCCCACTCCCATTATACCCTATGGGGCAAAAATGGGAATGGGGAAGGGTAAAATGGGGATTGGGGATTTACCGCCCCGCCAAGGTCAGAATGGGGCGGAAAATCCGCCAACCCCCATGGCGGTATCGGCAGCTTTCCGCCGTGCTCCGAGGTGCATTTAGCACCGCGATTTCCGCCAGGGTCGTAATGAGGGCCAAAGAGACCGTTTTAAAATGATAATTGTGGGCCCCAGAATCTGGTGGTGAATGAAAAATTGAAATATAATCCACGTATGATTATGGCATGATGATTTCTGGGGATTCACAATTATCCTGTACAAAACTACAGGGTGTTCATTCATTAGGCCTCATCACGACTTCGGCGGTAACCCTTAAATCCGGTGGTAGCGCTATTACCGCCGGATTTAAGGGTCCGCCGAATCAGAGCTTTGGCGGATTTCACCCCAGCTCTGAGCTGGGGGGAAATCCGCTGAAAATTCGCTCTATTACCACCGGCGGGAAATCCACCGGCGGTATTAGCGCGAAGATTCCCCATTGAGCCCAATGGGGAATGGGGCATTCCCGAATGGGCTCAGTGTGGATTGGGGACTTACATTACCGCCGAACTCGTGATCCGGAGCTATTAGCGCTGGGGAGTTCGGCAGTAGGGCTAATACCGCCCGCGCTAATAGCGTTACCGTTACCGCCCAAGTCGTGATGAGGATTATCAGCTGGAATTACTTGTGACCTCCTTGGTCAAGGGATCCTGTGTGTTAATTAGCTGGGGCTGAGTTTCACCCAAAACAAACCATGAGCCGTTGGCTCCAGCAGCAGCCTTTTGTCTTCCTTGGAAAAGGGGTGTCACCTCCCATGCAGGCAGGAACTGCCCCTGTGATGTAGGTAGGGATCCATTGATTCAAAAGGCCAGCTTTTGTGAGGCCAATGGAACTCATAGCAGAGTGTGTTCATTACTGGAGTCCTTCAGATGTAGGCCGGCAGAGGAAGGGGCGGAGCTAGAGTAACCAAGGAGAGGTCTACAGTCCACAGAGGAGTCCCACCATCTTGGATTCTCCCAGGGCTCTCAAACTGCCTGTCCCCTGCTTCCTGCAGGCAAGGCCCTCTGGGGATGATATCACCAGGCAGAGGATTCTGAACCCAGCAGCGAGGATTGGAGCCCTTACAGAAGGCTAGAAGAGAACTAATCCATGGTGGCCTTAGGCCTGTGTAACGGGGGAGAGCCTGCCCTTGTAGGTTTCTTCTTTGGACACTTCAAGTTGAAGGATACACCTGGAACTCTATTGGGAGTGCAGTCTGCTCCAAAGTCCTCTTTCATAGAGGTGAAGACTGAGAGCTCCAGGAAAAGGGGCAAGCATTTTCACATATCCATGCCAAGGGAATGCCTCAGGTGGCCTGCTGGCTGCGCCAGGCCTACGTCAGCAGAGACACTGGTGCCCAGAATCCAAATCCTCCTGGGTGGGACCTGTAGAAGAAAGGACCCCCCTTTGCCCTTAGAGAGCCCAGACAGGACCTGACAGCAACCCCGAAGTCAAAGAACAGCCCTGGGCCCCGGTTTCCACCTCAACCACGTGTGAGCGACACTGGTTGGTTATTGCCTGCCTGTCCAAAGATTGTACGTGCCACCTGCCATTGCTGCTTGCTGAACTAAACTCTAGGTGCAGTAGCCCAGCCCACCAACCTGATGCCAAATCCCTGCCTCAGAAAGTGCCTAACAAGAACTAAAGGCATTTGAACTGGTCCCGTGCTCCATCTCTACCCTAAAGTACCATTTACGACCCCTTTCCTTAGCTTTTTAAAAGACATATTCTGTGAACTTGAACGCTCGCTGCTGAAATTCTCGCCTGTCTGTCCTCTGTCTTCAAATTCAGGATGTCCCTTATTCCAAAGTCTGCATCCTCTGTGCTTTGCTTTTCTGCAGTGAGTTACTAGTGTTTTTGTTCAATGCATGCGCTTTCTATTTTTATTAATCTTTGTATTTTTAAAGAACCCTAACTGGACAATCCTTTTATTTTAGAAGCACAGTACTATTGATGTTACGGATGCTTCCGTAGCTCGCACACTTTCTGAAGATTACAGCCTGCGCTCAGCCTGCGCTACCCTAAGAGGTGAAGGAGGTTTCCCATTCAGGCTAAGTCTTGTTTCACCTTTCTAATGGAGATTACTGCTGGTTTAGTAGGAGCGTGGGGCTGAGTAGGCACTGTAGTTGCTACTCATCCCTGTACTCCTGCAAAGAAGTAGTTGTTTGGTCACAGCGGGATAGCGGGCTATATCAAACGTCAAGCCTGGTCTCCGGGAAAATGTCTTTGTCTAAAGGGCAGTGCTATTTTATACATAGCATTTTCAACCCAAGACAGAGAGCTCTCAAGGGTTCAGTTGACTGCATCCATGTTGCAGACTCATTAGGGATCGTCAATGCAGTGTAGCATGATCACCCGTGGTTGTAGCACTGTGAATGCTGTGTAAACCAATGCATGTGACAAATAGCAGAGATTTGGTGCCTTGGCCCCAGTGGTCCGTGATTCGAACTCCCATGGGGGTCCTCAGAGCCCCAACATGAATACGGACTAGCTCATATTTTACCTGCGCAGAGAGTTCTTGCCAAGCAATTGCGCCTTTCGTAATTTTGTAAACCAAGGGATTAAGTATTCCCAAAGATGGCAGCCATTCGGTTCCTGATCTCTGACACTGTTTGTAAACAGGGGTGGACTGGCCCATAGGGAACTCTGGAGATGTCCTGGTAGGCCTCTGAACACTGGGCAGCGGTGGAATGGCCTATAGGGAACTCTAAAGATTTCCCTGTAGGCCTCTGAAACCTGGGCAGGGGTGGACTGGCCTGCAGGGCACTCTGAAGATTTCCTGGTAGCCATGTGCACCCAAATTGTAAATGCATGAAATGGGGGGTAATAAGCATGTCTTTCAGGCATTGTTTGACGCCATACAGGGTAGGGCATTTGCCATACCTGTGAAAAATGTCCACTTCTTTTAAAAGAACTGGACCATTTGTTTGCAGGGCTGGCAAACAGTCCACGAACAGCAAGGACATGGTGCGCAGGCTAGGCAAAGGTACCCTTAACCTTTTTTACTTAGGAGGTGGCATAACCTTGCACAGACATCACAAACTTGGCATGTCCCATGTTCCCTCCCTGTTGCCCTGTGGGCGCTTTGAAACCCAATTACTTGCTGTATGAGCGCCTTACAAGTGCACAATAAATAACAAATAATAATTGTCTGCAAAATGCACAGACAGGAGGTGAGCATGGAGGTGGAGCTATGCAGGCAAGTTCTCCTCGAAAGTGGAATAGTCTCTTGGGAAAATCACACAGAGAAGGTGGCATGTCCACAAACAGCAAAGACATAAGATGACATGGGAGAACGGTTGTGCAATCGTGTGCATACCTGTGGCTACTCAGGTGTTATGTTATGTTAAAGGTTCTTGTACCACGCACTGTTGCAACCTGCGTGGTCTCTTGGAGCTCGGACGGATCTGTAATGCAAGGAGGGCAGGGGTCGGGGGGTTGTTTATTAGCTAAGAGAGCTGTGATGTGCTGTGATGGCAGCTTCAGTTCGGATACACGGTCATTGAGTGTATGTTTGATGTCTGGTTGGTGGCCGCCATGTGGTGTTGGGCGATATTATGTGTGGTTTGTTTCATTGCTGCGGTGTTGTGCAGTATGTGCAGTCTGTGGTGCTGTAGAGGTATGGTTGTGTTTGGCGTGGCCAAATCCCACGTCAGCACTGCAGAGATAAGCCACTGCAATGCTGGCATACAGGCTGGACCAAACACTGATTGGTGTTCGATGATGTAGACATGGTCTATAGACTCCTGTCTGAATCAAAGAAACGTTTTGAGCACGGATTGGACAGGCAAAGTGTCCTGAAAACACTGTGGGAAGGGGTGCTGTGCCCAGGCATGGCCAAGGAGCAGCACCCAGGTAAAACATGTCCAAAAAACCCACAATTTCCCTTGTGTGATATATCTACGATTTCATTGGTTGCTTCACTTGTTATACCATCACTGATGTCATTGATGATGTCATTTGTGATGTGATCCGGGATGCCATCTGTGAGGGCATGCTGACCACAAAAGTGATGGGTGGAAGGTTTCGAATGAATCTAAACCACTGGCAATTGCTCTGGGCAACCTTCCACACCACCGTTTTTTAGCCCGTCTGCGCCATTGCAAAAGGGGACCAGCCATGTGCCAATCAGTCAGCTGCCGCCACCAATGGTAGCAGCCCAGCCCGAACTGCTAGGCCAGGTCCCCTCTGCACAGAAAACCAAGCAACCCCAGACATGTTTCGGCCTTGTTGGACCTCCTTAGTGAGGTGCAGCCTGGTTCCCTGTGGCGCAGCGAGCAAGGGACCCACATCTGGACATACCCTCTCTCACAAGGAGAAACAAACAGACCACAAAAGTGATGGGTGGAAGGTTTCGAATTAATCTAAACCACTGGCAATTGCTCTGGGCAACCTTCCACACCACAGTCTTTCAGCCCGTGTGTGCCATTGCAAGAGGGGACCAGCCATGTGCAAAACAGTCAGCAGCTGCCGAGGGCATGGTCATTGCATGGCAAATGTGTGGGTTATAGTGGCACTGCCAATTAACTAGCAATCTTCAGGTTGTGGGTTTCCTAAGTAATTTATCTAGAAATGATTATGCATTTTTATTAATAGAGGCGACTATCTCTTGGGAGAGAACCATACCTTTCCTCAAATAAAGAAGTTTTATTGAACACCTATTTATAATCACACACAGGCACGAATACCGAAGAGCACATTTTTCTCTCCATCACACCTCCTTGGTCACAACCCCTCCTCTCCTCCCTGCCCTTAACCCTGTTCCACCTTGCCACTGATTAAGGTCCTCCTTGTAGGGGTAGCAGCCTGTGGGCGTCGTTGAATAGCGCCACCCCACTGCAGCTTTCTCTCATTCGCATTTATCGCTTTGCCCTCCCACGACAGGAAAAGGAGAGGAAAGAAACACGCACAGGCTTAGTGAGAACCTCTCAGCTCTGCACCAACGTGCAGTGTCACAAAGACCAACGTGACCATCATGTGATCACCACACGTCGACGTCAATCAGGGCTCCCGTAAACGTGTTCCTTTAAGGTGAAGAATGCATGCATGAAGCAACTTACTAGTAATAAACCAGCTCATCCTCTCACTGGTTCTCCCCCATCTCTTTCCATCAGGCCCTGGAAGGATTTAGGAGAGGTCCTGGTTCCGACCGCTGGGTCGTGGGTAACAGCTCAATGGAGTTGTTTTCCTCAGCCCTGGGAATAAAGGGATGGTGGTCATTGAACAGACCCCTCCTTATCCCAACAATCAAAACAAGGGGTTAAACAAATAACTGAACAGCTTCTCCTTACGCCCCAAAACAAGTAAACCAAAAAAAGAGGTTCCTGCCATTTCAGGATTCTGAGAGGTTTGCGCACCCTTCTTCCCTCCTGGCAAGATTTCAGTCACTCACAGACTGGGGTGTTAATGCGGCCCTTGCACTTCCTTCCAGCAGTCTGCTAGCCATTGGTTCTTCTTCTTCACCTTCTCGGTAGGTCCCTGATCCAGGAGCCACATCTTGTCACTCTCTGGATCTAGGCAACCACAATGAAGGGGTTGGGGCTCATGAAGCTCAGGTCTCAAGTCTTTCTGCATGACTTTGTCTGGATAGCCCGACTGGAGGAACATTTTTGAAGCCATGGTGTGCTTTATTTATTTATTTTAATTGTTCATTTATAACGCGCTTACTACCAACAAGTGGTTTCTAAGCGCGGGATCAGGATTTGAACCAGTGTTGCACTGCGTTGTCTTGCTTCCAAGACAAACGCATTGCCCCTGAGCTATCCGTCCTCCCCTGTTCTCTTACTGACACCAAACTCCCCTCCTGGCTACTCTCCTCGCTCCTCCATACAGAGCGTATTCCTCTGGAATCCTCCTCCATCACCATATCTCCTCTGCTACCATGCATAGACTCATTGCCTCCTCACCACCTTGCTGTCTGCTCGTAACCCCTCCCATCAACCACACTGGTCCACCAGGTGTATATTGCACCTGGGGTACCCCTTCCCTCTGGCCAGCACTCCCACCCCTCAGCATTTTCCTTCTCTCTCCCTGCTCCACCAGTGTCTCCACCACCAACTCTTCCTGGTCTGTCACCACCTTGGGTAACCCCCAGGTTTTCTGGCCCGGGACCGGGGAAAGGCAGACTTTCCTTACACCAGGCCAGGGACAGACCCTATTGGAACCACCCAGCCCAGCTTGACAGGAAGTCATGATATGTTATGTTAAGTGGACTTATACACGCATCGTTACCAGTTGGGTGGTCTCAAGGCATTGAACAACGCATTTGGACAACGCAGACAGAGTGTGCTCTATGGGCCCCCTACCTGTCTATGATTCCACTGAATACTCTAAGCTTCCTTCCCAAGGAACCTATAGAGAATGAACAAACTGTACAAGTAGATGTCTCAAATATTGACTACTTGATCATTCGTACTTAGGTACGACACTTTCTATGTCCTCAAATGTGAATGTCCTATGTTTTTGAAAAATACCAGTGTATTACTACACCACTGCACTTCAAAATAAAACCCTTTTGTGCAGAAGAACAGTTTCATGAGAATTCTGTGACCACTCACACAAGGGATTACCCACTCAGTGTGTAGTAGTGGTTACTCTTCAGCAGAGATCGACCTGACCTTGCTCATTCGTTTGTTGATAGCCATACCCTATGGTCTATAGCAGTACCTTGTTTCCTGGATTGATGCATGGCATAAGAGACGGGACCAGACCTATCTGCTGGTTCCTGGGGCTGGCCCATCCCAGGCGCTGGTCCTCTCTGGCTGGGTGTTGTCCTGCACTCCTGGCAGTTCCTTCAGTGGCGCGCTGTGCCCTTTACAGACAGTTGCATCACTGCTGCATTCCCCATGCCAAATACCAGTCTTTCAAGCCCCATATTCTGGAGGAGCCCCAATCGCCACTGTCATGCCTCCTGACTCGGGAGGATAGCTCAGGGGCAAAGCGCTCGCCTTGGAAGCAAGATGATGTGGAGCAACACAGGTTCGATCCCCGGGTCCGTGCTAGGAAACCTCTGGGTATTAAGCGTGTTATAAATAACCTATCATATCATATCATAGATTTTGGTTGGCAGCTCCGTTCACCACCGTGGGCTGCCTCTTGACTGCCATGCACATGGCACTCTGTTTAATCAGACGGTGTCCCCATTGCCATCGGGACGCTGCCTTCAGTCACTGCCATGCTCTGGTGTGCATCTGCATGCTCGCCTACTTTCTTATCTGTGCTTGTGCGGAGCAAAGGGGCTGGCCGCCTCTCTTTTTGAGCTTTGGCGGTGTGCTACTACTAGAGCTCTGCTCTTCACCTGGGCCACAAGGAGGCAGCGGCTTGTGACTTGCCTTCACCGTCCCGCCCGATGAGGGTGGGGCAAACTTCCTCCACACTCTCTTCAACTCCCTTGCCACTCTGCCAGATGCAGCCCAGGTGGGCTTAATTTTTGAACCCATTACACCTCGCACTGTGCAGGCCGTCATGGGGCACGGCTGGTCCATCTGGTCAAGGCCACCCGCAAATGCACACGTGGTTCTGCTCTTCTCCCCTGGCCGCCTTGCACACAGGGCCTTGGTCTTTGATGTTCGGCCCATCTGATCTGGCCCCCAGGCTAGCCAACAGCTAACACAGCCCGTGAGTGTCCATGCATGCAGTCCGGCCCCGCGTTAGATGCAGGCCTGCACTTGGCATAAGCGGTCTGGCGATGTAGGTGTCCTTAGCCCTGAGGGCGGCGCTCAAAGTGACACACAGAACAGAGCGGTGAGTCTCAGCCTTCTGCTCCTTTCCTTATTTGAAACTGTCGCTTCCAATGGTTCCTTCCCAGACTCTTTTCTCTCCTGAGCCCACTCCTGGGTAGGGGAGGCTTTGCCCATAATTCTTATTTTATTTTACTTGATATAGTTCCGAACAGGTACATCCACAAACATACATAAGCATTAAATACAATATTTTCTTTCTACCCCCTGGTGTCTGCGTCCCTCAGGGGACAAGCATGCAGCCCAAACTAGCTGGGCCCTGATTGGGTCAGGGGCTAGGTTAGTCTTGTTGCTATCTCTCGATTCCTTTGTCCTGCTCTTCCTGGAAATCTGAACACCTCCTCTTCAGGACGTAATTTCACCAAAATGCCAGAGGTAGCAGAAGTGACATTACACAACCCTTGACCTCTGATGACATCACAGGAAGTGATTCATTTGACCCCACCCCGAAGTGGTATCGAGAAAGTGATGGAACACAACCTTTCACCCCTTGACAAAACAGGATGTGGCATCACATAGCATTGTTCCTAAGTACACTACGAAAAATATGGTTACGATATCACTATAATGTAGTATCCATTTCATACAAGAATGGTTTGCCATATGTATCATTAAGATCAGCGTGTATAGGCCCATATTACCAAATTCCTGTGAATGCAAGCAAATGTCCATGGCCAAATGATAATGATGTGTTATTATATAGCACTTACGCTTAAGCGCTGTATACAGAAAAAATATACATCCAATATCACCCAACCTGTGTTGGTACTCATTTATCGACCCCAAAAGGATGAAAGGCTGAGTTGAGGTGTTTAAGAGCAGACTAAATCAGTGACTCACCCCCTGAAGTGTGCCTGAAATAAACCATTAATGAGTCCAGCAATTATTGTATAGAATTCCAGAAAGACGCATTCTTTGGTATTCCTATTCTTTCTTATTTAGGGTCATTGCTAAAAGTGTTAGGGCCTCATTACGAGGAGGGCGGTAAGGGGTTAACGGCGCCAGTAAAGGTGGCCCAGCTGTTAACCCCTTACCACCCCATTACGAGGTCCGCTCGCGAGACCCGCTCAGGACGCCTGGTTTTACCAGGCATCCTTAGCGGGTCCCGCGAGCGGCCCAGCATGCTAACAACGGTCCCGTCATTAACGGGCCCGTTGTTAGCATGCTCCCCATTCCCATTGAGCCCTATGGGGACTCAAATTGGAATGGGGATGGACTGGGTCCGGGTTCCCTGAATGGGGAAATACCGGGCCCTCCAAGGTCGGAATGGCCCAGCATTTCCCCATTCAGGGAACCCGGACAAGCACCCGGGTTTGGGGGTAGCCATGCCCTTATTAAGGGCATGGCTACTTCCAAACTCGTAATGAGGCCCTTACACTTGTGGAACCCCTGTTCTTTTTTTGTGTTTTTTTAAAGAGGCCTGCACAAGAACGCCAGCCTTACCAGAAGCAAAGACCCACATGGCGCTGGCCACAGCCCAGGAGCTTTCCATAAAGTTTATTTTTTTATTTTTTAAAGACACGTTTTTTGTTTCAGTGGTAGCAAGGGAGTCCACAGGGGTAGCAAGGGAGACCTCAGGGGGTCGCAGTTGCAACCCCTGGTGACCCCAAAATGACATCCCTGCTCCACTTGCTATGTAAACATCTTCTTCTGATAAGCCTTCTCCTCCTGCTGTCTTATCATCTCCTCCTGGAACCTCTGCACCTCCAACCAATGTATTGCCTCCCCTGGCTGTCTCACCCTCTCCTGATATCTCTCCACCTCCTCCTGTTGTCTCTCCCCCTCCCCTCCTGCAGTCTCACCCTCTCCTGATATCTCTCCACCTCCTCCTGATGTCTCTCCTCCTCCCCCTCCTGTCTCGCCACCTCATCCTGATATCTCTCCACCTCCTCCTGATGTCTCTCCTCCTCCCCCTCCTGTCTCGCCACCTCATCCTGATATCTCTCCACCTCCTCCTGATGTCTCTCCTCCTCCCCCTCCTGTCTCGCCACCTCATCCTGATATCTCTCCACCTCCTCCTGATGTCTCTCCTCCTCCCCCTCCTGTCTCGCAACCTCATCCTGATACCGCTCCACCTCTTCCTGATGTCTCTCCTCCTCCTCCTCCTCCTCCTGTCTCGCCACCTCATCCTGATATCGCTCCACCTCCTCCTGATGTCTCTCCTCCTCCACCTCCTGTCTCGCCACCTCATCCTGATACCGCTCCACCTCCTCCTGATGTCTCTCCTCCTCCCCCTCCTGTCTCGCCACCTCATCCTGATATCGCTCCACCTCTTCCTGATGTCTCTCCTCCTCCCCCTCCTGTCTCGCCACCTCATCCTGATATCGCTCCACCTCTTCCTGATGTCTCTCCTCCTCCTTCTCCTGTCTCGCCCTGTCCTGATACCGCTCCACCTCCTCCAAGAAAGGGTGAAGGTCGGGGGGGGGGGGGGTGCGCAGGATACACCCACCTTTATGAACTGGGCCATTCTCTTGCTAAGTTATTTCACCTGCTATGTGCAATTGATTCATCTCCAAAACTGGAAATAATGGTTATTAACTTAAAAAAAACACAAAGGAATTTCTTGGAACAATTGACTGCAACCAATGCCCATAAGAATCCCCTTTTACACATTAATTTAGCGCCAAAAAATATCTGATTGGTCATTTCCTAAATTAAATACTCGTTTCAAAGAAACGTCTTTCTTAAACATGACTGCATTTCCAATGTACTAAGCAGATTGATAGAATTAAGATTTGTTTTGCAATACATTAAACATAAACTGGCATGGTATTCCTTCCTCTTCTCCTCTGCCTTCCCTCTACCTCTCCCCTGCTAAGCTCTGCCTTCTACCTGCTACCCCCTCCTTCTGCTCAGCTTGCTGGCTGGTCTCCTGGCTCACCTCAGAACCTTACAGGTCCCAGGCACCCACACCAGTCCCTGCACTTGCCTACAGGCCCCCTGCACTGCTTGCAGCACTACGCACTTTCCTAAGAGACAAACCTCTGCCCTAACCCAGCCCTCCTGGACCAGGTGCAATTCGCTTCACCCATCTCTCGCACTTCCTGTCTGGCACTTACACGATCTGAATGCACCTTATCCAGTAAGTTCTTGTCTGTCTGTTCCGTGTCTACTCTTGCCCCCTCCCCCTTTACATTGTGTACCTGGAACATCTTTGTTAGTGGCAGATTATAAAGGCACAATAACGTGCTCATGTCCCCTCCTATCCTAACCGCTTGTCACGCACTTGCATATTTTCAGTTTGTTTTGCTAGTCTTTAAGAGCTTTGAAGCACTCGTTTTGTGTCTAAGCGCTTTATAAATAAACAATACAAAAAAAATACAAATTGAGTTTGATCATAACGCATTAGCTTGAATGTTGATTTGCCAAGTACAGTGTTCAAAAGATCTGTATTTACACTGGAAATCCAATAAACTTGCAGTGGGTATATATTTTTTCATTCTATATATTATTAAGGTTTTCTATAGCCTGAAACACACCAATAAATACCAGGATCCTGCAATAAATATATATATATATCCTTTAAAGTTTAGGAGACTGATAATCAATATAACCAGTGAGGATACAGAGGAGATTAGTGCCTTGGTGCGGATACGTAGATATCAGCGCCGGGGCCCTAATAGACACGAGGGGTAATATGAGGTCGAATACAGATTTTTAGCACACACTTCTAGCACAAACCTGTAGCACTAACACCTAGCACACCTTTAGCACACACGTATAGCACCAACTGAGATCTCCCACACAGAACACACACTTATAGCACACAAATATACTAGACACTTTCAGATGAATTGTCTTGTGCTTCAGTGGGACCTCTTGGAAGGGTAGCCTTATGAGAGCACCCCAGAAATATGTAAGTGAAAGTTGCTTCCAGAAAGAAAGACCCACTAAGCGATGAGCACGAACCATGACTTGGTGGAAGTAGTAGCCTCTCCCTATCACTCAACAGGTGGGTAGAAACAGAAGAACAGAAATAAACTCTTCCAAACAGGATGTAGCTGCCGTGTGTCAAGGAGACCGTGCCCTTCCCTTGCTCGAGCTCCAAACCGGATACACATTCCCTGCTATTCACATCCGGGTGCGAGGCCACGTGAGGTCATGTACCCCCATCCTAAGCTACCTTTCCGAGGCCTCTTGGAAATGGCGTCTGCAGCATACAGCTGCACGTGCGCGAAGCCATCTTTGTTTGGGTCACATTCTCGTAACAGCATGTGCCCATCTCTATGTCTGGGCCACGGGCGTACTTCGCTCCCATGACTCCCCATTAACATTTGTTTTTTAAAGTGGATACTTCACAGGGTTCATGCTGCAAGAAGGCAGATCTAGGTCGCTGCAGAGGCCATCCCAAGTGAGGTGCCGCAGGACGCCATTTTGCTCCTGCAAACGTTAATGGGTCTAGTTCAAGGGAGGTGAACTAAAATAGCAATTAGCTGAAATCAGCAAAACACCTACGTCCTGTGCTACATTTCTCTGTTTTCTCAGCACCACAGACCTGTAAATGAATTTGCTTCTTTCACTTTCCAATTCCCTCCAGCTGCATAAGGAACCTCCCCCGGCACAGATGACCACTTCTGTTGTAAGCCTCGGGATGCTACTGCTTCTCTGCTTTTAGCACCATGATGCCTTTGGGCAGACGTGCGCTGTACAAATACCCATAACATAACAGAACAGAACATATTTAACAGACTGCTTTTTGACACCAGCACAACACATACGTAAAGTTTGCCCTCAATACTAACATTACTCTTGAGAAACATTGCAATTGTTGTTTACGTCAAGAGATTTATTGATATTTAAAGTCCTGATGAAGACAATTTCTCGAAACACGTGCCGGCTCAACACATGTTCAATCTATGTATTTTTGGCTCATGAAACTTATATATTGAGCAATAAATATTGAGAGTGTACTAATATTGAAATGATATTATATTCTAGTATGTGAAACTGACGTTCATATCCACAACACCATTAATTGAGCAGGTTGAGCGCATTAGAAACTTGAACACATACTGTGCAATAAAAAATATCTCCTGGTATATAAGAGTCTTGGAAGGAATGATCCATCTTCCAATAAACTACAGTCTTCAGCCATTAAGGTTTAATCATCAAGAATGGAGGCTTCATCTTCTTACAGCCTAGACTGCACAGGAACAATTATTCTCTACAAACTAAATGTTATACATATATCAGATTTATTTTTGACTTGACCTGGCTCTCATGCAGGGATTTAGTGTTCATATATCAATAGATAAAAAGTGATATTTTATTATGCTAACAGCATAGGTTTCGCACAATTCAGGCCAGTTATGTCAGAGACCTATATGAAATGTTCTAAACAATTAATGTTAAAGGTGTAGGGGCCGATTCATGGAAATATTTGCATGGGAAGTAGGGTATTTGAACGCAAATCTGCATGCAAATCCATGTTTGGCGATTCATGAAAACGAATGCGCAGGACTTTTCCGGGACTTGCAAAGATTCCACGCAGCACCAGCACGTCTCTGCGAGTGGACGAGCGCCTTGCATGGGACACCACGCAGAGCATGGGCGAGGCCTGGGAAGGGGGCGGGACTCCGAAAATGAGGAAGAACAAGGGAAAAAGTGGGCGTTATGAGGGACAGGCCGCAGGCAGTCCATAGCACATCCCCAAAGGTACGCGACAAAGCGTAATCATGGATGTGACCGTGCAACCACTCGCCTGCGAAATGCCCACGCAAATCTGTCCATCTTTCCGCCACGCAAAGGGGAGTGTAAGTACACTTTAGCATAGGAATCGCAGCTTGGAGGTGGGTTTGCATGTTGGTATTACGTGAGGCAAAGTCGGTATTACGCTTTCACTTTCCCCTCCATCTCGTGAAAAAGTCAACACTGCCTGCATGCAGCCGCCCAATGAATTCCTATTGGCACTGCCTGGTTTAGAGTTTGGTGCAACACTGAGGCAGATTCCGTCGGAACCCGTTCGTTCTATGGCCGCTTAACAATGTTATTCAGGTGTAAAACGAACACGAGATGGAGGAGGTGAGCACAGCAAAGACCGTGGGTCATTACGACCCTGCCGGTTCAGTAACAACGGTGCCGATAGGCCTACCGGCACTGTTGTTACCGGACCAGCAGAGTAAAAGTTTGCGGGCCGGATGCCCGCCCGTCCTCCCGCCCGGTCTGACCTGGCGGGCAGAACAGCACCCGCTCACAGACTTTGAAAGTGCTACCGTCATCCCCATATGTATTGAGTCATTGAGTCCTATGGGACTTAAATGAGAATGGGGAATACCATTTTTCCAGCACCTGATTTCCCGGAACGCCAGGGTCGTAATACCCCGGTAATTCCGGGAAGCCAGGTGCCGGAAAAATCATGAGTCCGGCAGCCAGCCCGCCGGTTTTACCGGCACGGCTGCCGCCGGACTCGTAATGAGGCCCCCACCAAAATGGGGGTAGAGTAGGAATTGGAGCCGTAATGCATTACGCCTCGCGTTCACGTCTCATTTCCCACTACGACCCATTTAAAATTAGGGTGTTTTGGTCTCTAAGAATTTGAGGGTTTCGAAGACCGTGGAAGAATGTGAGAGTTTAAAGAGGGCTTTTACATGGCCGAGGAAGTGCTAGACAGAGTGTGGGGGTGTCAGGAGTGTTTGTGTGTGTATGAGAGAGAGAGGGTGTTTTCGAGCTCCTATTCTCCTGACAAAAATGAATGCCGGATGTGTCCTCTTGTAACCCTAACACTGCTAAAGTAGCGGTGAGCTAGAAATTGCAGAAGCGTTATGCTGTTACATGCAAAATTGTGTTTATCAGCTGTTTATAACTTCCTGTTTGTGTTTCTTACCTCAGGTTTCTTGTAACTGCTCCCATGCAGAGAGGACGCGCAACCATGTTCAAGGTACGTGACGTGTAATGACACCGCACTCCTAGATCAGTGCAAGTTTCTGTGTTTGTTATTAGAAGATGTGGTGGATTTCCCCTACTGGGCACAGGAAGGAACTGCACCTGAGAAGGGAAAGTCCCTACTGGGCACAGGAAGGAACTGCAGCTGAGAATGGAGGGTCCCTACTGGGCACAGGAAGGAACTGCACCTGAGAAGGGAAAGTCCCTACTGGGCACAGGAAAGAACTGCAGCTGAGAAGGGAAGGTCCCTACCTGGCACAGGAAGGAACTGTACCTGAGAAGGGAAAGTCCCTACTGGGCACAGGAAAGAAGTGCAGCTGAGAAGGGACAGTCCCTGCTGGGCACATGAAAGAACTGCAGCTGAGAATGGAGGGTCCCTACTGGGCACAGGAAGGAACTGCACCTGAGAAGGGAAAATCCCTACTGGGCACAGGAAGGAACTGCACCTGAGAAGGGAAAGTCCCTACTGGGCACAGGAAAGAACTGCAGCTGAAAATGGAGGGTCCCTACTGGGCACAGGAAGGAACTGCACCTGAGAAGGGAAATTCCCTACTGGGCACAGGAAAGAACTGCGTGAGAAGGGAAGGTCCCTACTGGGCATAGGAAGGAACTGCACCTGAGAAGGGAAAGTCCCTACTGGGCACTGGAAAGAACTGCAGCAGTGACGATATCAGCCCCTACTGGGCAAAGGAAAGAACTGCAGAAGTGACGATAACAGCCCCTACTGGGCAGAGCTGCAGCTGAGAAGGGACAGTCCCTACTGGGCACAGTAAAGAACTGAAGCTGACAAGGTAACAGCCCCTACTGGGCGCAGGGCAGAGCTGCAGCTGAGATGGTAAAAGCCCCTAGTGGGCACAGGGCAAAGCTGCAACAGAGAAGATAGCAGCGCTTACTGGGCACAGGGCAGAGCTGCAGCTGAGGAGGGAAATAAAGGAATGTCCCTACTGGTCACAGGAAAGAACTGAAGCTGACAAGGTAACAGCCCCTACTGGGCGCAGGGCAGAGCTGCAGCTGAGATGGTAAAAGCCCCTACTGGACACAGGGCAAAGCTGCAACAGCGAAGATAGCAGCCCTTACTGGGCACAGGGCAGAGCTGCAGCTGAGGAGGGAAAGAAAGGAATGTCCCTACTGGTCACAGGAAAGAACTGCAGCTGAGTAGGTAACAGCCCCTGCTGGGTGCAGGACAGAGCAGCAGCTGAGAAGGTAACAGCCCGTACAGTGCACAGGGCAGAGCCACAACTCAGAAGATAAAAGTCCCTACTGGGGACAGGGCAGAGCTGCAGCTGAGATGGTAACACTCCCTACTGGGCACAGGGCAGAGCTGCAGCCGAGCTGCAGCCGAGAAGTTAACAGCCTCTACTGGGCACAGGGCAGAGCTGCAGATGAGAAGGTAACAGCGCCTATGGGCACAGGGCAGAGTTGTAGCTGAGAAGGTAATAGCCCGACAGTGAACAGGGCACAGCTGCAGCTGAGAAGGTAACAGCCCGTACTGGGCACAGTGCAGAGCTGCAGCTGAGCTGCAGCCGAGAAGGTAACAGCCTCTACTGGGCACAGGGCAGAGCTGCAGCCGAGAAGGTAACAGCCTCTACTGGGCACAGGGCAGAGCTGCAGCTGAGAAGGTAACAGCCCCTACTGGGCACAGGGCAGATCTGCAGCTGAGCAGGTAACAGCCCCTACTGGCACAGGGCAGAGCTGAGAAAGTAACAGCCCCTACTAGGCACAGGAAAGAACTGCAGCTGAGATGGTAACAGCCCAAACTGGGCACAGGGCAGAACTTAGAAGGTAAAAGCCCCTACTGGGCACAGGGCAGAGCTGCAGCTGAGAAGGTAACACTCCCTACTGGGCACAGGGCGGCTGAGAAGGTAACAGCCCCTACTGGGCACAGGGCACAGCTGCAGCAGTGAGGATAACAGCCCCTACTGGGCACAGGGCAGAGCAGCAGCTGAGAAGGTAACAGCCCCTACTGGGCACAGGGCAGAGCTGCAGCAGTGAAGATAACAGCCCCTTTTGTATTTTCATGCAGGCGGGAATTATATGCAATTCTAGCGGAAATGTCCTGTATTTACCACACGATAAAAGCAGATGGATTCCTTTGGGAACATGTATAAATGCTGCACGCCATCCTTAGTGGTGGGGGCATTTACACGTTTTCACAAAAGTAGTTCAAAAGTGAAGTGTTAAGGCAATTTAGCTTGTGTTTTACTTTTTACTTTTCCACTACGTGCAGGAAAGGGTATACATTGCATGGATGGGACCTTTTTGCACAAAAGTGCAAATGGAGCTGGTCTCCTCAATGCAATGTCCCCCTCTTTCTAATGGTGCTGTTTGTACCTTTCCAAAGCACTGTGACATTTCAAACAGAGGCGGGGCACAGGGGCTTGAGGGGTGGGGGGGGGGGGCGTTCAGGGTCCAGGGGGGCAACAGGCCTGGTCAGCGAATGAGAGATGACCTGGGTGTAGTTAGACATGCAAGGTGAAAATAGGAGTGGCTTCAGAGCAGGAAAGGGATAAGGAGGATTCATGTGCAGAACATCTCACTCCATATTATTAACAGTTAATGCTAGAAAAGACTATGATATTATCTCTGCATTAGAGGCACCTTCCATGAGGTTTTACACTGTGTTTGACTGGTTTGGGGAAGAGCCATGTATATCTGTTCTGTTCATACTTTTTTGGAATGTGAACGTACATTATAAGCAAAGCAAACATTCTGCGCAATGTGACACGCTGCGCGTCATGGCATAGTTGCGCCTTCTTGATTGACAGGGTCGGCCAGGAGTTTACCCGGTGCTCGTGGCACCCAGTGCTGAGTTGGTTCATGATGAGGCAACCCAAGGTTTGACTAAGGGGTCGGTGGCTCGTCATGGATCATGACCCAAAGCACCAATGATTGCCACCAAACAGCCTTCAGTGCCCAGTCAGCAAATGCCTCCTGTTGATAAGCCAGAAATATCCCACAACTCTACTGGCTCAGTTGGGAGGAAAGGGCGGGGCTTCACAGGGCAGCATGGAGATCATTTGGGCGCCATCTAATGTTCCCCAAAACACACAGAAACTAATCATGATGTTTCCTGTGTGCTCCCTAAAAGCTCCTGAACATCTGGAATGCCGGCCTCGTTATTAGTTTGCCGGTCTGGAATGAACATGCCGGTAATTCCATTTACTGGCACGATTCCGTGCTCCAAGAGCTGGAGGCTCATCAGGCCCCCACCAGCAAAGAACAGCCAGTAAAACTGCCAATCCTCATTCCATGGACTTCCGTAGGACTGCATGGAATGGGGATTTACCTGCCCTTACTGGCATCTGTAATCTGGTGGTAATTCCGGCAGACCAGGTGCCGGTAGCGGTATTTACTGTTTGGTGGTATCCCGTCAGATTTACCGGCAAAACATAGATGGTAAAACAGAGGTGGCTTTATTCGCCCCCAAATACCATTTGCAACATAGGAATGAGCTACAGTAACCTTGCTTCTTAGGGACACAGCTGAAATTTGCGAAGAAAATTAAGAACCTGGGCTGTGTCTGGGAGGACACGATGGGATGTGGATCACAGGTGGATGCAAAGGTGAAGTCTGCATTCCATTCCGTGTGCCTCTTGAGACACATCCTGCCATTCATAGCAAATGAAGAGTGGTAGTAGGCACACTGGTCAATTCAAGACCGGATTGTGGTGATGCACTGTTATCAGGAATACCAGCCTGTCAACTGGGAAGACTACAAGTGGCCCAAAATGCGGCTGTCAGGCCAGTGTATAGGGTAAAAGAATCAGCCCCATTTCTGACCTAAGAAGATCTTTACACTGGTCAGCGGTGAAAGAGCCGATTGACTTTAAAATTCTCTGTCTGGTATTTAAATGTCTTAACAAAATAGCACCAAGATACTTATCAGAAAAAATTGAAAGTCACATGTCAATACGGCAGTTGCGCTCACTTGACAAGAACCTGCTCCAGGTACCAGGCACTAGGTGCTTGAGTAAAGGGGACCGCAGATTTGGGGTCTATGGCCCCAGACTATGGAATAAATGACCTTGAGAGACCCGCAAGATGAAAACTCTCCCCACCTTTCGCAGGGCCCTTAAGACCTACCTGTTCCGCTAGTAAGGAGGAGACGGGGAGATGGTATCAATAATAATATCGAAAAAGTGAGATATGGCGATATGAATCGGTCCTTGAGACAGCAGCGCCCAAATACAATTTATCTCATCAGGTGCACGATACAAATTCCTCAAAATTTCAAAATTCAGGATGTCACCAAACATATAATGAGGCCCAACTTGTGTGCAGTCTCTTGAGGTCAAATGTTTAGGGAAGTCTTCCAGAACCTGTTGCTGTCATCAAACATTACCTAGTCCCGGTAATTAGGCGAGTCTATGAATGTCTAAACAAAGGTTGCCGGTACCATCTAACAATGGGACTTTCCTTAACTCCCAACAGACCAAGAGTACATGACATCCACACCTCCACCGTGGGGACCACGCAACGCTAAGAAGCAGCCCTCCCCTCCCGGTAAGTTATATGTCAGCATCCAACGGGGCATTCATGGAATGAGGAGGTGTGGCCACCGGCCCACATCTCACTGAGAAAATAACTTCGATCAGACACATATTGCCCCATACAGTCTCATGCATGCCCATGTTGTATGTATGTGTTTGTCCATGTGTGATTTTACTCTCTCTCATGTTGTATAGCGCTGTTTTCATGCCTCATGTCCGAGTGCCGCATTACACCCAGATTTCGATCTACAAGTTGGCATTTTGATATCCAGTGAAGTTATCGAATTGTAAATAACAAATGAAATATTACCGAAATAATTATGAAAAATAAATATATAAGGGGTGGGGGAAAAAGGTTAAAAGGTGTGGGGTGGTTCAGGGTGGGGTTACAAGCATGGAGAAATGTGGGATTTGGGGGGACCGCCCCCAATGAAAAATGTTGAAATACATTTCGCTGACATCACATGGACCAGCACTTTGTGGTCATAAGATGAAGAGGATTAGAAGTGCCAATGGTGCATGTTCATGGAAGTGCTCATGCCCGCCATGTCTCCAGAGTGCTGGTCTGGAGTCCTGCAGTTTAGCGCTAGAGTCGAGGGTGGGCAAGGCAGTTTGGCTAGGACTCGTGCTGTAGTTGGAGTTGGGCATCGCCTAAACGTAGTTCCTCCATCCTGGTATCTTCGATCTGTGCACCCTAAAAACTCTGCCCCACTGTTCAGCTGCTGGTACTTTCCCCCACTCTCTTCCATTGCTGGAGCCCCCCTGATCCCCACTACATTGCAGAGAATCGAACACTTGCTAGACCGAAGGGAGAGCCCCCAATGTCAGGAACTGGGGGCAGAACTATCTTCACAAATACTTCACATTTTAATTTGTAAACCCAGCAATGCAATGCTTTTATAATTCAACAGGCAGTTTGAATAAGGTATATATTGCCTAAGCAACTCAAGAGGAAAGACGGTCATATTGCACAAATGGAAAACCCTTACAAGACGCGGGAAGCTTAAATACTCTCCCCCAAATAGTTACACCGATTTCCGCATTGGCACTTGTGAGACCAATTTCTGAGGCTGAGACTGAATTTGTTCCCCACTAGGGAAATTCTGTGTCACAGAAAGGGGACTAAAGGAGTGGTATTATGTAGACTCTGTGACGAGAAGGCCTCCCAAGAATCACTTAAACATCTGCTATTATTTTGCCCGGTGATCAAAGATGCGAGAACATCCCTTCTGATTCACCAATTTAACAAATATCCGTCAAGAACTGCAGAAGACTGGTGGAGGGAGCTACTATCAGGGGATCATGTTTCGACAACTTTAGCCCTGATCAAACTCTTGAAAATTGTATTAGAAATAATGGAGGCCGTTAAGAAATAAGGGATGGCGCACGCATAAACTAACTGATATTAGAAGAACTGATCATGAAGGAAGGAAACATTTTAAACGGTTTTGTACATTGAAGAAAAGGCAAAAGGTTTCTATTTTTGTTAAACCACACAAGCCCAACAAATAATAACAAAATAAAATTATTTTTCTTAAATACCTATATTTAATAATCTCATTTCTTCACGATTGGTACTTTTCAAATACACTGCACCTCAGTTTTTTCATTTCTTTATGGTTACATATAACACACACAAAACAGCACATATCCCAATACTACAACAATGGGCCTCATTACGAGTATGGAGGTAGCCATGCCACTTCTAGTGGCATGGCTACCCCCATACCGGGTACCGGGTCCACGATCCGGGTTCCTGGAATGGGGAATTACCAGCTATTCCGACCTTGGAGGGCCCAGTAATTCCCTTTCCCGGGACTCTGACCCGGTACATCCAAATTCCCATTTGAGCCCCCATAGGGCTCAATGGGAATGGGGAGGATGCTAACAACGGGCCCGTTAATGAGGGACCCGTTGTTAGCATCCTGGTCTGCTCGCGGGACCCGCTAAGGACGCCTGGTTTTACCAGGCGTCCTTAGTGGGACCCGCAAGCAGACCTCATAATGAGGCGGTAGAGTGTTAACTGCACCAGCAGCTCTACCGGCACCGTTAACCCTCTACCGATTGGGTCGTAATGAGGCCCAATGAGTTAAAAGGAGGGGATCACTTGGAGAATAAAGTGCAAGGCTAGCCCAGAGTGCTAAGTTTTACCCCACTGGGCCCCCTAATCACCCTTGCCTGACCATGTGGTGGTACTGGTGGAAGACAGCAACCGGGAGCGTCTCTGGCAATCAGACTAATTGTGTATCTCACTGTTTGTCCCCCCTGCAGGTGAATGGTTCGGCCCAAAGGAAACACCCATCATCCACTTAAAGCGTAAGTGTTGAAATTGTGCACTGTCTCCCCACGGAACATGCAATCTGTGGTTTATGGACCCAGAAGGAAGGCAGTGGAATGGTGGGGGGTCTTTTAATAAATTGCAGAATAGCGACAAGGAAGTGTGGGGGTATTGCAATGGTGCTCATTCCATATATCTAGCTGCATATCTATCTATCCATCCATCCATCCATCTATCTGTATGTCCATCTATCCGTCTATCCGTCTATCTGTCTATTCATCTATCTGTCTATCCATCTATCTGTATATCCGTCTATCCGTCTATCCATCTAACTGTCTATCCATCTATCCATCTATCCGTTTATCCATCTATCCATCTATCCGTCTATCCGTCAATCCGTCTATCCATCTATCCGTCTATCCATCTATCCGTCTATTCATCTATCCGTCTATCCATCTATCCATCTATCCATCTATTTGTATATCCATCTATCCATCTATCCATCTATCCATTTATCCATCTATCCGTCTATCCGTCTATCCATCTATCCATCTATCTGTATATCATCTATCCGTCTATCCATCTATCCATCTATCTGACTATCCATCTATCCATCTATCTGTATATCCATCTATCCGTTTATCCGTCTATCCATCTATCTGTCTATCCATCTATCCATCTATCCATCTATCCGTCTATCTATCGATCTACCTATTTATTTTTCTATAACTCTACCTCTATTGTCTTTCTATTTCTGCCTGTCTCTTTGTCAATCTGCCATATGTCTCTCTCTCTGTCTATTGCAAACTTTCTATCTGTCTATCCATCTATCTGTCTATCCATCTATCCGTTTATCCGTCTATCCATTGATCTGTCTATCCATCTACCCATCTATTTATCGTCTATCCATCTATCCATCTATCCATCTAACCATCGATCCCTCTAACGATGTACCTATTTAACAATATTACTATATCTCTATATCATTTTGTCAATCTGTTTTTCTATTTCTGCCTGTCTCTTTGTCAACCTGCCTTATCTATCTATATTTCCCACTCTCTGTATATCACAACCTATCTACCTATCTTATCTATCTATCTATCTATCTATCTATCTATCTATCTATCTATCTATCTATCTATCTATCATCCATCACCATGAGATCCCCTTGCTACAATGCCTACAAAGGAACTGGGAAGATGGTGGTTTTGAGGGTACGGGTAATTCATTGCCTTGCCATGCCTTTCAAGTCACATGGCTTTGAGGATACGGTTAATTCACTACCTTGCTATGCTTTTCCAGCCACATGGTTTTGAGGGTACAATTCATTAACTGCCTTGCTGTGGCATTCCATCCACATGGTTTTGAGGGTACGTTTCTTTCATTGCCTTGCTGTGCCATTCCAGCCACATGGTTTTGAGGTTACGGTTCATTCACAGCCTTGCCATGCCATTCCAGCAACATGGTTTTGAAGGTTCGGTTCATTCACTGCCTTGCTGTGCCATTCCATCCACATGGTTTTGAGGGTACGGTTCACTCACTCCCCTGCTGTGCCATTCCAGCCACATGGATTGGAGGGTACGGTTCACGTACTGTCATGCCGTGCCATTCCAGCCACATGGTTTTGAAGGTATGGTTCATTCACTGCCTTGCTGTGCCATTCCAGCCACATGGTTTTGAGGGTACGGATCACTCACTCCCTTGCTGTGCCATTACAGATACATGGTTTTGAGGGTACGGTTCACTCACTGCCTTGTTGTGCCATTACAGCCACATGGTTTTGAGTGTACGGATCACTCACTGCCTTGCTGTGCCATTCCCGCCACAACTCTGCGCGGGGGCCATGGCCTGACCGGGAGATTTGTTCTCTGCTCTACACCTCATCATCCTATTCTTCGCTAAAATAATCTCTGGTTTTCAGACAAAATACAGCGGTAGGTGCTCATGTCCACCCCTTCTTACCTTAATGAATGGCTTCTGAAAGCCTCTCGGCTAATTACAGTGGATCAGTCTGGCTGGATATTTCTCGTGAGCATATACCTATTTCCCCCTTCCTATATGGTACACATTCCTTCCCTCATACTGTTTTTCTATTTCCCCATCCTATATGCTACATGTTCCTTCCCTTATACTATGTTTTTCTATTTCCCCATCCTATATGCTACATTTTCCTTCCCTTATATGTCTTTTTCTATTTCCCCATCCTATATGGTACATGTTCCTTCCATTATACTATTTTTCTATTTCCCCATCCTATATGCTACATTTTCCTTCCCTTATATGTCTTTTTCTATTTCCCCATCCTATATGGTACACATTCCTTCCCTCATACTGTTTTTCTATTTCCCCATCCTATATGCTACATGTTCCTTCCCTTATACTATGTTTTTCTATTTCCCCATCCTATATGCTACATTTTCCTTCCCTTATATGTCTTTTTCTATTTCCCCATCCTATATGGTACATGTTCCTTCCATTATACTATTTTTCTATTTCCCCATCCTATATGCTACATTTTCCTTCCCTTATATGTCTTTTTCTATTTCCCCATCCTATATGGTACATGTTCCTTCCATTATACTATTTTTCTATTTCCCCATCCTATATGCTACATGATCCTTCCATTATACTATTTTTCTATTTCCCCATCCTATATGCTACATGGTCCTTCCCTTATACTATGCTTTTCTATTTCCCCATCCTATATGCTACATGGTCCTTCCCTTATACTATGTTTTTCTATTTCCCCATCCTATATGCTACATTTTCCTTCCCTTATATGTTTTTTTTTCTATTTCCCCATCCTATATGGTACATGTTCCTTCACTTATACTGTTTTTCTGTTTCCCATTCCATTATGCTACACGGTCCTTCCCTTATACTATGTTTTTCTATTTCCCCATCCTATATGCTACATTTTGCCTCCCTTGTATGTCTTTTTCTATTTCCCCATCCTATATGGTACATGTTCCTTCACTCATACTGTTTTTCTGTTTCCCATTCCATTATGCCACATGTTCCTTCCCTTATACTATGTTTTTCTATTTCCCCATCCTATATGCTGCATTTTCCTTCCCTTATATGTCTTTTCCTATTTCCCCATCCTATATGGTACATGTTCCTTCCATTATACTATTTTTCTATTTCCCCATCCTATATGCTACATTTTCCTTCCCTTATATGTCTTTTTCTATTTCCCCATCCTATATGGTACATGTTCCTTCCATTATACTATTTTTCTATTTCCCCATCCTATATGCTACATGGTCCTTCCATTATACTATTTTTCTATTTCCCCATCCTATATGCTACATGTTCCTTCCCTTATACTATGCTTTTCTATTTCTCCATCCTATATGCTACATGGTCCTTCCCTTATACTATGCTTTTCTATTTCCCCATCCTATATGCTACATGGTCCTTCCCTTATACTATGTTTTTCTATTTCCCCATCCTATATGCTACATTTTCCTTCCCTTATATGTTTTTTTTCTATTTCCCCATCCTATATGGTACATGTTCCTTCACTTATACTGTTTTTCTGTTTCCCATTCCATTATGCTACACGGTCCTTCCCTTATACTATGTTTTTCTATTTCCCCATCCTATATGCTACATTTTCCCTCCCTTGTATGTCTTTTTCTATTTCCCCATCCTATATGGTACATGTTCCTTCACTCATACTGTTTTTCTGTTTCCCATTCCATTATGCCACATGTTCCTTCACTCATACTGTTTTTCTGTTTCCTATTCCATTATGCCACATGTTCCTTCCCTTATACTGTTTTTCTATTTCCCCATCCTATGTGCTACATTTTCCCTCCCTTGTATGTCTTTTTCTATTTCCCCATCCTATATGGTACATGTTCCTTCACTCATACTGTTTTTCTGTTTCCCATTCCATTATGCCACATGTTCCTTCCCTTATACTATGTTTTTCTATTACCCCATCCTATATGCTACATTTTCCTTCCCTTATATGTCTTTTTCTATTTCCCCATCCTATATGGTACATGTTCCTTCCATTATACTATTTTTCTATTTCCCCATCCTATATGCTACATGGTCCTTCCATTATACTATTTTTCTATTTCCCCATCCTATATGCTACATGTTCCTTCCCTTATACTATGCTTTTCTATTTCTCCATCCTATATGCTACATGGTCCTTCCCTTATACTATGCTTTTCTATTTCCCCATCCTATATGCTACATGGTCCTTCCCTTATACTATGTTTTTCTATTTCCCCATCCTATATGCTACATTTTCCTTCCCTTATATGTTTTTTTTCTATTTCCCCATCCTATATGGTACATGTTCCTTCACTTATACTGTTTTTCTGTTTCCCATTCCATTATGCTACACGGTCCTTCCCTTATACTATGTTTTTCTATTTCCCCATCCTATATGCTACATGTTCCCTCCCTTGTATGTCTTTTTCTATTTCCCCATCCTATATGGTACATGTTCCTTCACTCATACTGTTTTTCTGTTTCCCATTCCATTATGCCACATGTTCCTTCCCTTATACTGTTTTTCTATTTCCCCATCCTATGTGCTACATTTTCCTTCCCTTATACGTCTTTTTCTTCCTACATGACCGCTCTTTCTTTATGTGCGACCCATTTTTATGTGTTTCCTCTTTCTTTATGCGTCCACCACCTCTCCTCCCGATGCAACTGTCCCCTCCTTCTTCTGTTTCCTCTTGTATGTTTTGCTTATACTTCTTTTTTTCTTTTAGACTAGATTGTTTTCTTTCTTTGTGCTTCCTCTCTTCTTTTCTCCTTCCTCGTACTCCATGATGTATCCTCTCCTTCCATGGAACACTCCTTCATTTGTGCCTCCACCCCTTCAATATACATCATCACCCTTTTTTTTTATCATTGCCCATAACTTTAATGTCTTCCTGTCTCTTCTCCTTCCCTTTGGTCTACATCCCAATACCTATATACCTTCGGGACACTGTTTCTATTGCCTATTGTTCCTCTTATTTTCCTCTTCTTGTCTTCCCCTATGCCAGGAGTCTGCAACCTTTGACTCTTCATATGCAGGGAACTACAACTCCCATCATCTTTAGCCACAATACTCAATGGTGAGGGGTAATGAGAGTATTAGCCCAAGGCATCTTAAGAGCCACAAGTTGCAGACCTCTGCCCTATGATGTCTTTCGGCTTCTGGTTTTAGCCAGAGTGGTCGTGTGAGTTACCTTATACCACACAAGACATTTAGCCCAACACAAAGGAAAGCTCCTCACTGCACATACATACAAACACCACACCAAGCCCACACATTACACAACTGTGAGACCATTTCACCTGGTGGGGCAATAGTGGGAGAGGGGTCTACATAGGATGAATTAATGGCAGGTGTATACATGCCTGGCTCATGCAATTGCATACCCCTTGTCAAAGGATGCTGTCACAACCTTGCCTCTTTTCACTCCGCAGTGTGGGATGTGCCTCAGAACAAGACCTTATTGTGGAACCCTCATCACATGTACTCCTTCAGCAGACGCTTTGTGTACAGGAGCCACGACAGCATTGTCATTCCAGAGACAGGCTTCTACCATGTGTTCTACCAGCTGACCATCAAGCTGGACCAGGGCCAGGCAGCCGAGTCTGCGCTCATGCAGAAGACGCCACACCTCGTCCATCGCGTCGGCCTCGCCTCAGCTGTGGCTCACTATGGTCCTGCTGCCGATGACACGACTTCTGTCCTCAGTGGCGCGTTCTGCTTTGAGACGGACACAGAGATCTATGTACAAGTGGATTACCCAGAGCAGGTGCAAAAAGATCACGCCAAGACCTTTTTTGGGGCATTTCAAATAGATCGGGCCAGTTCTTGCACAAAACAGTAAACCGAAACAAAAATGAATATTGTTATTAGTATCGCACTTCATACTGGACTGCAGCCTCTAAGCGCAGTCCCGGGTGTCAGACCCTTGTTGCTTGGTGCTGTCATGTTCCCAAAACGAGCGTGTTGCCCTGAGCAACCCTCCCGGCCAAACCGTGCAAATAGTTGGGATGCCTTCAAAGCTTATATTTGGGGCAGAATTTCATAAAAAAGCTAACTCTTAGCAGAAGCCAGATAGGAAGCATTTGGGTTAGCAGCCTGCAGGAGAGGACTGTGCCGCGGGGAAACCAGAGAATCTCATGGTCTGTCGCTTAATTCCAGGATGGTGACGTTCCTTTGATCAAAACTGCTGAGTAGGTGCCAGTCCTGCGCATGTACAAAAGGGGTGCAAAGTTATCTCTACATGAAAACCCTAGCCCAGCAAGGGCTGTTCCTTCTGAATAATGGCCTGCATTTGTGAATGTTTTGGTGACTGTGAGCTGGGACAATTATAAGGCAACCCTCAATGATAACCAAATAGCGCTGCCTTCAGAAAGAGCTTCCTGAGCCTACATTTCACACTCTAGTCCCCACCCCCTCTTTCCCCACCAAGAGGTAGCATTGGACCAGCTCCCCTGTCTACATTGCAAAGTCAAAGGGGAAACTAAAGAAGGTTGGGAGTCCTGCTACGCAGGTGGTGTTCAAGGCACACCCCCATTACAGGTGTACACACGCAGGACCTCTTACTACTCCTGGAGGATGTTCTTACACTTCGCCATAGCATTATTACTTTTACTTTTGTGTTCCAAGCAGAACGTTACTTTTCTGTTCCATTTCGTGCACTCTCATTGTGGCCTCCTGGTGTCGCTCATACTTGCGTGTATTTTGTGCTGAGTGTTTGTTATATGCAAATATCTATTATTAATGGTTAATTATTGCTTAACTATTATATTTATTTAGGAGAGCTTGTTCATAAAAGCCATTGCAACACCGCTGGTGGTATCAGAGCCCGATACCCGGAAGGAAAATTGGGAAAATGAAGTGGGGGCGTGGCCTCAAAAAAGGTGGTGTGATTTGCACATTGTGTTTTCCCCTGTGCTATCCGTGAACTCTCTGTGGATGGGTGTGACTACTAAGTGGGTAAAAATGAGAGCACACCTGTTATTCCCATTCAAACATTTCTGTGTCACTACCAATTGTCCTGTCCCTGACACATGCGCCCAGCATGCACCACGCCTGGGTTGTGATGGGATTACATCAAAGCTTGACAGTAAAGGCCCGCCTCAGCGCTTGAGCAGGAGGCCGAGGCGGGAGTGTTACGTACTTCCTGGATACCAGCATCTTTGTCCTGCACCCCCATTAACCGGACACAGTGATGCGAATGAGGTGATATTTCCAGAGGCGGCGGGCCAAAACTGTTGCTAACAGCCTGCCGCCCAAGTCCTTTAACAAGGGTGGTGGCAGCGTTATCGGAAGGGTCTCCACGCAGCCTCGTGGCATATCGACATTATCATCCATGTAGTTCTCTACATGGGTGCTAATGGAGTCTTTACATATTTTTTCTTAAACGTACCATTCATGCGTGGCTCAGTTCCTCGCAGTGCTACAGCCAGCAGGCCCATTTTCCATGTTGATGACGGTGACGTCATCAACAGGGAAACGGCCTAATCTGGCAGCTGCACTGCACGGTGCCACCAAACTTCCAGGATTGCCAGAGCACACTCTCGAGCCCCTCGTGCATCCACCATGCCATTGTGCACTAATTTACAATTTTTCAAAATGTAGGATGGAAACACAACCCAATGACCACAGCACTTTAGTACATAGCTGCTGCCTCCATTTTGCAGAACTGTTGTCCATGTAATAGGATTAACATTCACTCATGCTATCACAACATGTTCTTCTCCCGCTGCATCCCCACAGACTCAGTACTCCACCATGCCACCGACAAGCCTGGGTGCATTGTGGTGATTGGGCACAGTCTCAAAGAAAATTAACATATGTCACATGGCCAGGGGAACACACAGCTCCTGACTGCAGAATAAAGTTAACAGGATTTATAAGCAAAAGTAAAACATAAAACTTGAATGATAATGCTTTCAGAATGCCTGTAAAATAAAGGTTCTTGGGAAATATAGTCCTTGAAAACATGTTTTTATGTGATGGACGGCAAATTAAAAAGCATTCAAAACGTTTCAGCCAGGGAGAACTCCTGCGTAGTGATTTCTAGAGCTAAGTTCTTCTCTTCTCTTCTGGGGATACAAAGCCTCTCAGCCTCGCTCGGGATTTTGGGGCTTCCTCCCTTTGCCAAGTTTCCTAAACGTTCTCCAGCTGTTGGGCTGTTCTTCTCTCCGCTACTTACTCCGCTGTTCCGAGGCCAATGGGAGCTCCCTTTCTGTTACACATCCCCGCTCCCGGAGATCGAAGTCAATCTCTCTCGCTCTATTGTCCCCAGCACATCTTTTTCTGGATTTATGGGGCTCACCTCCCTGGATCACACCCCTCCTCTGGGGCTGAAGGGGTTCTCTTCTTCTGTTGCACAACCCCACTTCTTAGGATCCAAGCCACACTCTCTCTCACTACTTCTCAGCCCCATTCTCTTGGGTCAGGGGTCTCTCTCTTCTGGTCTCCAGGAGCTCTCCTTCCCCTCACTGGATCAAACCCCACATCTGAGGTCTGGGGGCTCACCTCTTCCTCACAGGAGCACACTCCTCTTCTGGGGTTTAGGGGGCTCTTCTCCCCATCACCCGAGCCCACCCCTCTTCTGGTATCCAAGGTGTTCTTCCCCCTCTCACTGGAGCCCCCCTCCTCCTCTTCTGGGCCCTAGGGGCTCTCCTCTCGTGAGCTCAGAGACTCAGTCTGTGGATTTTAGCCTCAATTTTAAAACTGTCCCTTTGTCCCCATTAGCTGAGGCAAACTTTCAAATTTATTGTTTAATGGGCTTCCTATTCCAAGCCAGGAGAGGGGAGTCTTTAAAAGGCCGGTTGGCATTTTTTATGTGTTCAGTTTGTTTCCCGGGCAAGCTAGTCTGCTCCTGCTTTGCATCTTGGCTGTACCCCCGCACAGAAGTTTGTTTTGTGGGTTTCTGGTGTTGAAAGTCCATCACAAGGGACAGAAAAACCTCTAGTATGCTCCCACCTTTGCAAAATTGCTTTTCCATCAGGGAAGGGGAAGGAAGTATGTCTCCCTTTAAATCCTGCAGCTGCGGGGTAGTAAGAACATGTTCTCCTTTACAAGCACTCCTGTTGCTGTGGAAGGGGAGGATTGCAGTAAATTCTTTATTTTTTTCCTTTGAGGATCCACATCTGTTGTCAAAGCGGACACTCTGGATGTGCTAGTGTTAGTATATCTTCTTCCTGAAAGCAATTGCATAATCCACTCTGGGTTTTGGATTTCTAATTCTGAAGCATCTTGGGAGATGCAGTCCTGAATACCCTGTTTTATGGGACCCGGTAGTTCCTGACTATTCACGTTCTCAGAAGGTTCAGGAATCATCCAAGGCTGGTCCTGTCAGTCATGCTCTCAGGCGGACCTGGGGCTGGGTGCCATGTTGGCATGGTGACTTTGTCACACATGGCATAACATATTACCAGTGCCCACAATGTTCAGCAAACTGGACCAATGGCCTGTTTAGCTCATGACTCAGTGCTTCCTATAGATCTTCAAAAGGGGAATCTTGAGGTGGATCAAAGGTCTTCCAAAAAAGTCTCAGCTTATCTGCGTCTATGGTGGACTCCCAAGAGATTATCCCAAACTCATGCCTAATAACCACATATGGACTTGACATGGGGAGACCAAAAAGCTTTTTCTACAATAAAATGTGCCCTCTGTTCTATATAGAAATTTAAAATGCAGCATCATTCATTCCAAAGCTTATAGAATTGTTGGCTTTATTTTGCCTACATAGAATTGGAAAATAGAGATGCCAATGTCATGTTTATCCCATCAATGGCCCGTTCCTAATTTTATTGTAAATTGGAAAGCTCAGCCAGGTCAGATCTTGAGGGATTTAGCCGTTGGTCCTCGAGAAATACCAGTCAGGAGGATTCCTGGTTCTTCTACCTGAAAATACCAGTATTGCAGGTTTCTTTAAATTCCCAATCAATGTATTCTCAGCCAGATATTGATTGAATGCATTGAGAGAACGTTGAAGCCCTCCATATGTTTTATCAAACGATACAATATCGTCTGCGTCTCAAGGATAACTTAAAGCCATGATAATACACCAATACAGGCTTGTCTTCTGAAAAGTGGTTTTCTGCTCTATCCAGGCTCGATAAAAGAAGAGCGATGTGTCAGACGGAGTCCTCTCGTCTACTGGTAATCAGTGAATTATCAGTTCTTCAAGTTATCCTTGAGCGATGCTCTCGGTAAGGAATTAGAGCATCCGGCAGGATGATGGAGAATTGGGTCTGAAATGCATTGGCCATTCATTCTGCCACTCGAGCAACAGCAATGATTTCTGGTGATTAAAAAAAGAACGCTCAACGACTGAGGACATTTTGTGATTTGTCTACAAACTGTTTGAACATTCTGTAATATTGACTACTAGGGAGGAGCCAAAACACTGGAGGGGAGCCCCCAGTTTTGTCCTTCCCCAGTACTGCCACCTTCTGACTTTAAACTAAGAAAGTGTTATTGAATGCAAACGTCTCCTTCACGTCTCGGGAGGATAGCTCAGGGGCAACGTGCTCGTCTTGTAAGCAAAACGACACGGAGCAACACAGGTTCTATCCCCGGGTCCGAACTTAGAAACCTCTGGGTATGAAGCGCGTTATAAAGAACCTGTCATATCATATCTAATGGCGGCTGCATTTGTGTCCAGAAATCGAATGCTTAAGGAAAGCTGTTCTTGGTGGCTGACATCAGGAGTGCAATCAAGTATCACAGGAAAGTACTTTGCTACCTGTGTATGTTTTATGGTGCCCGCTTCCCCACTCTCAGCCGTCAAGTCTATCAGCTCATTTTGGATGTATCCCCACGATAATGGTCCGCCACTTCCTTTGCAAGTGCTCTCCGCAAATATCCCTCCACCACAACATCAAACTGTGCAAATAATTGCACAAGGCCTAAAAAGTTACCCTTGCTTTTTTGAAATAAGCAGTCATTTCACCAACGGAAGGCCAAATTATTCCAAGCAAGGAACTGCACTATAGGCAGAAGACACTACAAGACATCGCGCCAGTGCTTTGGGCGTTGGAGTATAATACGTTGATGCTCGTCATGTGTCAGTACAGTAACCACAGAGCTATCTCTCAGGTTACACGCCTTTTACAAGGAGTGGACAGCAGATCTATCCGTCAGGCTACACTTCTCTTGGAATCTGCAGACAGCACAGCTATCCATCAAGTTACACAGCAGCGCTAACATAACGTCAACTGCAGAGCTATCCCTCATGTTACGCCCATCATGCAGGAAGCGGACAGCAGATCTATCCCTCAGCTCAGGCTACACCGTTTTAACATTCCACAGACCCATGAGTTCTGCTACAGGAATCAGAGAGCAGATCTACTTCCCCGTGTCACACCCCTCCTCCAGGCCGCAAACCGCAGAGCTATCCCTCATGTTACACCCCTCACGCAGGCAGTGGACAGCAGATCTATTCCACAGCTCAGGTTACACCGTTTTAACATGTCACAGACCCATGAGTTCTGCTACAGGAAGTAGAGAGCAGATCTTCTCCCCGTGTCACACCCCTCCTCCAGGCCGCAAACCGCAGAGCTATCTCTCATGTTACGCCCCTCATACAGGCAGCGGACATCAGATCTATCCCTCAGCTCAGGCTACACCGTTTTAACAGTCCATGAGTTATGCTACAGGAAGCAGAGAGCAGATCTACTCCAGGGGTCACACTCCTCCTCCAGGCCGCTGACCACAGAGCTATCTCTCATGTTACGCCCCTCATACAGGCAGCCAACACCAGCTCTATCCCTCAGCTCAGGCTACACCGTTTTAACAGTCCGTGAGTTCTGTTACAGGAAGTAGAGAGCAGTTCTACTCCCGGGTCACACTCCTCCTCCAGGCCGCAAACCACAGAGCTATCTCTGTGCTGATGATATTCTGAAACCGATTCTTCCTGCTACGCTCTTGCAAAAGGATTGCCTAAGGGTGCTGCTGATAACTTAGGTTGCTCTGCCCTCTAGTGGGAGTTGTAGAGATCTCACCAACTTTCTCGGTTGGCCGCCGCTTTGTGGTTTTCTGAAAAGAAAACAGGACAGGAATGTGTCTTAACAATGTCCTATGACATCTAAGTGGGCATAAGGGGTGGACTGGGAACTAAAAGAGGCCCTGGAAATAATTAGTGGGGAACAAAAGAGGCCCTGGAAATAATGTTCAAAGTGGCCCCATATGACACATTTTCAGCAAGCCCAATGCTTTTCCTATGAGAAAATCTGGAAGTACCACACAAAAGAGGCCCAGAGTGCAGAGGCCTATCAGGAAATATCCAGAGTTCCCTATAGGCCAGTCCACCCCTGGTGGGGATACGTGTGTCACGAGGCCCCCCTTTCTAAGTCAGGGGACCGGCAGGAATGGGTATCAGGGAGCCGAGTGCTACCATCAAACCTGTTAATGTGGGCCCAGGGAGGCAAAGAAGGATCGTGTTCTGTCTACAAGGTTTCAAATAAGGACTAAAATACAGCCTGGCAGTACAGGATTTAATTACGTCTTGTTTAATTTATGCTGATCAAGCATTAATATCGGGTGTCCTTACCACGTGCTTGCCCAGAGCGGCAAGCCAGGCATCAGCTCCCTGCCCGCTCTCTGTGGTGGTTCCTCGCACCGTGCTGGCCATGCTGGCCTGTAGTCTTGCGAGATCTGGTGCCCGTTGAGATCTTCGTAGTGTTCTCGGGATGTCTGCTCAAGGGCCGCAGCTGGCGATTTCCATCTGGAGAGATGATGCTCGCCGTTAGTCACCCTTGTCAGACACGCACCTCTGCTAAAGTTCCTCCCACTTCCCAGTCTCCCTAACATACTGAAGGAGGAACCTGCACGGCTTATCCTCTGACCCCGTTTGGAGGTGAAGCAAGTCAGATATACTCTTCACTGACACCCCGATGCGACTCATCCCGGCTATTAGCTGTTCTCTCTGCATTCAGAACTCTTCACATCCCATCATATGGTGATCCCCCGTTTCTGGGCTTCCGCACGCCTCATAGTTTGCAGTTGTGGATCTACCCATCTTAAACTTCCATCCTTTCAAAACTGCATGGCCCACTCTTAGCCTGTTCAAGATAGTGCCCTGTCTGACTGGCAGCTCTGCATTCACCCACATCGTTTACACAGAATCTTCCTTTGTACTGCATACAATTGCTTCCCCTTCCTGCTCGTATCCCACCTGCTTTGCCATTCTCCCTCAACTCCACCTTTCAGCACCACCGGAACCTCAGACACATTTAAGGGGATCTCTATATCCACCACCTCTCTAGTCGTGGCCTTGAAGGCAGCCCTGTCCACCCACTTGTTTCCCAATATCCCACAATGACTGGGGATCCATGCCAACTCAATCCCCATCCCTCCCACTGTGCATTTCTCCAGCTGCTGTCTAATACACAGCATGATATCTTTTCTATCGCTGTTCCATTCCTTTATAGCTTGTAACACATTCAGCAAGTCCACAAATACCACTACTTTTGCCAGCCGTTTCTCCATAGCTCTACCCACTGCCATATTCACTGCCATCTACTCTGCTGCGCGTATGGAGACATTATTTGAAATCCTCGCCTTTTTAAACTCCTCTTCCTCCATGAAATAGTAGGTCATACCTTCTTTGTGCCTGTCGGGGACCCAGGATACATCAGTATATACTTGTGTGCCTACTTTACTTCCCACATACCCAACGGCCAATTCTTTGATTCCCCCCTCTATCACCCTTCTTGTTCATCACTCCCATCATCAATTCTAAACAGATCTTCGGTTCATGCAACATCCATATGGGAAACGGCACTCTGTCGACATTCTCCACGATCCATAGTGCCTCCTCCCCCAGATGCTTCACTAATCTACCAGCACGAAACCCAAAGGTCCCCCCTCTTCTCTCTCAGCTTTCACCTTTGGACACATGCACCACTTAACCTCCAGGCACTTTTTAACTGGGTGCCACTCTCTGAAGGAGTGGCATTTAAATAAATATATATAACACACATTTGAACCCTCCTCAGATCCAAGGGCAACACCCCTGCCAACATCTGCACGGCTGTGTCTCGTTGTAACTAGGCTGCAATTGAACCCCACACTCCAACACACTCCTAACCATTCCGATTTACAGCAGTCTTGTGATCTTTTGCCACCCCCCCACTCCTGTCCAGACACCGCCCTTAGCAGATGTAGGTGTCCTTTACATTTTGCTACCGTCCTATCCACCTGTGTAGTCCAATGAGGTTTGCATTCCAGGCGCGAGAGCGCCGGTGCGCGAGAGAGACTAGGCGGGTTAGTGCCAGAGTATAAAGGAAGTACTGCCTCAGAGGCCTCATTTCACTTATATTTGGTCTGCTATGGAATGCATGAATGCGGCTTGATCTAGATTTTGCATTATTATCATTTTAAAAACACATTGCTGCTACTTCGTATAAACTGTCATTTTAAAACTTCTCAGATTTTAAAATTGTTTGTATTTGAAAATGTGTACTGCCTTCTGGAGTATTCCTGTGAGTATTTTCTGATTTGCCGTGTATAGCATATGTCGAGTGAATACGAGGGCGAAAGAACCCTGCTTCACTTCTAACTGTAGTTAGAATTGCACACGCCTGTATTATTGTAGTCCTCTGGACTACTTCTTTGCATTCCAGGCGCGAGAGCGCCGGCGCGAGAGAGACTCGCTGGTTAGTGCCGGTTCGTGTCTGTTTTGTGGCAGCAAGACTGTCTCTCAGGGGCGTTGCTAGGGGGGGGCTAAGGGGGCTATAGCCCCTGATCTTTTGGTTGTAGCCCCGGATAGAATCTCAGGAGCTACAGCCAAAAGACTAGCTAGCCCCCAGTCCTAACAGTACCGATATCAGCTTAGCCCCAGGTCTTTTCCAGACCTAGCAACTCCCCTGCTGTCTCTCAACGCTTATCCAGGTATATTCGCCCCTATTGTGTTGTCATGGCTTCTATATGGAAAACTCTAGTGGCATCACGCAACGCTCCACTCGTTAATGACACCATCATCAGTTTAAACGACTCCTTTGGTAATACTCAGCCCAAGGTAATAGCTTCCGTGGATGGCTCAAACCACACTTGGGGCGTCTCACCGACTATAGAGAGGCCAGTCAGCAATTGTGAGCCTTAAAACTCCAGCTCACAAGCTGAGCAAGATCCCTTAACAGCAAAAATCCTATTTTATCTCCTCAACACCCGTTCACTGTTGAAGCATTGCACTGAGGTTTTAGATGCCATTATTAAAACAGGATGTGACCTCATGGCCATTACTGAGTCCTGGCTTACCACAGACACTCCTAGTTCCGGCAAAGATTGGTCGATCAGGCACAATGTTCTCCATTGGTCTCTCAATGTATTGAATCCTTTCTGGGCCCCAGATACGTGCGTGTGGAAATGGATAGCGTTAGCTCTTCCCCCACTCCTGTTACCTGTGGAGTGCCACAGGGTTCATGTGTTGCTCCTACCTTGTTTAATGTATACACCATGCCCCTCTTGACTCTTCTCGAAGACCTGGGTGTCTGATTAACCAACTATGCAGATGACACCCAGGTCATAACTGAACTATCAGGATGACACACAACTGAAACTAACACCATTGATTCCATCTACCACACCATTCAGGGTTGGATGGTGACCAATTGATTTGCTTTGCATGTGGAAAAGACTGAACTTTTGATCGTCGGCTCAAGGTACAAACTTAAGAAACTTGGTCCAGACTATGATACTTTTATCTTAGCCAACAACAAGATCAACGTGGCGAGATCAGTAAAGATTTTGGGCATAACACTGGATGCAGAATTATCCATGAAGCCAGAGTTTTTACAAGTAAAAGCCTCCTGTAGTTATGTTTCAAAATTACTTAATCACATTTGCCCATATATCTCACTGCAGAATGTGTCCCTGTGGCAACTGCACTGGTAAATTCACACCTTGATCATAGCAACTGCCTTTTGGCGGGCACCTCCAAGGCAAATCTTCATACCCTACAGATTGCACAAAACAATGCTGTCAAAGCCATCTTCGACCTTTATCGTAGAGATCATGTTTCCGAGGACCGACTGAAACTTCACTGGCTCCCAGTAAAACAACGTGTTACGCATTAACTTCTCTCCCTCACCTTCAAGTGTCAAAACTCCAACAACCCTCAATAACTTTCTAATCGTTTGATCCTGTGTGGGACAACTCGATCATTGCAATCATATGATGCTACAAAGCTCTCACAACCTAGATTTAAACTCTCCGGTTTTGGAGGTGCTAAATTTGATGTACAAGCTCCCTTGGCCTGGAATAAACTTCCCACACAACTAAGACAGGCTAGTTCCATTGCTGAGTTCAAAAGCGGAGTCAAGACTCACCTTTTCAATCTTGACCCGGATTAAATGTAATTATCGCCCGCTAGAACTCAGTGACATTCTTGTAGGTTTGTAACGTCTTGTGGTTTGTGCGCTCTGAGTCCTGTGGGCGATTTAGCACTACATAAGAATTCAAATCAAATCAAATGAATGTAAAAGCTCATCCGGAGACACTCCCAGGTACCTAAATTCCGTCACTTGTTCCAACACAATCCCACACAGTCTAAGAAGATCCAGTTTCACTCCTGTTCTACATCCAGAGAGCAGCATACAAACTGAGTCGGAGCTAGACATCGTAAAAACCCATTTTGTGCACTATGATTCCATGACATCCAATGTCATTTGAAACATCTCCTGAATACTACCACCTCGCTTGTTTCTCACCCATAGCACCCTATCATCCGCATGGACCCCGACTTTACATGCACACTCCTGGATCTTCCCTCTAAAACCATCCACGACTATATTAAAAAGGACAGAACAAATAACACTTCCATGAGGACTCCCATTCTCCATCAGGTATTCCTGGGATAACGTATCCCTCAGTTTCACAGAAAACACTCTATATTCCCAAAAATAATTTCATTGGGACACCTTTCTCCCGCAACGCGTAGAGCAAACCTCCTCTCCACACCATATCATAAGCCTTCTCCATGTCTATGAAGAGGTCCCCACCATTGCACTGCGGTTCAAGGCCTATCCAATGACCGATGCCAGAGCAATCAGGGCACCCATAACTGACCTGTTTCTGAAATCCATGCTACAAAACACTCAGTTTACCCGCCAACTTCAGAAAGTATACCAGTCTTTCACACACCATTTTCCACATAACTTTGCGTAGAACAGAAATCAGAGCTATTGGTCGATAAGACCCACAGGAATTGTCTGATTTCTCTGCTTTCAAAATCATGGGGATGATAGCCCTCTTCTACCCAAGCAGCATCATCAGACTGACCCACATCATATTGTTCCGTCTCAACGCTACTTCCAAGCAGCTATCCGGTAACTTCGGCAGGAAGACATAGTGCACACCGTCCTCTCGCAGGCTAGAGTCCCTACTTCCCTTCATGGCTCTCCATAACTCCCACTTAGAGAAAGGCACTTCCATGCGGGGCGTCCACACCTGCACATTCTCAAACACACTTATATTCGCAATCATGAAATCTGTCATCTCTTGTCTAGCTACCAGAGAATAACTACACGTACTGTGCACACCCGCAAATGTGCCCTTAAAGCATTCACTTTACTACAATCATCGACCAGTTCATGGCCATCAACAGTGATGAGCGGGATCTGATCATTATGTCTTGCCTGACCCAACGTAGGTTTAAATCTCACCCATACCTGCGCCATACTCCTATCCCCATAAAGAATACTGCAATATTCCCACCAATAATCTCTTTTACGTGACCTGATTACACGTTGGGCAAAAGCCTTGGCTTTTTATACGCCATCACATCCTCCACACACTTGGAGCGCAAGGCCTTCCAACGTTTCCTCTTCCTATCCCTTACAGCCGACGAGCATTTTGACGACGGTCACGGGATATCAGGTTTCTTAAAATGCTTTCTCCGAGCCAGAGCCAGTTCCTCCACTACACTGTGAAATACATGCACTTTCACTTGATACAACTCTTCTATTGTGGAGGGCAAGTGTGAACTCTTCCCGCCACCTTCTCCACTGTCAACCATCAATCCAGAGCTCCTTGCACCAAACTTCAGCCAGTCCATTTTTTTTATGTTACAACCTTAGTTCTATTACAACAATAGAAATTGTTTTCTATTACCACCCTGGTGTTTACCTCCAGTGCAATAGATCCATGATCGCAACCAATCTCCCCGCCCGAAGAGGCGCTGGTATATACTGCTTGACCCTAAAGTGCTGATACCCCAAATACACACATTCTGTGACTTTGCTCCCCTTAAATCGCAGTGCCACAGTCATAGAGCTAGTGCCCCCATCAGAATGTTGTCTGCACAACCGCAACACTTTCAACACCCCCATATCTTGCAGTGACTCTCACTATATCCTTATCATGTGTACTAAGAGGGACTCCAAATATTACACCTTTTCATAACCACATACTGTTCTGTCACAGTTATAGGGTGTTTCCCAAGACCAGCTAAGTTTAAAGCATTGTTCCTCGTTTCCTCACCTACACCTTTAACCAACAATCTCCCTCCATGTATCACCTGCACAGACTGAACCTCACCACTTCCTTTCTTTACCCATTCCAAATAACAAAAGAGCTAAAGCCAGCCTGGTCTTTATCAGGCCCAGGCAACTTAATGAACACTCGCCACTCCAAATCACCCTCCATTGGCTCCTCCCCAGTGTCACAACTGCGATCAGCTTTTTCACCTAGCTGTCCATTGCCTGCCCTTCCAGATTCCTCAACCTTCCTATCCACTGGGGACCTACTGCAGGACTGCTCATTAGTACCAGCACCCTGCCCCCCCTTCCCTTCTCCCCTTGACAATGCTTCCCACAAGCACACCCACTGTAGTGTTACCCCGGCCCCACTCTTCCACCAGCAGTCTCTCTGTGCCACATTTCCCTTTATTTCCTCTTTTCCCAATCTTTCCACCACCTCCCGTTTACGCCCCCTTGTCAGTCACCCCTCCACTGCACTCCTCTGTACTGAGCTTCCCTTTTCACTAAGTGGCTCTCACTTCCCAGCAGCAAGCAGAGCTCCACCTGCCATGCCTTCCCCTACTCTGCCCGCAGCAGCCCTGTCAGTGAACCTGCTGCTTCTCACAGGGGGGAGCCGTGGCTTAAGGCAGCCACTGCGTCATGGCCTGTGAATCACGTTGAGATCTCGCGGGAATGCACACGATACAGATCCCCTGGTCACATTGCCTTTGACCCTGCACCGGGAATGGGACAATCACATTACCATAACACTGAAGGTCGTCCCTAAGAGCTTTGACCGTAACACAGTCCCTGGCAAAAACCCACCGGACAACACAGACAAGCCCCTTAACCCCACATGAGAGTCCCAGGTGTTCATGGCAACCAGAGCTTTTATGCTGAGCCAGATCACCAGGGAGGATAGGCTTTCCCTTCTTAAGTGCCAGGCTATTATGGAAGTCTATGCAAAAAGGACGAGCATACTCATCCTTGGCACTGAAGGGGTTAAGGGAAACGTTTAATTGCGTGCTTAATAAAGGAAACACTACCACACATACTATTTCTGGCTTACCCGGCATTGAAATGCGGCTGTGCCCGCCACCCCGCAGGAACCACATCAAACCCTCTGGTCCTGTAGATTTCGAGAGGTCCATATGTGACTTTCAAAGTCCAGAGAGTCCATCCCGACAGATGGAGCTTCAATGATCGGGTCCCCTGCAAAATAGTCGCTTCCTGGTAACTGCAAGAGTCACGCTCCAACACTTACCCTACACTTAATGAATCAACATGATTGGCAAACCTACCCTTTGTCTTCCGAGACCAGCGCGTACTCACTGAGCGCCGCACTGCGACCAGCCGGGTAGCCTCGAGCTAGGCTAGGAAAACACATCTGAGCTCCAAAATGGCCGCCAGGCTGGTTCTAGACTTTGCTCCATCGCCTGAGAACAAACCAAACCACTCCAAGCTGCACTCCAAGGCCCAACCAGTCCTAGTCCCTAGACAATTATCACTCACAGGTCCACTTCCTCAAAAGACGAACAGTCCATGATGGAGAGAGAGAATAAAAGCCAATCAACCCAGTTGAGAGGTGGGGGTTGTTGGAGAAGTTTGTGCTTGAGGGTTGGATGCATTTGACATGCATTCCAAAGACTACATAGAAGAGGAGGAGACTGGAAGTTAGTGGTAGATGAAGCCAGGATAGAGTAGTGAAGAATTGGAAGAGTTGGTAACATTAGGAGGAGGGAGTTTAGAGTGAAGTCTAACATTGGAGAAGGTTGTGTAGAGACAAGAGGAGGTGGTTATGTTAGGAGGTGGACTGCAGGAGCTGGTGGTTGTGTTAGCAGGAGGTAATGGAGATACTGGTGGGGGCAGTTCTGTTTGGAAGGGGTAGTGATGAAACACTGGCAGAGGTGGTTATTCTAGGAGATAGTGGAGAGTCTTAGGAGGGGCAAGCGGGGAAACATTGGAGGCGGTGGTAGCATCACAAAGAGATGTAGAAAGTCTGGAGGGAGGTGTAACATTCGGTTGAGATATAAAAGATTGTTGGAAGGTTGACCTGAAAAAGAAGGCTGGACCAGCTCGAGGAGATGCAGAAGAACCTAGAAAGAGCAGCAAGGTTCCAGTGGGCCCAGTTGGCCCTTGGCAGGAGTTACAGTGGGAGAGCAAATGAGGCAGGGACAGGAAGGTTACTATCAGTCCAGAGAGAAAGAAGGCAAGCTGGCTGGGAAGTAAACATGGGTGGTGAGGACTCCAGGGTACGATTCCACCTCGAGATAAATCTACAGATGATTGAGGGCACAGATTCAGCAGGAGCTCCCAGAAGCAGATGTGTCTCCAGACCATTGGAAATATCCATGGGTATGGGTCCCTGGAAAGTCCACATCTAGCTAGTTTGCAAAGACAGGCTCATCCTAGAATAAGAGGATTTAGCCACCTGGGGGTCAGAGACTTAGTTTGAGAGACTAGTCAAAGACTTTATCTTTGCACTGTTTTTTTGGACTTTATGTTGGACCTCTCTTACATGTGGAAATAAAAATCCACATACCGTGCTCCTGAGCCCAGTGGTTGTATGTCCCATGAGCCCTTCATGACACAGGTCTGCCACTGTCGTGAGAGACATGCTCCTGCTGGGGTTGTTCTGAGGGTGTCAGAAAATATGAGGGAGGGGAAGGGGCATAGAGCATCGGCCTTGCCTACAGCAGAGTTGCCAAGTGGCGCCATGTCATCAGATGAACCTCTACTAGTCCTCTTTTTACCCAACTGCACCTTGAATGCTGTGACTTCTTTTTGTATTCGCACCCGGGGAAGGACGCTCAGCCAATCAGGTGGCTGGAAAAGCGGGCATGAACACACTGAGTACCACCCTCATTTTCCAGCCACCCAAGGCCCTAATGCAGGTGGCACCATCTTGATTGTGGGGAGGCAACAGGGAGTCTCTCCCTCTTGCCTCCTAACCTCCCCAACTACCCCCAAAGACCTCCTGCACCCTTTCACCCTCCACCCACCTTCACTCCCCACTTCATGCAGGTACCGGCACTCTCCCTGCCTATGGCAGCTGCCATGGAAATAGAAAAGGGACTTTTCCTATGGCAGTGGCCATCTTGTTTTTTTATGGGAAATTGGGCTTTCGCAGTATTCACAGAGTCCATCTCCCGTATATAAAAATAAACCCTCTGGTGTGAATAGCAATCACTCAGGCTCAGTGGGCGTACAGGGCCACCAACAGCCCTGTACGAGAGGTAAGGCAGGCACTGCTTATCTTCAATAAGTCTGTAAGATTCTATTTTCCTCTTATTGTTGAAATTCAAGGCGTCATCCGAAACATGTGACATACACAATGTCACAAAAAAGGCAACAGGAAAGAACAGCTCAGTGGAACGTCCACTGAGCTTCGGAGACGCCTGTTGGTGTAGTAAATACTACTTCAATTGTATTGCAGTTAAGCTTTCAAACTTTGTTTAGTGGCACTTTGTTAGTAGTCAATCTACCATAGATCGACGCGTGTTGTTTGGTTATATTTCAATCCATCCATCGTTATTTTCAAATTTCTCTTGATTGTCATCATAATGGCAGAAGCCCTTGCTGATGCATTTCGGACTGTGTCCTTCGTCAGGGCGAGTTTCTAAAAAACATCAACAACTTGGGTTTAACTACACCCCAGATACAATCAACTTAAACCAAACAAAGTAATTTGTATTTTATCCACATCCATTTGTATACATTTGCAATTATACATGCCACTGAAATAACACATACCTGACAATTTCATGTATGCTTTTCTCTTTAGTTCAATATCTTCAACTCACAATATGTGATGTCTACGGGCGATTCTTGTTTAGAACTACATGGTATTGGTACATTCCCAGAAAGTCTGCAAAAAATCAACACTGCTATGCTTTATATGAACTTGAATTATGTACCCTAATCCTAAAGAGATTGCTTGCATGTTATTTAACAGTATATTGTGGGAGACCACAAGCATCAATAAATGTACTGTCTTACCTCATCCGGCCGCCGGTGAGGAATGCTCTGTGTCTAATCCTATAAAGACATCACGAGGCAGTATGTTGCATGTGGCTAGTCCCCTCTGAATGAAGGACACGTGTATAAATTAGTAGGCTAATGGGTAGTTCTAAAAATACATATCCTCATGCAAGCCTTATGTGCGCGCTTACCTGTTCTCACCAGCTAACGTGGTCGTCTCGAGTGTCCGCAGTGTTGTGGTGTCCGGGGCAACAGCAGTTTCACCTGGCAACAGAACGCTGTGCACCCGCGAGTTGGAGTTAAAAATACGCCATCACTTCGGAACACGTGATGATGTGAAATTGTAGTCAACAGGCGCTTGGATAATGTAGTATATTGAAGCCGATAACAGTGTATAAGTCATTCCGAATTCTACCAAACAGTCGCGTAGACTGACGTGCCGAGATCTTAATAATTGTTGCTCCTTAACTATTGTGGAGCATAATAACTTGTTTGTTGATGCACAATGGTATAGTCAAACTAGCTGATGTACTGTTCCAAGTACGGAACAATGCGATCTATACGCGTGATACAAGAAAATGTGTAGGTTGCTGATTAACGTGTGATGAAGCTCCATAATGTGTGCTTGACCTGCTGATGAGGTATTTAATAAGTGAGAAGCAGCTGAAAAAACGTCCCCATACATAGGTATTTTTCACGTGACATCATTGTAAAAAACGTAGCTTGTGCTGGGAAGCAACTAAAAAAACGTCCCCATACATATATGTGAATTGCTGTGTACATATAGTGCATACTATTGTTGTAGGATAGCATGATTGCTTATTATCACATATTTTTTCTTACCTTGCATGTGAAATACTTTATACATATTGTGCGTACCGTCATTCTGTCATGGCATACTTATTCATTGACACTTGTTATTTCTTGTATCACATAGTGGCTCATATGAATCCCATCTGTTGCAAGTGCTGTTTGCACCAAATTCAGGTTAGCTGTTCAACACCAAATTCAGTGTTGTACTTTAAACTACCATACATACGACCCCACTTAATCATTAATTACCTTTATGGGTTACATTCTTCAATTTTACCAAGTTCATAAGAAACAAAATAAATCTAGTTCTTCATTTAAACCTGTGGGGGCAACCGTTCCAAGCCTATCAATCCAATACGCTTCTCGTTGTTCAAGTTTCTTTGAAATGTTCATGAGTAAGTTTTTAGTTCTGATTACCTCCAAAATTTGAAACCTCATCTGAGATAACTGGTGTTGATGGTCTTGAAAATGTCGCAATCGTTGAATGACGGTTGTTTGTTCTTATAATGGATTTGTGTTCATTCCAGCGAATCCGTGCTTGTGTTCATTCCAGCAAAAACAGCCCTGGCCCTCACCTACCTAGGTTTGTGCTGGCGCGCCATTACCCCACCTGTATGCCTCCCTGAGCGGGGGTAATTGCTACATTATAGGCGTACGCTATTACTGGTAATGTATTAGGATAACACTGTTCCCAGAGGATGTATCTAATACTGGGGAGGGGGAACACTCACCCAAGACTCTCATTGCACTTGGGGGCCACGCGTATCTATGAGAAACTTAACACCACTAATCTACTATGGCTCCAAAGACCTGTGACACGTACAAAGAAAGAGCTCCTGGAAACGTGTCAGAATGTCCACCTCTAGCCAGGGGGCACGCGGCTGGAGCATCTCGGTGGCGTGGCAGCCATAGAGACGATCCCCATCACACAGATGCGCATCGTAGACAAATGCCGCTGTAGGCGATCATCCTTTTTATATTGACAAGGAAAGTCACGTGATGAACAGACATTGATTTCATTGGATTGGTCAGCTCCCCTCCCCCATCATCTCCCTCTCTGTTCTTCCCATCTTTTTTTTCATCATGCATCCTGTTTTTTAAAATAAAATGTATTGCAAATGTCATGGTGACACATATTGAAACGATGCAGGTAGGATTAGAAGAGCACCATACACCTAATTCATATTAAGAGGTGCATACTCGTGCTGCAATCAAACATTGGTACTACACGGAAGCAATGAGCAGACAGCAGAGGCATAGACAGGGTAAGGCCCGAGCGGGCAAGGCCCACACAAATTCTGAAAATTCCCACTCTGCAGTGCTGTGTGGGCATTTACAGATGTTAATGTCACAGCAGTGGGCCCAACTACATTAGCTTTAGGCCCCACTTATTAGACAATCCTGGCTGCGCCTCTGGCAGATAGCGCACGGCGCTAGCGGAGCTTGAGATGGCGTGGTCATGCGGAGCAGCTGCTTCCATGCCCCCCTCCCTATGCAACTCCAGCAACTCCCACATGTCTTTAAAAAGACAAACTCAATTCTGTCCAAAGAAAATGCTATTTCCCAAATAATATCCAGCTAATAGCTCATAATGCCAATTCCTGATAGCCAGCAAATGACCTTCCATCCAAAGTCGTGGGATGCGAAGTGGAGCTAAACAAAAGAAGGCATCTCTTAATGGCTACTAGTCCAGATGTGTCCCTAATAGTAAACTTGATATTGTGGGGTTGAAGAGGAAATGCATCACACATCACCCCAGGAGTAAGGCAATTCTGCAAGATCACACCTACCCTCAATGAACTGCACTAGCTACCCCCTGTGAAGCACGCACCATGTTCAACTCAGTCTGCATCACATGCAAAACAGACTCAACCAGAACACCACCCTACCTGGCTGAGAAACTGACCATGTGCAGAGGCCGTCAGGCCATCAGAAGCCACAACGCAACCAAAACACCACCCTACCTGGCTGAGAAACTGACCATGTGCAGAGGCCGTCATGCCATCAGAAGCCACAACGCAACCAAAACACCACCCTACCTGGCTGAGAAACTGACCATGTGCAGAGGCCGTCATGCCATCAGAAGCCACAACGCAACCAAAACACCACCCTACCTGGCTGAGAAACTGACCATGTGCAGAGGCCGTCATGCCATCAGAAGCCACAACGCAACCAAAACACCACCCTACCTGGCTGAGAAACTGACCATGTGCAGAGGCCACCAGAAGCCACAACGCAACCAAAACACCACCTGCCTGGCTGAGAAACTGACCATGTGCAGAGGCCGTCATGCCATCAGAAGCCACAACGCAACCAAAACACCACCCTACCTGGCTGAGAAACTGACCATGTGCAGAGGCCGTCATGCCATCAGAAGCCACAACGCAACCAAAACACCACCCTACCTGGCTGAGAAACTGACCATGTGCAGAGGCCACCAGAAGCCACAACGCAACCAAAACACCACCCTACCTGGCTGAGAAACTGACCATGTGCAGAGGCCGTCATGCCATCAGAAGCCACAACGCAACCAAAACACCACCCTACCTGGCTGAGAAACTGACCATGTGCAGAGGCCGTCATGCCATCAGAAGCCACAACGCAACCAAAACACCACCCTACCTGGCTGAGAAACTGACCATGTGCAGAGGCCGTCATGCCATCAGAAGCCACAACGCAACCAAAACACCACCCTACCTGGCTGAGAAACTGACCATGTGCAGAGGCCACCAGAAGCCACAACGCAACCAAAACACCACCTGCCTGGCTGAGAAACTGACCATGTGCAGAGGCCGTCATGCCATCAGAAGCCACAACGCAACCAAAACACCACCCTACCTGGCTGAGAAACTGACCATGTGCAGAGGCCGTCATGCCATCAGAAGCCACAACGCAACCAAAACACCACCCTACCTGGCTGAGAAACTGACCATGTGCAGAGGCCACCAGAAGCCACAACGCAACCAAAACACCACCTGCCTAGCTGAGAAACTGACCATGTGCAGAGGCCGTCATGCCATCAGAAGCCACAACGCAACCAAAACACCACCCTACCTGGCTGAGAAACTGACCATGTGCAGAGGCCGTCATGCCATCAGAAGCCACAACGCAACCAAAACACCACCCTACCTGGCTGAGAAACTGACCATGTGCAGAGGCCACCAGAAGCCACAACGCAACCAAAACACCACCTGCCTGGCTGAGAAACTGACCGTGCAGAGGCTGTCATGCCATCAGAAGCCACAACGCAACCAAAACACCACCCTACCTGGCTGAGAAACTGACCATGTGCAGAGGCCGTCATGCCATCAGAAGCCACAACGCTGGCTGAGAAACTGATCGAGTGCAGTGGCCACCATGCCACCAGAAGCCACGACGCAACCAAAACACCACACTGCCTGGCTGAGAAACTGACCATGCGCAGAGGCCGCCATGCCATCAGAAGCCATGACCAAAACACTGCCCTACCTGACTGAGAAACTGATCATGTGCAGTGGCCACCATGCCACCAGAAGCCATGATGCAACCAAAACACCACCCTACCTGGCTGAGAAACTGATCGAGTGTAGTGGCCACCATGCCACCAGAAGCCACGACGCAACCAAAACACCACACTGCCTGGCTGAGAAACTGACCATGCGCAGAGGCCGCCATGCCAACAGAAGCCACGACGCAACCAAAACACCACCCTGCCTGGCTGAGAAACTGACCATGCACAGAGGCTGCCATGCCATCAGAAGCCATGACCAAAACACTGCCCTACCTGGCTGAGAAACTGATCATGTGCAGTGGCCACCATGCCACCAGAAGCCATGATGCAACCAAAACACCACCCTACCTGGCAGAGAAACTGATCATGCGCAGTGGCCGCCATGGCACCAGAAGCCATGAAGCAACCAAAACACTGCCATATCTGGCTGAGAAACTGGCCATGCGCAGAGGCCACCATGCCACCAGAAGCTACGACGCAACCAAAACACCACCCTACCTGGCAGAGAAACTGATCATGCGCAGTGGCCGCCATGGCACCAGAAGCCATGACGCAACCAAAACACCACCGTACCTGACTGAGAAACTGATCATGCGCAGAGGCCGCCATGCCACCAGAAGCCACGATGCAATCAAAACACCACCCTGCCTGGCTGAGAAACTGACCATGTGCAGAGGCCAACATGCCACCAGAAGCCACGATGCAACTAAAATACCACCCTGCCTGGCTGAGAAACTGACCATGCACAGAGGCTGCCATGCCACCAGAAGCCACGATACAACCAAAACACCACCCTGCCTGGCTGAGAAACTGACCATGTGCAGAGGCCACCAGAAGCCACAACGCAACCAAAACACCACCCTGCCTGGCTCAGAAACTGACCATGCGCAGTGGCCACCATGGCACCAGAAGCCACGACGTCACAGACTGGGAACAGAGAACGTCAAAAGAGAAAAAAACAGGTAACTGGCCATTTTCTGCTCTGCAGCCTGTCTCTGGAGCAAGTTGCCAACTCAACTAAGACTGGCCCCTCCCAGCCTACACTTGACCTGAAGACCCTGTGCTTCAATTAATATCTCCCTAATTGCACATCACGCCACTCAACACTACTTCTCCCCCTCTAGAGCTCCTCTCTCCCCAGTGCCCCCTATCAATCCGTGCCCCTATGCTGCTCCTGAACCCTTGATTGTAACCCCCTAGGCACGTCCCCTATGTACATCACTCTGCTGCTTCCTGTATGGGTCTGTGGCTCAGTGGACTAACGCATCCTCTGCAGGTGCCTGTGTTTGACCTCATGGTCACAGGTTTAAATCCGGCAAGGTACACTCAGCCCTTCACCCTTCTGACGTTGATAAAATGAGTACCAATAAGTTGGGAAACAATAAACATCTGTTATGTCAATAGTGCCAAGAATCACCTCTGGGGGTGAACATGCGCTCTACAATTGCACCTGTTATGTTAAATCCCAAACACACATCTCTTGCATAAAATTGAAATTGAAAAATAAATAAGGTCAACGTGCAGTCCAATCTCTCTGCTCCTTTGAAGGAAATCTATGATGCATAAGTATTAACTTTTTTTAAAAATCATTTGAATGACAAGACTTCAATATAATATGTTGCAAGAATCAAACATTTATTTCCTATATTGTACTTTCCCTTCAGTGTTACAATACAAATAATCGTATTTGAAAGTTCTGTATCTGTTCACCTGATTCTAAACATGGTTGATAGTGCCATCTACTGGGCAAGAGTTGTATTGCCCTGTAGGGTCTTTTCAATTACTTAAGTGCTCTCAGAAATCAAGCACTGAAAGTCAGCTCATGGAGCCCCAGCAGAGCACCCGGCATGAGGGAAATTCCTGGAGACTGTCCTACCTAATCCCTAGCTAGCCTCAGCTTGAGGTCAATGCTCAAAAACTGCCTGGACTGAGACCCTGCCAGCCCTGGCCTACTTAAAGGCCTGCGTATGGATGTGTTAATAAACATATTCATGTTGAGTCACCTTCTGGGATTTTGAGCCGTCATTCGGACTTTGGAATCCGTTTGGCTCCATTGCATATTCAGGGTCAGCCATTGGGAATTCCCAAACGGCAGTCGGAATTCTGAAGAACCTGTTGACTTGTCGTGCAAGGTGAGCAAGCCAGGCTTCAGAGCCTCTGTTTGCTGGCCAGGGATTTCCAATGCTTATTGGCAGCTTTTTTCCAGATCACAGAGAGTGGGAAGAGCTGGAATGTTGTCGTCTCACGGGGCGTGCCACCGCTTCGTGCCATCCCTCTTTGGGGGTAATGCTGCCCTGTATTAATGGGGGCAATCAGGACCAGAGCTTCAGTTACCCTTCCAGTCGAGGGAATGAGGAAGCTATACTACTAGTTGCCTTAAAAAATAGGAGGGGTCATTCTATGTCTTATTTTATTTATTTAACCATTTATAAAGCGCCTGAGGCCCAGGGCAAAGGGCGCAATTACAGCCAGAAAAACAAGCCCACACACAATAACACCATAAACTATATAAGAAGCACACACATAATCAGACATTGTAGGCAATACAATGCAGTGTGTAAAGGTCAACAAAGCATAACAAGAAGAACACCCACCACCATGTTCAGTTTCCACTCAACTGGCCCATTCGCCAAACTCACACAGGTGCTAAGACACCCAGGAAGGTTACATCAGGGCTCCATTCATCAATTTGAGTTCTGAGAGCAAGTTTCAAGTCTTGCGGTCTTGCACCCCTGCGCCTGACTTTAAGAGGTAACCATGGCAACGCTTTGCTCTTTAGGGCGTCTCTTGGCTCCCGCTGTTAATAATGACTCTGTTTAATGCCCGTGCTTTCAGTTGGACCGCGCAGGCGCTGCAGGCAACTGGCCCAGCGTGCCCTTCAAGCCCCGTGACGTCAGGGAGTACCTTATAACGAGGAGTAAAGCATCTCCATTGCAAGATCTGGAAGCGAATGGTTAGGGGGGGGGGCGATGGCGTCCCCCGCCCATCCGCTTTCAAGACTGGGCACATGCTGTTTTACCGCATGCGGTAATACAGCCTGGGTCAATACCGCCGTTGCTAGTGTCGACAATGTCCTCACTTGCAATGTTGCTGGGTTTTTTTGCACGTATGCGTTGCAAAACCCATGCACGTGTGCAGCGGTAAAACAGGCGGTATTCAGAAACGCCTGCTGTCGTACCATTACCGCACAAGTCATAACGCACCTCCTCGTTCCCTTTCCTATTGGCCGATGCGGCTTAGGGGTTGTTTTGTAACCTGCAAAGCATCAGAAAGGTCATGGTGTAGGAAGGGGACCCTGAAAAATTGACCTTAAGTCCTCAGGGAGCACGTAGTCTTACAGATCTGCAGAGAGCGCCTGGAGACCGTACAAATAGCAGCGGTGTGCAGTATACATCAGACAGCCCACACTGATGTGTCTGCTGATATCAGTACTCGCCACCAGGGGGCAGTATCACACTGTGTTATTTAGCCTGCTTTCTCATGGACCTGAGCAACGTTGATGATGGCAAAGATTGCACGAGGATCAGGCCCGGCTGAAGAAGTGCGGGCGCCCATTTCAACATGATGTTTGGGGGCCCCTCTTGCTTAGAGGGGAAAACAGCGTGGGGCACTCGTGCGGTGGATCCATTATAATGAGACAAATACAGCTCGGGGTCAAAAGCCACCAATTATCAGGAGACGGCCAACCAGCAAGAAGCAGAAACACTAAATGCCCCCGTGATTATCACCTCGTCTGTTAGCACTGGTCCCTCCACATCAGCCCTTGGCTGACAAAGAAGAATGCATAGCTTTTCAGTGGGCATTTAATATTTGAGCCCCGTGGCCATCTCGTGATAATCGGCAGCTATTAACGGCCAGGTTTTTTTCCTTGGTTTAAATGCATTGGTCGAAGTGAGCGGGAGCGGTCGGGAGCGGTGCTCCTATGCTTTTTTAAATTACCTTGTACAGCTCCTACACTTTTATTTTAGAAAGAAACCGTTCCAGAATGGTTTTGTTTTAAAATAAAAGTGTAGGAAGAAGTTGAAACCTTCACTGTCAGTGCACTGCACCGAACGTTCCCTTAAACAGCAGGTGCACGTGTTTGGGGGGTAGGGGGGTGTATTGTGTATGGGAGGGGTTGTGGCAATGGGGTGTGTGGGAGTAGGAGCAGGTCAGCAGGGAACATAGTTCCACTACTTCTTTTCGTACACTTCGACCACTGTAAATGTGCGTTTTGCAGCGCTCGCGTTACAAGCTTAATTTTCTGGAGCCCTTCAGGTGTCCAAAGTGCTCCAGCAAATGAAGAAATGAAGCTTGTAACGCGAGCGTCGCAAAGCGTACGTAACGACCTGATGTCCTCCAGCAAATGAAGCTTGTAACGCGAGTGCTGCAAAGCGCACATTTAAAGCACCGGAATGAAAATTATATAGAAAGGAATCTATTGCTGTATTATAAGATTGCTGACTGCTAACACGGGAGCAGTTGCTGGGGGGCCCTGTGTGACTTGTGGGCCCTTTAATTTGAAAAAATTGAAAAGCCCTGGTATCGTCCTTCGCTGGGATAAGGGAAACCGCCCCCTCCACCGTTGAAATGCCACGAGGACATAGAGCAGACCTCAACATTCAGGCATTAATGTTGGGATTCAGGTGTTCACAGAAGTTGCTTAATACCCCCTGCTGCTGTGGTTTGCTCCGTATCTCACTCGCTTTCACCACGTCCCCCGTTAATAATACCAAAATATTCTGGCTAATCTGATAGGCCATAATAGGGAAAAGGGGAGCCTCTGCTCCTGAGCTGTTATGTTGCTGCAGGACTGGCACTCAGTGTGTAGCCTCTCTCTACACGGTGTGGCTCCTGTCCCATGTGGGCATTTGCAAGGACCATTAGGTGTTTCTTATGCGGAAGCAGGCTTCTGTGTGCCTCACAATTGTATGTAGTGCTTCATACCTGATTCCTTCCGCTTCTAATGGGTGCATTGTAACAGTGGCAAGCAGGCACACATACACAGATATGGTCATTTTGTGTGTTTTCTACGTCCGTTATAGGAAATACCAAACCAGAGTTTCCCTGAAGGCTTTATTGTTCCTGGTGATGGGGGGAATCCTCAAGCCTAACCGATCTCCACCGTGCACGCATGCAGAGTTACCACGTGCCGCTGTGCCAGCCATGACACCGCACCAATCAGAGACTCAGCAGAATCCGCCAGAGAGGGCCCGCAGACCGTGAAGTGATTAGGCCATAAGTGGCCATCAAACTTGAGCTGGGGCTGTTAGGAAGCATGGCCTGACAGGGGGTCGGTGCCGCAATTGAGCGGCAACACTGAATGCTGCTTGTTAGACCACGTCCCCGTAGGAGCCCCGGCTAGGGATCATGGACCTGTGGTGCGATTGTGATGATCTCTGCATCTCTAATAGAAGGGGGGGGTCAGCATGGTGACACAATGAAAAGGCTAGGCTTTTATTATAAAGCATGAAGCTCTCCCTTACATGCAAAGAAATTCAGGAAAAAACACCTCGCCTTTTCATTGTGTCACCGACCCCCCTGGCAGAGAATAGTGCCATGAGAGTTGCAGGGATCATCGCTCCTGCATCTCTAATGAAAGGGGTGTGTGGCAGAGGGTCGGCACGGTGACACAATGAAAATGCGATGCGATATTGTTTCGAAAGCCTGAAGCTCTCGTGCACGCAAGAGCTTCAGGCTTTACAAAAAAGGCCTTGACTTCTAGGAGCCTGGTGGGCTGGGGTTAGTAGGGGACTTTAAGGACTCTCAGCAGGGCCTCGTAACAGACATAATATTCATAGCCTGCCGAGGCACAGCCCCACTTAAAGCCCAGGATTCGGAAGTTTTCTTAGGATAAACAACGAACAGGCTTATTCTGGTCCGTGTGGAACAAGGGCAAATAACAGAAAAACGTATTTCAGGCCCTTTTCCTCATCAGCGCCATTCTACATGGGGTTCTCGCATCGTGTGGAAACTCATGAGGAAACCTCGTACCCAAGCTCCAGCTCCTCCATGGGATCACATTCTAGCCTGGATGCCTATGGGCTGTGCCGGTATTTGTTGCGACTGCTAAAAAGCCGATGCGGGCTCTAGGGATCTATTGTAATCACAGCCGACATGTTTCTCACAATGTCCACCAGAACTGATCTTCGGTTGCAGTGTAGGGGTATGTTAGGCTTGTAACATGCACCTAGGCTTCCATAGATCAACGAAAATAATTAGAGTCTTGAATTTTTGGTTTAATACCAGCTTAGTTTCAGATTATACAAAAGGTGCCAACATTCTCAATTTAGAGGCACATATGATATGTTATTTATAACATGCTTAGTACCCAGAGGTTTCTAAGCGCACACCCAGGGATGGAACCTGTGGTGCTACATGTCGTTTTGCTTCCAAGGCGAGCACGTTGCTGCTGAGCTATCCTCCCGAGACATACAATTGTTTCGCCTTTACCCGGGCTTTCTCAAGGCACAAAGTTGTACTCAAGTTACCAAGCTGTGAGCATAGCGGATATAATACATTTCTGTTTATTGAGTTCTGCCACATACATTAACATTTCACCAGTGTCAATTCTAAATAAAGGGTTTATTGATATATATTGCATTAATTACTGTTGCATCACAGTAAGATTATGCAGTCATATCATACACACACCTCTATTCTTTTACAAGTATCTCAATTTGCAAGAAAATAAGTGCCCAGTTTCTAGCAAGGCTGTGACACTGGGGGTGGGCAGTTCCCCACCGTTGCTGCCACCACCCACAGCTGCTCGCCCCAGTGTCGACATATTTGGGGTTACACACTACAGCTTGCACCTCCTCATTGTGGCTGATGGATGCTCTGGCTCTCATTACTTCATAATCAATCTGAGTCTGAGACAATAAGTGCCGGGGCTGAGAAATAAGTGCCGGGGCTGAGAAATAAGTGCCGGGGCTGAGAAATAAGTGCCGGGGCTCAGAAATAAAATTGAGACAAAGTGCTAAGAAGTGGAACTGACACTGCACATTTATAACAGAGGGCACCAGGTGTGTACCAGAGACACAACATGCCACAAGCTAAAACGATGCAGACACACCATTTGCATACAAACACATATTCAAAACACAAACTGGACAAAGCACTTTAAAGGGTAACAGGTTCTTGGCTTTCCCAATTTTTGTGTGTAAGCTTCCTCCAACTGCTGACCCAATGTTTTGTTTTTCTTCTGTGTACCCCCAACTTCTCTACGCCATAATAGGCACACCTGTCTGCAGATTACTAATGCCCCTTCTGAGGGCAATTTACTAATCTGTGAACAATGCATATCCTTCCTTATTCCCTCTCTCCCCCACAGAGCTCTGGAGGGGGGGAGCGGGGTCTGAGGGCTGCGGGTGGTGCCGCTGTGATCACATGAAGGGCTTTTTTTCTGCCACACATTTCAGAAGATTTGTGTATGATTTTGTACAAGCTGGAAGACTCAAGATGTTGGTGTTTTGGTGTTTTGATTAAAAGTTGTCCCTGTGTAGAGAAGGGAAATGCCCATTCATCATAGTGAGACCACGGAACGCTCTGCGACCCTGCAAAGGGAAGCGCCCTTCCTAGTCCGCGATGGACAATGTCAGATGTACATATGGCAAAAGAGAATGATTTCACAGTCCTGTGATGAAACCCAAGGTCCTTTGCAGAGCTCAGCAGTTGCACTTGTGGTTCGGTAGAGAAACACAAGCATGCCATAATGCCAGGCCTCTGGTTCCTTTCTGCAATCCAGTCTCTGCTGTCACAGTGATACAGAAGAGAGAGAACAAGAGGACAGACACTAAAGGAATATGTGAGAAGGGACTGGCTAGGATAGGGTGAGTGATAGGGAGAGTGATAGGGAATGTGATAGAGCAAGCAGAGGGGGCATCTTCTGTGTATAGTTTGTGGTCTTTGGCCTGAGGGTGGGCTTTGCACTCATTGATGAAACCTGTAAGTTGCCATAATGGATTGCATGATCATGGAAACAGCTGAGGTCATCAGTGCTTCCCCTCCAAATATGGAAAAGGGTCATCAATGAATCTGAGCCAAGGAACGAGGCAGCTGGCAAGTGAATTGCCACTGGAAATGAAGGGAACATGGAGTGCTCTCTTGTCAAATGCTAACATAGCCAGGTGCTGAAATGCAACCCAATGCTGTGCCCTGAATCACAATTAAAATCAGTGTTCAACACGAAAGAACCATTTACACAAGCAGAAACATGAGAATTCAAGATCCATGTATGCTGCACCTGTTCCCTGCAAATGTTCCAATGCTTGCACCTGCCTAACTCGCAACTGAAGGTGAAACACAGAGGGTGCCGAGAGTGGCCAAACATACATCTTGAAGGGGGATACGGTGCTTGTTGCAGAAACATGTGTGTGGCTTGGAGTACAAGGATCTGAAGTCCAGAGAAGGGGTTCAGTCTTTCATCCTACTGAGGGTTAATAAAATGAATACTGTTGAGGGGTGGGGTAGCAGTAAGAGTTGGTATATGTACTACTGAGAAACCACAACACTTTAGCGGTGAGCACTATAGATAAATAATATATTTGTATAGGCTACTGGATCTGCTTTTTGGAAGAAGCTTCCCGACTGCCTTTGGTGTCACAATGCTAGGAAATACCTCTACACAGTGAGACAGTGACTGGTAGGAGTACGGCCACACTGGCATTACAGAATGACCAGGGAGATATGCAATTGTTTATAGGCACCTGAATGCATGCTCAAACAGGTGCAACCAGTTTTTCTTGACTGGGGAAGCTCCAGCACTTTATCACATCTGATCATTGTTGACAAACGGGCTGCTTATGAAATCTTCTTCCGGTTTGTACTTAATTGTTGAGTCACCTGATTTGAACGAGAGTTGTCCTGTGTCATGTTTGAGCAGTGTTCCACTTCTTTTTTTCTCTTCGTAGAGGCCCTTCCACTTGAGTGATCTCACAAGACCACTTGTACACCTTGTGCCGTGTTAGAGCCCCTCATCTGCACCATACGCTCCTTTGCCATTGCCACCCTCAACACATTTAGGTGTTACCTACCTTTGTGGGGCTATGCCAGCAGGTGAGCTGTTCCTGTCTTCAGAGATTCAAGGGTTATCAACAAAGGCTCCCTGCCCACATTCCGCATGAGCAATATGGCAGCATGCCCGCGTGCAGGGGAGTGGTTCCACACAGTACCTGTGATCGCACACCAGTGCTCTCATCTTGCACACGTCACCTGCTAAAGACACCAGACAGAACTCATCCCTAGAGCGTTCCATCTTTCCTGGATGTACCAGGGAAATGGACCCTTACATCATCACTTCACAATCTGGAAGCTTCTCTTTTTCTACCACAAGGCTCCTGCCCGCTTCTGTAGTCAGCCCTTGAGTATTCCTGTGCATCCTCTGACCTTCTAGGTGCTCAATGCCGCTTCCACTCAACTGGTCCCCTGAAGCTCTTTGCATCTAGACAACTTCCACCACTTCTAGTCTCCTAGGTGATTCACCGGAACTGTTCTCCGGCTGCTAACTGTCACTCCCACACTCTGTTACCCTGACCAAAGTCTTAGATTAGTAGAAGTGCAACTACAAGTTTCACACTACACAAATGTAAGCATAAATGGCTTAATAACAAATGCTTGAAATATCTGTATCTGGAAGTTTTCATGTTCACTGAGGGGGCAGCCGAGTCTAGATTTAATCGTGTTCTGATATTATAAATAATGCTCCATCAAAATACCCCACCCCAATCTATCTAAATATTTTGCTATTTTTCATTTAATTGAAGAATCTTACCACAATTTCCTAGCAATGTTCCTAAATGAACCTTATTTCTATTCTGTTCCTTTATGAACATAGAGGCGAAAACAAATCGAACTCTGGCCAAGGTGACTTTGATGAAAGTGCTAGCGGATAGATGAAAGTTTGGTAGAACCCATGCCAGCATGGACTTAATCATGATGGTGAGCTTGGTTGAAGATGTGTCCTCTCGAAGGTATGTTAAATACCGTTTGTCTGTGTACAGACCCATGCAAAACTCTGCACTCTACAGCCCAGTCTCTGCTTGTCTGTCCAAGTCTCAAGCACTCAAGGGGCGGAGACAAAACATTCCCGATTAGAGTTGAAAGATCCTGAAACTCTTTGTCTCCTGCCCTTCGACTTGAAGAAAATCTGATTTTGTTCAAGAAACTCCTGAAAACCTTCCTGTTCAAGTAGCTCCTACCTTGCCTTTTTCTTTGAATCCATTTCAACCCTCTCTGCAACAATCAAACCTGCACCACTGTGAGAACTGTGGTGGACCAGGTTTGGGCGCCTGAGTCCCAAGGCTTTACAAAATTCCAAGTAACTAAATGGGATCATGCACCTATTAATATCATTCTTATTAGTGTATTTATTAAGCACAGAACTAGCTTCAGGAAGCAACAGAGCACTTTACACTCATAGGTCAAAGAATTAGATTGGGGTGCAGAGAAATAAGGGAGTGGGGATCTAACAACAGGGGAGGGGGGCAATTGTCAGCAATGTCCCCTGCCTTGGAGAAGTTTGTTTGTTTGTTTGTTTGTTTATTTATTTCTATGGCACACCATACCCAGGGGCAGCAGGGCGCAGGCAGAAAGAATATGCGAGGCTTACAATGTTACAGAAATATACAGTTGAGATAAAGTTACATACATTTGCAATTAAGGATTACAGGGAAAAGAATTTACAAATCTTCACACAGAGAAATATCAATATCTATACAAAGGAGTGAAATATACAGATATGTACAAGGGCTGTTTATGGCGAGAGCAAAGGCCTCAAACAGAAGGTATCCGTATCCATACAGAGGTGTAAAATGTACAATTAAATATGGGGGTTGTTGGAGTTCAAATGACTGATGAAATTCCTTCTAAAGTGCAAATAGGGTTGATCGGCTCTCAGGTTGTGTGGCAATGAATTCTAAAATGTAGCAGCTTTCACAAGGAAGCTGTTACCTCCAATGGTGGAGAGTTTAAATCTGGGAATTATCAGACAGTTGGAATTGATAGTTCTTATTTGTCTGATGGATGACTTTCTCTTTACTTTGTCCATCAGATAACTGGGGGCAGCATTGTTGAGGGCTTTATGGGTTAGGGAGGCCAACTTTAGTTTGATTTTATTGTCGGTGGAGAGCCAATTGTGTTGGCGTCTGGTAGTGGAGATGTGTTCTCTTTTATTAATGCGAGGGCAGCTCTCAAGGCATTATTTTGTAGGATTTGTAGCCTATGTGTAATGGCTTTGTTAGCACCAATATATAGGGCATTACAATAATCGAGCCTGGAGAGTATGAGTGATCTTGCCAGGATCATACAGCTATCATTGGACAGGGATGGTCTGCCTGCTCTTATTAATTTGCAGGTGTACGCAGTGGTGGATGCTAGTGAGTTGACCTGTTTGGTGAATGACATAGTGGCATCCAGGTAAAAGCCGAGAGTTTTTACCTCCCTGGATACTTTGATAATGTTGCCGTCTATGTTGAATTCGGCATATTCAAGGCCTAATTTGGTGATATTAGCGGGGGTACCCAGGATGATGAGCTCTTTCTTGTCATCATTCAGGCATAGGCCATGAGATGCCATCCATGCCTGAATGATGAGATACACTCTGTTCACCAACTCTCTGTCCTTGCTGTGATCCCCTGAAAGTGGGAGGAGAATCTGAGTGTCATCTGCGTAGTTGGTGTATGTTATACTCAGATGATCCAGATCGTCGAACAGAGGTTTGGTGAAGATGTTGTATAATGTGGGGGAGACGCATGAGCCCTGCGGGACTCCGCAAGTAATAGGAGAGGGGTCTGCTGCTGCTGATGGGGAGAAGACTCTCATTGTTCTCTCGCTCAGAAAGGATTCAATCCATCTGATAGCTTCTGGGGAGAAATGGGCAGCTGAGTCCAGGTGTCTGCAGAGGACCTTGTGGTCGACAAGGTCGAATGCCGCGGAGAGGTCAAGTAGGAGGAGGAGTGCTGTCTTTCCCTTGTCCCTCAGATCATCAATGTGGGTCTTCAAGTCAATGAGGGCTGTTTCTGTGCCGTGTAGTGGGCGGAAACCTGATTGTCAGGAGCCTAGTAATTTGTGTAGTTCTAGGTATTTTTGGATCTGGACATAGGCCACTTTGTCCAAGATTTTCAGTAGAAAGGGTACCGTGGTGATGGGGTGGTAATTAGTGGGGATGAGAGGATCAAGCGTCTGCTTTTTAAGGAGGGGGAGCACCCAGGATTGTTTTAAGTTGGAGGGGATGCTACCTGAGGAGAAAGATGCGTTTATAAATTTGGAAATAAAGGGCGATAGGTCTCTGGCTGCGTCCTTGATTATGTGTGCAGGGCAGATGTCGCCTTTGCAGTTTGAGGGTTTGAGAGAGAGTATGATTTTCTCGACCTCCAGGGTGGTAGTTTTAGAGAAGGAGAATGAATTAGTGTGTGTGCTTGGTAAAACATTAGGCGGAGGTGTAGGAGGGTTGGTGAGGTTTAAGCAGTCTTTTTCTAGTTGAATTTTATTTTGTAGGGTGTTTATTTTATTTGCTAAAGCCTGTTGGATGTCTGCGCACCAGGTCTGGTCCTTGGTGCAGGTGTCGGGTGTGGCAATGGGTGACTCAAGTTCCTTCAATATGGAGAAGAGCTCCTTCATGCTTGAGTTGGAATTGGCAATGCGGTTGTTGTAGGAGTTCCGTTTAGCTAGGAAGATTTCAGCTTTGTATTGACGATAAATCGTATCTAGAGTGGCTTTCATTTCACTGGAAGGGCATAGTTTCCAAGCAGATTCACATTTTCTCTTTTTTAGACGGAGGGCTTTGAGTTCAGGTGTGTACCATTTATTTAGATGGGTTTTGGGCTTGCTGGTGTGAAGTTTAAGTGGAGCAATTTTGTCTATGGTATTTAACATAATTTTGTTGTATTCGTGAACTAGTGTGTTGGGATCTAGATTGTCTGGCAGTGCGTTTAGCGTTGGAAGGATGGCTGGGATGATTCTTTCTACTGTTATATTTTTCCTGTTTCTTGTTAGGCAGGGTGGTGCTAGTGACACAGTTGTGGTAGGTGGTCTGGAGGTCAGTAGGTTAAATGAGACCAGGGAGTGGTCGGTCCAAGGTAGTGGTGTGGTAGAGGAGATGACCGCTGAGCAGTTAGCATCAGAAACCCAGTCTAGGGTTCTTCCCTTCAGGTGAGTGGGTAGGTTGACTTTTTGTGAGAGTCCGAGTGATGAGATAGTATTGGCTATGGTGGAGGCATGTATGTCTGCTGGATCGTTAAACCCTAGGTTGAAGTCACCTAGTAGCAGTAGTTGTGAGGTGGTTTTCGCGTTGTTAGTTAGTAGGCTATGCAAGTCTTCCTTGAGAGTCCCGAGCGGACCAGGTGGTCTATAGATCAGGTGGATGGTGAGGGATTGGGTGTTATTTATAGGGAGTTTGGCAGTGAGGGATTCACATGATTGCAAGGTTTGAGTTGGGGCTAGTCTGAGAGCTAAACTTTCTTTGGATATGATGGCGATGCCGCCGCCACGGTTGCCCACCCGGTCCTGCCTGGATATGGTATAGCCATTTGGGATGGCCAGCATTAGAGACGGGCCTGCTGCATTGTGTAGCCAAGTTTCAGTTAGAGCAGTAAAGTCTAATTTGTCTTTAATGATTCACTTTAATGATTAAAGTGTGTGTAGCCCCCTAATCATAGGATTGTCTCCTATCGAGCACGGATCTTAATCCTTTCAAGGTAAACAAGATAGCAGCACTGAGTGTGAACTATGATTACAACTATAATTCTTTTGCAATGAGGATGATGTAGAGGATAAAGTCACAGTAACTGTACGACATAAGGATGGCGCGAGCCGTCCTGCGTGATGTGGCTGAATTCAAGTTTGGCACTTTGGATCCCTCTTCAAATATAACCCACAAGTCATCTACATCAATGCAAATTTAATTCTCCCAAAATTAAAATGAAACAAATGTGAATGAAAAATCGCACTTTGCTGGAAAATGAAAATCATCGCCGGTGTGCAGAACATTTTACGCTCACAAAAAATCACTTAGAAAAAAACAAAATATGTTAAAACGTCGATTTAAAAACAGACCAGATTTAAAAACAATAGAACTTCGTAAACAAATAAGAAGGAATTGATTTGTAAATGCATGGAATTTTTTTCAAGAATAAACTGACTTTAATTGATTTGCCACTCAACTAGGTCCACACAGCATCCACTCCCCACCTAACCAGAGATGGAGTGATCTGATCCCTGCTGTTTCCTCTCCTGGTTACTTGTAGATCCATTGCTGACTATTGCCCCCCCACCCCCAAGTTCTTAGCTCCCTACTCCCTTGTTTCTCTGCTCCCCTCACCTTGTTCTTCCCTCTATGAGTGTAAAGCACAGTCCGCACTCAATAACTACACTAATACTATTAATAATAATAACTGAGTTAAATCCACCAGAAGTACCTAGTGTTAGACTTAGCAGAAAAATAGTTACATTTTGGAGATTTCAAAGTTAATAAATATTCACCATCTTTGACCATAAAAAAAGTTCACTGAGCCCTAGTCTGCAAGCCATGCCTCCCTTTAGTGTGAGAAAGGTTGACCAGACATGTTATTGCTGCACTGGTACTTCACATGGCAATAGTGCTGCTCTGGTGTCCTCATTGTGATAGCACAGTGGCAAAACTCTTAGCATTTGGTAATCAACTGTGGGGATATCATGATATATCAATAATTATACGTGTTGTTCATGGGTTCAGTTGAACAGTTTCCCTGCTATGATGTCACTGCAGTGAACAATGAAAGTCACTTCTCACTGCAGTGATGTCACACACCTACCTGCCGCTACTGCCCCTAGTCCAAATGCTCAGCACGTCTCTCTTCATGGCGTGCCTTTAGACGCATCACGGCAAGCCATGGCCGGCATCCAGCACCTTCGCATGTAGGCCATGTCCACACAGAAAGAGCAGAGACACGTAGAGGAAAGGACCCTCCATTTTCTCTTGGATACTGGGACAGACTCATATACACCCCTACACAGCATACATTTGTAAAGGGGTGACTATCAAGGTGAATAGTCCACCTTGGGTACAAAATCAGTCCATAGAAAACTCGAGCTTCTCTCTCTTTTTGGTTTTGGTGCTTTGGTGGCGGAAGCCACATAATCGCTGAAACATTGGTACTGTAAATGTAAAAAAGAAAGGTGCAAGGGGAGTTTGGGAGCAGTGTATGGCATTGGCAAGGCAACTTGCAGTGCATGGTGATGAAATGGCAACTGGGCCTTGACCCTCTCGCTCACGTTTGCTGGGCTGCTACTGTTGCCAGGGAGCTGTGCACGCTCCGAAGTAGGATCAAAATTACTGTAGTTACCTATAGGCTGTTTTTTTGTTTGTTTTCATTGCTATGCATCAATGCTTTTTGTCGCTTAAAATACTGTCGGACTATGTTTAAAGTCTGACGCAGAGTGATCCCGTTTCAGTCTGGAAGGTCCTGCACACTGGAGCATGCAGGAGTTGTGAGGTATGCCGTGTCCGCCCAGAAGTACGGGTCCGGAAGGTCATGCGCACAGGAGCATGTAGGCGTTGTGAGGTGCAGGAGCATGCAGGTGTTGTGAGGTATGGCGTGATGCGCCCCGTAGTCTAGGTCTGGAAGGTCATGCACACAGGAGCATGCAGGAGTTGTGAGGTATGCCGTGTGCGCCCCAGAACCTGGGTCTGGAAGGTCATGCACACAGGAGCATGTAGGCGTTGTGAGGTGCAGGAGCATGCAGGTGTTGTGAGGTATGCCGCATGCGCCCCGGATTCTGGGTCTGGTAGGTCATGCACACAGGAGCATGCAGGCGTTGTGAGGTGCAGGAGCATGCAGGCATTGTGGGGCATGCCCTGTGCGCCCCGGAGTCTGAGTCTGGAAAGTTTGCTGCTTGCAGGATACACCTGTGCATGCTTTCTTCCCACAGAGGATCCCGGTGTCGCACAAAGGGATTGAGAACAGGAGGCAGGATCTGATCAACCGCTGTCTCCTGGTACTGGGCAAGTCTGGGCCCAAAGCGCTCGCCAAGCAGGTATGCGCCATGCTGATTGCGGTGAGCTCTCACTGCCGGAGTGTGTGCGTGTGTGTGTGGGGGGGGTACTAAGTAAAGACTGCTAGCACATGCTACAAAGAACTATTACTGCGGAGAATGGTGCAGGTTATAATAACTGGTAAATGTGGATAGATTGGTGGAGAGGAGATTTGGGGGAAGACTCACTGTGGAGTAGTAATCTAGCATTGCATGAAGACAGTGCTACGAACAGTAATGGGGCACAGGGTTCCCGCATTGTATGTGTTGGGGGTGCAGCACTGAGTGGATGCAGTAGTAGGGAGAAGGGTGCAGTCACCCAGCACTATCTGTAAAAGGGCACGTGATCGACAGGTGGAGTGGGGGCGTTGTCACAAAGGGGGGGACTCAGGGGTTCTTCACGTGTTTTATAACAACACCGGTATGTACAAATACGCGGTTGTGCTTATATGGTGCTGTGAATGCTTCTACAGTCCCGCAGGCTCCCCTGGGACCAGAACTGAGCAGCCCCTTCTCCTCCCGGGGTCGCATTTTGGCATTGTTGATGGTTGTCTGATTCTTGCTGGGCGTTCTGAAGGTGACTACGGAAAAGAGCCGCCAAAATGAAGGAGGCACCCGGATAACCGGGACAGGGGCTTCGCTCCTCTTCCCTGCCCCACCTCATGGGTAGGGGGGAGGTAATAACCCAAAGTGCGCCAAAGAAAGGGGCGGGGCAAGCCCCATATAAGCAGCAGTTTATATCAAGCAGTTTCCAGCAGAAGGACGCCGCCGCGGAAGAAGAGGATTTCGTTTTCCACCCACCCACCCTGCATGATGAACAGCTATGGCGAGGCCTGGCCTTTGATGTCACGGGATGGCAATGCAGTGTTTTGGCAACCGGTGATAAGGGGCAGACTCTGAATGAACCATTGCTAAGCCAGAAGGGTCTTCGCTCTTTCGGACAAGCGCCTCTTGGGAGCCTAAGCGGCAGGGGATTCTGGTGGTAGCAATGAGGGCTCAGCTCCGCCCCCCCAACAAACAGTGCTCTCTCAGCCCAGGAACACATGCTGGGGCAGGCAGGTCTCTGACACAAAGGGTTTGGGGGAGTTGTGCCTATTATGGACTTTGGGAAAAAGGGGGAAGCAGGTTTTGGATACGGAGCAGTCACCGCACCTTCAGAGCTATTTTCACAATTGTTTGCTGTGTTTATTATGTGTGAAAATAAATCTGCAGCCTTTTTTATGCCAAAAAGAAAACATGTCTCATTCTGCACCTTACTGGTGGGAAAAGGGAAGGGGCAAAAAGAATGAGCAAAGGTGATGTAAATTGGTGTAACAAATGGACAAATGCCCAGGTTATTGGTTACACGCTGCTGTGTCCCTCTCTTCCTGAGTTCAGGAAGCTGGTGAAGGCGGAGATCCTAGAAATGACAGTGCAGTACCTGTGTGCCCTGCACTCCACAGGCATCCCCTGTGGAAGGGGCAAAAGTGGGTTTCTCTGCTGGACCCCTTTATTCACACTACACATTGGTCAGTGTCTAAGTCCTGACGTAGAGGCACCTAAGTCAGTGCAGCTGTTGCCAACGGAGCCCAAGGCACGCACCACGCCCCCCACTCCTCTGTATAGAAGGTGCTCTAATCATACTTGCTGTGGCACAGGGGTCGCAGTGGTGCTTAAACCCCATTGCCTTGTCTTTTGTTGCTTGCACTATTGTCCTTGCCATTAGAAAAGCAGGACTGCAAATACCAGAATTCAACAGGTGTGAACTGAATTCTAGGATTTGCTGAGTGCCCACGGCTATCCTGGGGCACCTTACGAGTTCCTCCATTCTGACTATTTGCGATGATTAACCTTGCAGTTTGTATAGCGCCAATCTCACTTGCACAGTTCATAAACACTAGGCGTTGTGCCAAGTACAGGATTTTGCAATGGGTCATGTGGCACCACTGGTAGGTATCTGTTTCTGTTCTATATAGTACTCGGTTTTGAGTGTGGCTTCAAGGAAGTATAGCATGCATGTAATGCGCTCCCAGCCTTATCTCATAGCAGGGCGTGTGAGATGTAACCTGATAGCGGGGTCGGGCTTCCAGAGAAATGCGTTTGCATGTATGCAGGAGCTGCAGCATGTGCAAGTTTTTATCTGTGACCCTCCTATGTGCGTTGCCCTTTTAAGATATGGGTCCCTCACAATGTGTAATTCCCTTTTAAGATGGGCCATGACTGTGTCATGGTCCAAGCTAATGAAAGGAGCCCCTGCAGGCATGTGCATCAGAACGGCTGCAGACTCCAACTATGGAACTCCTGTTGTCTCTGTCTCTCACTATGGGCCTGCAGGCCTACACCATGTGACCACCGTCCTGCAGGCCCTATGTTGTGTGACCACGGCCCTGCAGGTCCCTGCTGGTCTGGGCCCCCCAGACCAGCCTAGTGCCCTGGTTCCAGCCCAGGCACCCACCATCCAGGATGCTGCCGGCATCCGAGGTGCTCTGGCACCCAGGCTGTCTCCCCACAGCTTCAAAGGGTCCTACCCTGCAACAACAGTAAGTCCGGGTGACCCCAGCACACCAACAAGGTGCTGGGCCCCAGCACATGTGATGCCGCTGCGTGACTGCCGCCGGCCCCACAATACGAGTGAGCAGCCAGGATGCAGCAAGACTAAACCCAAACAACCCACCCAACCCCCACTCTCTCTACCACACCAACTCTAAACCCCCTCTTTCTACCGCCACCCACCAAACACCTAGTCTCTACCCCACCCACAGTATCCCCACCCACCATAACCCTACTCCTCTACCCCACTCACCCACCCAACCTACTCCCACTCCCTCTAACCCTACTCACTCTTCCCCACTCCCTCTACCCCCACCCACCCACCTTAACCCCACTCTGTCTACCCCCCCACCCACTCTACCCCACTCACCCACCTTACCCCTACTTCCCCCATCACCCACTCTACCCCCACTCCATCTACCCCATGCCAATCTACCTTACCCCCTATTCCTTGAACCTCACCCATCCTACACCCACTCCCTCAGCCCCCACCACCCTCTACCCCCACCCATCCTACCGCCTCTTCTCTACCAACCCTACCCCCTATCTCTTTACCCCAACCACGCACCCTACCCCCTCTCTCTGCCCCACCCTACATCCTTTATTCCCACACCGACTCCTACCCCACCACCTAACCTCCTCCCCCTTTCCCCTATCATCCTTCCTCTCACACTCTCACTTTATTTATTTCCCGCTCACACTGACCCATTCGCGCTCATATTTCTTCTTGCTCATCATCAGTGGCACCCTCTATTATCAATGGCTTCCTCCCTTGCTCTGTTCCCCTACTCATTCTATTGCTCATCATCGAAGGCCCCCTCTATTATCAATGGCTTCCTCCCTTGCTCTGTTCCCCTTCTCGTTCTCTTGCTCATCATCGATGGCACCCTCTATTATCAATGACTACCTCCCTTGCTCTGTACCCCTTCTCATTCTATCGCTCATCATCGATGGCACCCTCTATTATCAATGGCTTCCTCGCTTGCTCTGTACCCCTTCTCATTCTCTTGCTCATCATCAATGGCTCCCTCTATTATCAATGGCTTCGTCCCTTGCTCTGTTCCTCTTCTCGTTCTCTTGCTCATCATCAATGGCACCCTCTATTATCAATGGCTTCCTCCCTTGCTCTGTACCCCTTCTCGTTCTCTTGCTCATCATCAATGGCTCCCTCTATTATCAATGGCTTCGTCCCTTGCTCTGCTCCTCTTCTCGTTCTCTTGCTCATCATCAATGGCTCCCTCAATTATCAATGGCTTCGTCCCTTGCTCTGTTCCTCTTCTCGTTCTCTTGCTCATCATCAATGGCACCCTCTATTATCAATGGCTTCCTCTCTTGCTCTGTACCCCTTCTCGTTCTCTTGCTCATCATCAATGGCTCCCTCTATTATCAATGGCTTCGTCCCTTGCTCTGTTCCTCTTCTCGTTCTCTTGCTCATCATCAATGGCACCCTCTATTATCAATGAATTCCTCCCTTGCTCTGTTCCCCTTCTTGTTCTCTTGCTCATCAATCATCTCTGGCTCCCTCTATTATCAATGGCTTCCTCCCTTGCTCTGTTCCCCTTCTCACTCTATCGCTCATCATCAATGGCCCCCTCTATTATCAATGGCTTCCTCCCTTGCTCTGTTCCCCTTCTCATTCTATCACTCATCATCAATGCCACCCTCTATTATCAATGGCTTCCTCCCTTGCTCTGTTCCCCTTCTCGCTCTATCGCTCATCATCAATGGCCCCCTCTATTATCAATGGCTTCCTCCCTTGCTCTGTTCCCCTTCTCATTCTATCACTCATCATCAATGCCACACTCTATTATCAATGGCTTCCTCCCTTGCTCTGTTCCCCTTCTCGCTCTATCGCTCATCATCAATGCCACCCTCTATTATCAATGGCTTCCTCCCTTGCTCTGTTCCCCTTCTCATCCTATCGCTCATCATCAATGGCCCCCTCTATTATCAATGGCTTCCTCCCTTGCTCTGTTCCCCTTCTCGCTCTATCGCTCATCATCAATGCCACCCTCTATTATCAATGGCTTCCTCCCTTGCTCTGTTCCCCTTCTCATCCTATCGCTCATCATCAATGGCCCCCTCTATTATCAATGGCTTCCTCCCTTGCTCTGTTCCCCTTCTTGTTCTAACGCTCATCATCGACGGCACCCTCTATTATCAATGGCTTCATCCCTTGCTCTATTCCCCTTCTCATTCTATCGCTCATCATCAATGGCCCCCTCTATTATCAATGGCCTCCTCCCTTGCTCTGTTCCCCTTCTCATTCTCTTTCTCATAATCGATGGCACCCTCTTTTATCAATGGTTTCCTCCCTTGCTCTATTCCCCTTCTCATTCTATGGCTCATCATCAATGGCCCCCTCTATTATCAATGGCTTCCTTTCTTGCTCTGTTCCCCTTCTCATTCTCTTTTTCATCATCGATGGCACCCTCTATTGTCAATGGCTTCCTCCCTTGCTCTGTTCCCCTTCTCATTCTATTGCTCATAATCGATGGCACCCTCTATTATCAATGACTTCCTCCCTTGCTCTGTTCCCCTTTTCGTTCTATCGCTCATCATCGATGGCACCCTCTATTATCAATGGCTTCCTCCCTTGCTCTGTTCCCCTTCTCGTTCTATCGCTCATCGCGGGGGCCATGGTAGGATGCGATATGCAAGTCCTTTCCCACGCCGGCATTTTCTTTCCTCCATTTCTAAAACAAATCTTTTTTTTTGGTGATTTCAAGCTTGGGTCCTGGGTGCCCAAACACCATTGACCCTCCCCTAAAAAATTACGCCCATGTAATCCTGTTGCATCACTCATTATGCGTATACAAGATTGGACCCTCCCTCCTTTCAGCCAAACCTACAGTTTCAAGAGATCACACAGCAGAAGCCGGTCATTCACAGTGCTCTCTCCAAGCCTCTGGAATGCCTTTCCTCTACGGGTCAAGAATATCTGTGATCAGCTATCATTCCTCTGGGCACTTAGAGCTTCCCTCTGGGAACAAACCCCACTGGGCACTATCCTTGCTGTCTAGATCAGTGGTCTGCAACCTTTGGCTTTCCATGAGTTTTGGACTACAATTCCCATGATGTCTGGCTGTTGACTATGCTGGTTAGGGATTATGGGAGTTGTAGTCCAAAACATCCTAGGAGCCAAAGATTACAGACCCCTGGTCTAGATCATCTGCCCCAAGACGCCAGCTCCAACCCAATGCTAAACTAAAGAAAAATGTATCATGACAATTTATCAGGGCAAACTTCTGTCGGTTTTCATGCAAGGTGAAACCAGCGGTCGAGTCCTGAAACAAAAATGGGAGGACTTTGATGCACACATGGGGCAGTGACGTCACATAAAGTGAACATATCCTTGATGGCAGAGGCGCCATTCAGTCTGGGGAGCTTGATGGCAGAGACTCATAGCCTTGTGTGGAAGGTTTGATGGCAAAAGTTCCATTTATTGTGGGAAACTTGATTGCAGAGGTTTAATTCAGTGTGGGAAGCTTGATGGCAGAGGCGCATTGCAGTGTGGGAAGCTGAATGACAGCGGGTCCTAGCCTTGGGTGGAAGGCTTGGTGGCAGAGGCTCCATTCAGTATGGGAAGCTCGATTGCTGAGTCTCCTTTCAGTGTGGGATGCTTGATGGCAGACTCTCCATTCACTGTGGGAAGCTTGATGACAGAGACTCCTAGCCTTGGGTGGAAGACTTGGTGGCAGAGGTTCTTTTCATTTTGGGAAGCGTGATGGCAGAGGTTCCATTCACTGCGGGAAGCTTGATGGCAGAGACTCCTAGCTGTGTGGGAAAGGCATGATGGCAGATGTTTCATTCAGTGTGGAAGGCTTGATGGCAGAGGCTACTAGCTGTGTGGTGAAGGCTTGATGGCATAGGCTCCATTAATTGGTGGAATCTTGATGAAAGAGGCTTGTAGACGTGTGTGGAAGGCTTGATGGCAGAGGTTCCATTCAGTGTGGGAAGCTTGATGGCAGAGGTGCTCCATTCAGTGCGTGAAGCTTGATGACAGAGGCTCCATTCAGTGTGTGAAGCTTGATGGCAGAGGCTCTTAGCCGTGGGTGAAGGCTTGATGGCAGAGGTCTCTTTCAGTGTGGGAAGCTTGATGGCAGATGCCCCTAGCCATGTGTGGAAGGCTTGATGGCATAGGCTCCTTTCAGTCTGGGATGCTTGATGGCAGATGTTCCATTCACTGTGGAAAGCTTGGTAGCAGAGGCTCTTAGCCGTGTGTGGAAGGCTTGATGGCAAAGGTTACATTTAATGTGAGAAGCTTGATGGCAGAGGCTCCTAGCCGTGTGTGGAAGGCTTGATGGCAGAGGTTCCATTCTGTATGGGAAGCTTGATGGCAGAGGTTCCTTGCAGTGTCGGAAACTTGATGGAAGAGGTTCGATGCAATGTGGGAAGCTTGATGGCAGATGTTCCTTTCAGTGTGGGAAGCTTGATGGCAGAGGCTCCATTCAGTGTGGGAAGCTTGATGGAAGAGGCTCCAATCACTGTAGGACGCTTGATGGCAGAGGCTCCATTAATTGTGGGAATCTTGATGGCAGAGGCTCCTTTCAGTGTGGGACACTTGATGGCAGATGCTCCTAGCCGTGTGTCTGTGTGGAAGGCTTGATGGCAGAGGTTTCATTCAGTGTGGGAAGCTTGATGGCAGAGGCTCCATTCAGTGTGGGATGCTTGATGGCAGAGGTTTAATTCCGTGTGGGAAGCTTGATGGCAGAGGCTCCATTCAGTGTGGGACGCTTGATGGCAGAGGTTTCATACAGTGTGAGAAGCTTGATGGCAGACATTCCATTCACTGTAGGAAGCTTGATGGCAGAGGCTCCATTCAGTGTGGGAAGCTTGATGGCAGAGGCTCCTTTCGGTGTGGGAAGTTTGATGGCAGAGGCTCCATTCACTGCAGGAAGCTTGATGGCAGAGGCCAGGTGTCTGTGTGTAAGGCTTGATGGAAGAGGTGCCTTTCAGTGTGGGAAGCTTGATGGCGGAGGCTCCATTCAGTGTGCGAAGCTTGATGGAAGAGGCTCCATTCACTGTAGGAAGCTTGATGGCAGAGGCTCCTAGCAGTGTGTCTGTGTGGAAGGCTTGATGGCTTAGGTTTCATTCAGTGTGGCAAGCTTGATGGCAGAGGCTCCATTCAGTGTGGGACGCTTGATGGCAGAGGTTTCATTCAGTGTGGCAAGCTGGATGGCAGAGGCTCCATTCAGTGTGGAACGCTTGATGGCAGAGGTTTCATTCAGTGTGGGAAGCTTGATGGCAGACGTTCCATTCAATGTAGGAAGCTTGATGGCAGAGGCTCCATTCAGTGGGAGAAGCTTGATGGCAGAGGCTCCATTCAGTGTGGGAAGCTTGATGGCAGAGGCTCCTTTGATTGTGGGAAGCTTGATGGCAGAGGCTCCATTCACTGTAGGAAGCTTGATGGCAGAGGCTGTGTGTCTGTGTGGAAGGCTTGATGGCAGAGGCTCCATTCAGTGTGGGAAGCATGATGGCAGAGGCCCCTTTCAGTGTGGGAAGCTTGACGGCAGAGGCTCCTAGCCGTGTGTGGAAGGCTTGATGGCAGAGGTTCCATTCAGTGTGGGAAGCTTGACGGCAGAGGCTCCTTGGAGTCTTTCCAGTTGGGCACTCTCTCGCGAGGCATAGGGATCAGAGAATATAGGTGGGGGGTCAGTATTATTCCACCTGTACGATACTTTTTTTTAATCTAGGCAGCTTGCAGCCATTCCCACCTTGGTGCCAAGTCGGCATTAACACCCAAAGGCATTTAAGCCTAACCTTGTGGTAAGGCTTTGGATTTGCAAACCTGAATTGTCCTGGCTTCCCGTCTTCTTGTTTAGGATATCGCCATATCGGGAGAGGGCGCCTTCAAAGTGCCGTAGCGCTTTATGGCAATTCGTGAGCGCTTCAGATCCAAAAGTGAAAATCTGCCCTCTTCGTACTACTGATGGAGTATACACTAATATTCACTACTGAAAGTAGTGTGCTGACATTTCGCTAACTCTGGGGTGTATGCTCAGCACACGAAACACACATAACAACTTTGACAGGCAAACCATCTTTAAGAGGTTGGTCCAATCACTTATAGACATGGGGAGGGGCACGCAGTGATAGTTGCCAGCTGCATCTCCCTGCCGACCAGCTGGAACTACTTACCCCCTGTATCCGCTGCTTGTTTTTACTAATCAAACCCCCTGGCCATGCCAACGACCCATTCTGTTGCCCACTGAACCCTGGTTCATTTCACACCATTGCCAAGGCCTTGGCACCGCTTATTCTGCACCCCGAGTTAAAGTACACTGGGTTTGGCAAAGTAGCGTCAGCTGAATGCACCACTATGATACTAGCAGGCAGTGCCAGTCGCTCACATAACCGTGCTCAGTGCAGAATTGCAGAATGCCCCAATCCTCTTGGAGTCGCTGAGTGATCTCCTCTGTTTCTTGAAAACAATAAGGCCGACAGCTGGTCTGATTCCCCTTCTAAAGGGAAACGTTCTTGCTACTGCTCCTCTGACCACTACTAACAAGCCCAAATCGTATTCATATGAACATCAAGAAATCCATACGGATGCCCAGGGGCAGGGGCGTTCCTAGGGGGGGGCTAAGGGGGCTATAGCCCCTGATCTTTTGGTTGTAGCCCCGGATAGAATCTCAGGAGCTACAGCCAAAAGGCTAGCTAGCCCCCAGTCCCAACAGCTCCGACATCAGCTTAGCCCCGGGTCTTTTCCAGACCTAGCAACTCCCCAGCCCACTCTGTTGAACCCCGTATCTGTGTTGCTGAAAGGGCTCCACAGACACCCATATCTATCAACCTCTGGACCGGCCATGTTTGGTTCTGCGTAAAGACCTGGTGGGCTTCTACCAGGCGAGGGGACAATGCCCCTGAGGAATTCCTAACACCTGCAAGCAGAGTGATGACACCAGCTTGGCACCTTTTCCCTTCTGTGGCATGACAGCTATCTTCACCCTCTTCCAAGAGTCCCGGAGCCTGCCCACCTGCCTAGCTCGGGTACCCCCATCAGCAGCAGAAGGCAGGAGTCCCTGAACCTCCAGTACTCCCCAGGCAGAATGCCTTCTGGGACTGCCCCGCTTCTGACTCATAGCTTGGTGACGTCCCTCTTAAGATACAGGCCAAGAAGGTCTTTCTGTATAACCTCAAATATGAAGTTCAAGGCAGTCCAGAGAACATGAAATGCTTTCCACCTGAGCACAATGTTCCTGCTCAGACACATGGGCATAATTGACACATTTCGGCATAAGCGCGTAGGGCTAACATATCACCTCTCCTCCCCTTTCAGATACCTGTAGCGTGTGCATCCACACCTCTGCCCTGCTGAGCCAACACCGTGCCATGCATACACTGGCACCCATTCTATCATTACTATACGAACATGGATGTACGGGAGTGGCCTCCTTGTGTATTGATCAAATATCTACCCTCTCCAAACCCGACCCACGCTGTGGCCTCCCTAGTTACACAGCTACGAGGTGAGGGGCACTTTCTCTTGACTCCTTCCTACTGTAGACATGCATCCTGCCACTAGTGACCAGCTCTCTACAAATGTCTTCCTGGCTTCCCAAACCAGCTTCCTATTGGCCGAGCGGGATCTAACAGGTAGAAGCCCAGAGTCGACTTGCTGTAACCTGCTGGTGTTCCGCCATCTTCTTCCACCATACCATGGTCAGCAAGCAGGCATATTCAGTGAGTGAAGTCTCCAGGCTCCTAAGCAAGCAGGCGTGGTCAGTGAGTGAAGTCACCAGGCTCCTAAGCAAGCAGGCATGGTCAGTGGGTGCGTTCCCCCGGCTCCTAGACAAGCATGCATGGTCATTGAGTGAAGTCTACAGGTTGCTAAGCAAGTAGGCATGTTCATTGAGTGCAGTCTATAGGCTGCTAAGCAAGTAGGCATGGTCAGTGAGTGAAGCCCCAGACTCCTAAGCAAACAGGCATGGTCAGTGAATGTGTTCCCCCGGCTCCTAGACAAGCAGGCATGGTCAGTGAGTCAACTCCCCAGGCTCCTAAGCAAGCAGGCATGGTCAGTGAGTGAAGTCCCCAGGCTCCTAAGCAAGCAAGCATGGCCAGTTAGTGAAGTCCCCTGGCTCCGAAGCAAGCAGGCATGGTCAGTGAGTGAAGTCTGCAGGCTCCTAAGCAAGCAGGAATAGTCATGGACAGCAGGCATGGTCAGTGAGTGAAGTCCCCAGGCTCCTAAGCAAGCAGGCATGGTCAGTGAGTGAAGTCCCCAGGCTCCTAAGCAAGCAGACATAGTCAGTGAGTGAAGTTCCCAGGCTCCGAAGCAAGCAGGCATGATCAGTGAGTGAAGTCCCCAGGCTCCTAAGCAAGCAGGCATGGTCAGTGAGAGAAGTCCCCAGGAAGTCCCCATACTCCTAGGCAAGCAGGCATGGTCAGTGAGTGAAGTTCCCAGGCTCCTAAGCAAGCAGGCGTGGTCAGTGAGAGAAGTCCCCAGGCTCTTAAGCAAGCAGGCATGGTAATTGAGTGAAGTCTACAGGCTCCTAAGCAAGTAGGCATGGTCAGTGAGTGATGTCCTGAGGCTCCTAAGCAAGCAGGCATGGTCATTAAGTGAAGTCACCAGGCTCCTAAGCAAGCAGGCATGGGCAGTGGGTGCGTTCCCCCGGCTCCTAGACAAGCAGGCATGGTCATTGAGTGAAGTCTATAGGCTGCTAGGCAAGTAGGCATGGTCAGTGAGTGATGTCCCTAGGCTCCTAAGCAAGTAGACATAGTCAGTAAGTGAAATCCCCAGGCTCCTACGCAAGTAGGCATAGTCAGTGAGTGAAGTCCCCAGGCTCCTAAGCAAGCAGGCATGGTCAGAGAGTGATGTCCCCAGGCTCCTAAGCAAGCAGGCATGGTCAGTGAGCGATGTCCCCAGACTCCTAAGCAAGCAGGCATGGTCAGTGAGTGAAGTCCCCAGGCTCCTAAGAAAGAAAGCATGGCCAGTGAGGGAAGTCCCCAGGCTCCGAAGCAAGCAGGCATGGTCAGTGAGTGATGTCTGCAGGCTCCTAAGCAAGCAGGCATGGTCATGGACAGCATGTATGGTCAGTGAGTGAAGTCCCCAGGCTACTAAGCAAGCAGGCGTGGTCAGTGAGTGAAGTCCCCAGGCTCCTAAGCAAGCACTCATAGCCAGTGAGTGAAGTCCCCAGGCCCCGAAGCAAGCAGGCATGATCAGTGATTGAAGTCCCCAGGCTCCTAAGCAAGCAGGCATGGTCAGTGAGTGAAGTCCCAGCCTCCTAAGCAAGCAGGCATGGTCAGTGAGAGAAGTCCCCAGGCTCCTAAGCAAGCGGCATGGTCAGTAAGTGAAGTATACAGTCTGCTAAGCAAGTAGGCATGGTCAGTGAGTGAAGTCCCCAGGCTCCTAAGCAAGTAGACATAGTCAGTGAGTGAAATCCCCAGGCTCCTAAGCAAGAAGGTAGGCATAGTCAGTGAGTGAAGTCCCCAGGCTCCTAAGCAAGCAGGCATGGTCAGAGAGTGAAGTCCCTAGGCTCCTAAGCAAGCAGGCATAACCAGTGAGTGAAGTCTACAGGCTCCTAAGCAAATATGCATGGTCAGTGAGTGAAGTCCTCAGGCTCCTAAGCAAACAAGCATGGTCAGTGAGTGAAGTCCCAAGGCTCCTAAGCAAGCAGGCGTGGTCAGTGAGTGAAGTCCCCTTGCTGCTAAACAAGCAGGCATGGCGTGAGTGAAGTCCTCAGGCTCCTAAGCAAGCAGGCATGGCCAGTGAGTGAAGTCCCCAGGCTCCTAGGCAAGCAGGCATGGCCAGCGAGTGAAGTCCCCAGGCTCCAAGTATTTGCCCTTCATCCATTCGGCTGCTGTATTTTGCAGCTCGATTCTGCTATAACGACCATGGCGCTGCAAGAAAAGCAAATACACCCTAATTTCGGATGATTGGCTCTATAAACTTTGAGCAATGCACATGCAACCATTAGACTCCTAAGTGCCAGGGCCAACACAACTCCACATCAAGATTCTCTGCACAAAAGCAAGACAGCTGTTGCAACAGTACAGGTTTAGCAACAGTTAGCAAGTCCTGCTTCCAACTTCTCAAGAATATCCTTAGCGCCCCCATTATGGGCGTACATGGGGGCTACCGTAATTCACAAACAATATGTTTATTGATCTGAATCGTTGGAATACAAACTAACATCTCTATACTTCTAACGTGAGCAGTTGGAGACGCGGTCAGAACATTACACACCCTGTGTGATGGTCACAAGAGCCCCTTCTGTGCATATGAAATATACGCCCTGTGTAGGCATATGAAATCTGTCCATAGTGCTTGTAAATGAGTAGGGTACATGGAGCGAGTACTGCGTGAGATAAGAGGCCCCCATTCCTGATAATATACCACATTCCTGACCAATAGACCCAGATTATTCATGCCGAGTTGTGCTGAAGGATTTTATGTGAATATGTGTGTAAAGTTTCATTTTGTAAACTAAATCACACAATAAATAAATACATTTAAAAATAATTGAAATAGTTACTCATGCCGAGTCTTTAGATACAGAAGGGACTTCACTTGCACATGTAATGTAATTATAATGTAATGTGATTTTGATTTGTATAGCGACTTTTCCCATTGGTATGGTCTCAAAACGCTGTAGGTGAATTCCCTTGGAGGACCGAAGTCCATGTATGGGAAATTCTCCGGAGGAATTTAGAATGCGTGTGTGCATTTTAGCCAATGCGATGGTGGGTATGCGTGGCCAAGTCCATGCTAGCGACCAATGTCGAGCTGGCATGTGGGTGGTATTACCCAAATAGTTCGAACACAATTGTTCGAATGACCTAATTGACTGAAAGTCAAGGGTCCGATTGGTTTGGTTTTTCATATATATATGTTTCCCCCGCATATATGTAACAATTGACCTTCACAATTCGGTCAATTGTGCAAAGGTCAATTGTAATTCGAACAATTGTAGTTCGAACAATTCGTATACAACCATGTGGGTGGGCGCTGTGAGGGAGTCTGGAGAGTATGCGAGTGCAGGAGAATCATTATGTGTGCAGCTAGACTGAATTTTGGTCGTGGGGGATAGCTGCATTCTTATGGCAGAGGTATTGTGCAGTGTGTTTTAGAGAAGTGTATGATAGCAGATGCGTGTGGGTGGGTGGCCATGCAATCGGCTATCTTCCATAAGCATGGAGTGTGATATGTACCCATGTGTCCTGGCTGGTTTCTTGGTTTCGTAGATGCAGCTGAATGCAAAAGGGGCTGAATTCAATGTGTGGCTAAATTCAAAGCAGCTAAATAGAATACAGTGGTTATACTCAGCAATGCAGGCAAATATACCACAGTGGCTATACTGAAGAAGGAGCTAGATAGAACACAGTGGCTATACTGAAGAAGGAGCTAGAGAGAACACAGTGGCTATACTGAAGAAGGAGCTATATAGAACACAGTGGCTATACTGAAGAAGGAGCTAGATAGAACACAGTGGCTATACTGAAGAAGGAGCTAGATAGAACACAGTGGCTATACTGAAGAAGGAGCTAGATAGAACACAGTGGCTATACTGAAGAAGGAGCTAGATAGAACACAGTGGCTATACTGAAGAAGGAGCTAGATATACCACAGTGGCTATACTGAAGAAGGAGCTAGATAGAACACAGTGGCTATACTGAAGAAGGAGCTAGATAGAACACAGTGGCTATACTGAAGAAGGAGCTAGATAGAACACCGTGGCTATACTGAAGAAGGAGCTAGATAGAACACAGTGGCTATACTGAAAGTGCAGTTAATCATGCCTAATATAGTAACTCACACATGTACTGGTGCAGTTCAAACTAAACTATGCACAGTTTATGATGTCACCTTCCCTGCCCTGAACCCATCACCCCCTTTCCACTTCGTACCACTGTGAACGTTCTGTCTTGGCCAATTTATCATGGAGAGGAATACCAAAGGGGTAATAGCCCCTCCCCCCTTCAGCCCGCCAAGCTGTGAAAAGTGATATATGTGATTTCATCGCTGGAAATATACATCGAGGGGGAAGTGATATTTTTTTAACCCACTAAACACCCTGTCCAATATATTTTAGGACTGGTGCAATTATATAAACAAACTCAAGTCCTAGAATATTTGGCGAAAGTGTTGGATAGTGACTTTAAAAGAATATCGTTTTCACCTCAATGTTTATTTCCAGTGATGTAATCAGTGGCTACCATACAAAATGTCTTATACATGACTGTTAAACAATCTGCACACTCACTAACGTGAAAGGGGTGCTTAAAGTCCATACAATACATCAGTATTCTAAACCTTCCAGCCTAGAACTCTTTTGTTTTGCATAAGTCACCTGAGTGGGATGGGAATGCCCTAACATGGGTACTGAGCCTGATGGGCCTAGAGGCCCACGCTACCCCTCACTGAGGATGCACAATGAGGCTGAAAAATGTCTGGGGAAGCTGGTGGTCTCGTGCAGAAGACATGTGACCTAGCAGTTCGGGCTGGACTGCCCCTTTTGGGGTGGGACCAAGCCTGATTTGCATATGATATTTCCCCCTTTTGTAATGGCTTGGCAGGTGAGGAATGGTGGTCTAGAGGGTTGCCCAGAGCAATGCTAGTGGTTAGGATTAATTCCAAACCTTCCAGCCATCACCTCCTTTGCTTAACACAATATGAATGAACACCTGTTGTGCTCCTAGAACCACTATTGAAGCATACCCAATTTTGAATCGTAGACCAACACCTGAACCAGAATCCATCATATCTGAGCCAAAGTTAGTAAATGAAAATAAAGGAGGAATGGGGCAAACCTAGTGGTGAAAACAAAAGGCTCTGAAATTGAGATAACCCCCCGTCTTAAGGGACAACTTCTCAATTCCCCCTGGTGTGCCCCTGCGCAGCTTTGATGCTGCTTAGTAGAGCAGGTCTTTCTAAAAACATACCTCTCAGCTCACACACTTTTAGCAGGTGACACCCACCTTGCAATCAGATGCATCACCCGCTTACCTCCGTAGACCCCCATGCACTTCGATTGGCCCTCACCCACCAAAAAACAAAATCAGATGCTTTCACTCGCCCTGGAGACACTAAAGTTTGAGAGCTATGTGGAAGTTATACAGGCAACCTGGATGGCTAATGGTGTTCATCGGGTATTTTATGGTCATCTTTCTCAATGGGACATGTTCCTGGCCATTTATTGACAATCCTTGGCAGGTAGCAAAGTCAGAGAAGCCAGCAGGACTGGGGTGAGGGGCAGGTCAAGCAGATTGCATTTGCAGCAATAATGCCCTACTATCTGGCAGCTTTTCTCCCCGCTTGTAGAGTCCTGGCCCAGAGGTCTGAGAAGCTGCCTGAACCGCTAATGGCATTGCAAACAGTGTGTTTCTCCTGCTGTCATGGTCTTCTGTGTGGTTGTATCACGTGTGTGCACCTGAGTCTTTCTGCTATGCCTCAGGTTCTTCCAGCGTGTAGCTAATGATAAACACAAGACGCCAGTAGTCCTTCCTCTCTTTCTAGGGCGGCTGGGACACCTGGCTCCACAATATTGACTTCACAGAGATGCGGCGTCAATATAGCAAACAAAACATTGGGGGCCAATCCTGGAGGTTCTTCTGAAGTCCCGAAGGCCTTTCTTTAAGTGAATGTAAAACATGTCTTTTTGACACCTTTTCTAGAAAAAAAGTAAAATGAGGGTCAGTCCTTGAAGCGCATGCTCCGCTGCGCCACGCGCCTACCACCACGGTCAGCCTTTTATTTGCATATCCCAGCGTCATACGTCAGCAGCGGGGATGCGCCCAGTCACGTGGGCCCCGCCTTGCTCAATGCTTTGTCTGCAGAGAGAGGCTGAACTGTTCACCCCGCAGGAGGCGTCCACGCCCCTGTGAGGGCTCCCCACTCTTTACAATGGGTTGCACAGGGGCTGTGCCGCCTCGGCTGAGAATTCCCCGGCTCCAGACTCAACTCGCCGGGGAAATTCTGGCGTAAACGTCGGGATTTCCCCGCTCCAGCCGCCTGCAAGTTTTAGCGCCTCTGCAACAGGCAGAAATGCCTCCTTTTAAATTAGAGAGCTTATGTCAGCTGCTTGGAGTGAAACCAATCGCCAACCCTGGGATTCCCCAGACAGCTAATAGCACGGGTTTTCTTCCCTCTTTTAAAGCATTGGCGACTCATGCATATACAAATGCAAGGCTTATAGCATTAGGCATAAGTGCAGACACCAACCTTCAATGAGACCTCCTCCCATACCATGAAAGACTGCTCCCACTTGAACCTACCACCACACCAGTGACATCTCATAAGGAACAAGCGTCCTCACTACACCTTACAGTGACATCGCTTATCAATGAGATAGCTCCCCATAAGAACTTATCATTACCACCATGCATAGACACCTCTAAATACAAGTGCCCTTATAAGGCGCATATGACATTATAATAACCAGTGTGCAGTGACATCTTATTCCACTAGAGACGGCTCCTCCATGAGCATATCATAATCAGGGCACGTGACATCTCTTATCAGTGTGACAGTTCCCCCCATGAACTTGTCACGAGCAGTGCACAGTCGCGCCTCATGATAAACACGTGCAGTCACCGCGACAAGGGGTTGTTCGTTTGCAGTGAGCAATGGGGCACCGCCATGCCATCCATTATGGACGAGCCAAGCCAGCCCACTGAAAACACTGAGCGGTCCCCCAGCTGCAGCCAGAGCAGCTGAGGGATCACTCCTAAACTGGCTTCTTAACTGTTTCCCTGTGACAATTCCAGTACCACAGCATGCATGCCCAATGGGCCATGCAAGGCCGGGGTGTTTTGCTTTCCAAGCCGTGCATGCCCCATTGAGGGTGGAGGTTGGCTACTGAGGGCCTGGATATGAGTATTGGGCAGTGCTTAGACTCCCTGCACGTTTATTTATTTTTTTTTAAGTATTTGTTTGTATAGCGCTGCAGCCCACAGGCATCAGAGCGCATTCCATATAGACATAGGCATAGACAGTGGTGACGGGACAACATATATACCTACGTTTTGAAAATCTAGTTGTTTAGGTGATGGGTTTATTTGAAGAGTAGGGTCTTCAATTTCTTTTTAAAGGAGGTTTTGTTCAGTACTGAGAGTCTCACGTAGCGTATTCCATTTAGTTATGGCTTTAGCCGTGAAGACTCGACCAAAGGCATTTGCTTTTTTGGTTTGTATGGCTTGAAGTGTGCCTTTGTTTGCTGATCTTAGATTACGATTTGGTTCATACCACTTGAAGTGTTTGTTCAGGTATGTTGGAGCCAGTCCGTAAAGACAGCGATGAACCATATTTAGGGACTTGAATGTAGTGCGTTCCTTTATGGCTAGCCAGTGTAGATTTCTTCTTTCGTCAGTAATGTGTTCTCTCCATGTTTTTCCGGAGATGGTCCTAACAGCGTTGTTTATGATCACTTGACATTGTTTTAGCCATTTATTGCTGGCACCCTGCAACAACGCATTTCTGTAGTCTAACTGTGAGAGAATAGTAGCCCTAGCAATTGTGGTGCTGCTTTGTTTGTTTAATAGGGGTCTCATTTTTCTCAATAGTTTCTGATAGTACTCGCAGTTCTTTTTGAGGTAGGCAACTTGGGCTTCCGCTCCCAGTGATGCCTGTAAGTAGCTACCTAGGGTTTTAACATTGTCTTCTACCATAATGGGTGTATTTTTGATGTTAAAAGCTGAGTAGTCTGAGCTAAGTTTTTTCCTGGCGCATGGTGAGCCAAAAATCATTAGCTCTGTTTGCCATTTAAGCACATCCAGTTCGATATCATCCATGATTCAATGGAGGTATATATGGATGTTAGTTTGGCATTGTCTTGAGCATGGTCTCTGCTAAGTTCAAATACCAATTGGGTATTGTCGGCAAAGTTTGTAAAGAATATGCCTACGTGGGTCAGTAGTGTGCATAAGCAGCGTAGGTACATATTGAATAAGAGTGGGGAGAAGCTATCTCCCTGTGGGACACCACAATCCACTGGTTTAGGTGCTGAGGAATGATTACCCCAAACTATTTTGAATTGTCTATCTTGCAGGAATGAGGATACCCAATCGATGACTTCTTTGGATCAGTTTCCCGCTGTATCTATGGCCTCTCCGAGCTTCCGGTGATCGAGCAAATTGAAAGCTGCCGAGAGGTCCAAAAGTATCAGTAATCCTGCTTTGTCCTTGTCGAGGAGGACAAGCATTTCCATCTGCGGATCAAGCAATGCAGACTCTGTGCTGTGGGCTTTCCGAAATCCTGATTGTTGTGGATGGAGTAGGTTGTTCCAATCGACGTAGGCCTGGAGTTGTTCTGTGGCGATTTTATCTAGTATTTTTAATAGAAAGTTACAATTTGTAATTGGTCTCAAATTTGCAGGATCTTGTTGACTTAGTTCAGGTTTTTTGTGTAAGGGCGTTACTGTCACTGTTTTTATAGATGGCGGGACAACATGATCTCTGAAGGAGGTGTTGACCATTCTTGTGAGGGAGTTAATATTTCGGGGTTGTCTAGTATCAGTTTTGGTGGTAGTTTGTTTTCTGTGCAGGATGTGCAGTTTAATTTAGAGAGTGTTTTCCTCATATCTCTTGTGATTTGTGCAAACTGAAATTTAGGGATATCATGTTTTGGGCATTTATCTTTACTGTAGGTTGGTTGGGGGGAGTTGTTGATCTGGCATTTTGTTATAGTGTCTCTAGCTCTGGCTATTTTGTTTTGAAAGGCCATTTGGACGTTTTCGCAGTCTTTTTCGGTGGGTTGAAAGGGTGAAGACATAGCTTCTGGTTTTTCTATAGCTTTCAAAATGTGAAACCTTTTCCCTGTAGAATTAGAGTCAGTAGTAATTTGTTTGTTGTAATGATTTGTTTTTTAAGTTCACTAATTTTACTTTTTGTATTTGCTATCAACTTTCTTCCAATTTGTTTTGTTTGATTCATTTGGGTCTTTTAACCATTTCCTTTCAAGTTTTCTTTTTTCTTGTTTGAGTGCAGTGGTTTCAGTATTGAACCATTTTTGGTGGTTTATATTTGGTCTGACTTTTTTTTCTTTTATGGGAGCATGAGTATCTAGAAGTTTCGGGAAGTGGTTATTGTATGTTTGGAACTTTATCACATGTATCGTCATCAGTTGTGGAGTTCATGATGTGGGTAATTCCTTGGGAGAGTATGGAAACAGTGATTTTCTTTAAGTTCCTTCCTTGGACTTTAATCGGAGCATTATTAGGCTTGTCAATTTTTTGGTTGGGTATTAGTCTAAATTTGATTTTGTAGTGGTCTGACCAGATGCATGGATAGGTTTCAGGATCTATTGATTTGACGTTGTTAGTGATTATCCAGTCTAGTTGATTGCTTGAGATGGAGTGGAATCTTTGTTTAGAATTTAGTAGGAGCAGTTTAGTAGTTCTTCTTCTAAGCTTAACGCTTCTTGATCTCTGGCGTCTCCACGCCATATATTGATGTCACCCAGGAGTATTGTTCCTGTATTAGGTCCTTTAAGATTGTTTAGGATTTGTGTAAATTCATCGTTGAAATTTGAGACCAGTGAGGGTGGTCTATAGATTACTATAATGTTTAAGTAGCTATTATGGGTGGGAGTCAATTTAAGAAGTATGATCTCGCAACCTGTGCACTGAATTGGTGAGGGGAATAGATTTAGGCTTTGTTTGGCAATTATTGCCACACCACCTCCTTTTTTAAAAAGATGGTATATTCCGATGGTACTGCAATGTTAATGGTGGGTCCCATTGGTTCCTGCAGCCATGTCTCAGTAAGACAGAGGGCCTGGGGCATACAGCTGGAGACGCTCCGGCTCCACCACACAATGTGCAAGAACCAGGAAGCTCTCAGTACTTCCTGGTTCCTCTACATGATACGTGGGTGCCGGAGCTCCTTTATGGGATCCTGAAGCGGAACTGATTTTGAACCAGGGTGGCAAGTAAGGAAAAAAATGGATGTGTGTATACGTGTATGGCTGCTTGTGAATTAATGAATGTATGTTGTTTGGGAGCCCACTTCTCTACCTTTTCTCTAAAAAAGACAAATCCTTGAACAATTGACATTGTTGCCAAGTTCCTTTCCTGAGCACCCCTGCTGATCATTACAGAGTGCTCTTTCACACTCAATTTTGCATTCTTTGTGTTTATTTTACAGTAATGTTGCAATGAGTGTTCAAAAGGTCATTTATTTTGTATAGAACCTTTATTGGGCATTCTTCTATTTTGGAACCATTGTAATAAAGCTGTTTCGGTTGCTACAATTATCTGTTCACACGTGGACCACATTACCACAAGAGTTGAAGGAGGAATACCTGTCAGGCTGTGCCTGTTTCACCCTTACTTTTGAGATCTCTGCTGGTTTAGTAGGGTTGTGTGGAGCTGAGTAGCTGGTTTAGCCACTGCTCATCTCGGTACTCAGTTATTTTGTCAAACTAGCAATGTAACAACCTTTATCATGGTTGCTTTACGGTCAATGCCAGTAAATAATGTCATGCCACAGTAAGAAAATATATCCCGCCTGACTGCACCAATGTTCACCAGTTTAGCCACGGATAACATTCCTCGTGTTTGCTTCACTTTGATGCATAATAAAATATGGCATGCCACTGCAAGCAGAAATGTTCACAATAACTGCACCAGTGTTGGCCAGTCTAGCCATGTAACAACACTTATCCTGTTTGCCTTTTCTTTGATGCTGCGCGAAAAATGCATGCCACAGTAAAAAAATAAATCCAGACGGGCTATCAATTTAGGTCAGTAAAGCCACGATATAACACTTATTGTGTTTGCTTTACAATTGATTCCAAGTGAAACATGCTATGCTAAGTTTATACAAGATAACCAGACTGGCTGCACCAATGCAGTTCATTATAGCCACACAATAGCACTCATCATGCTGACTTTAGCCTTGAAAAAGGAAAAATGGTCATGACAAATAAAGAAAATACAACAAGACTGGTTGCTGCTGACCACTACACACATGTAACACTCCTCCCCAAATCAAAGCCCCACTCCCCAGCCCACGCACAAGCTAACCAGCATACGCATTAATTGAACATTCATGCACATTCACTTGCACACCCTTACATCATTCATACACTCTCACCCATGCATCCATACAACATACACTCTCTCATTCCCACATGCACCCATACAGCATGCACTCTTTCATTCACACATGCACCCAAACAATTTGCACTCATTAATTCACAGGCAGCCAAACAGACATATAGTATATTCCTTACCTGCAGCCCCGGTAAAGAATGGCATGTCACAGCAAGTAAACATGTTTAGAATGCCTGCACCAGTGTAGGGCAGTCTAGCCATATAACAACACTTATCATGTTGGCTCTTCCCTTGCTGCTGTATAAAACATGTCATGCAACAGTAAGTAGTCCACACTCCAGGAAACCTTGCTGGGACCTACACGGGATCCTTCACCTCCAATTAACAGGTCCTGGTTCCAGTATAGACAACAGAGAGGCCTTGGTTCACAGCTTTTCATCCCCAAAGTTCCCAAGCAATGGTTAGGGGCCCAAGTTCTTATTTGCCTGTCTTCACCTTCCTGGCAAAGGAATTTGGAGCAGACTGTGCTATCAAGAGAGGTCCAGTGAATCCTTCCTCATTGTTGGCAATTTGCATCGATTGAATATTTTCATGGAATACCCAATGACATCAATTGCACATTTTGTGACTTTTTACCCAATTTTTCACTGAATGTGTGCTGCAAAATGCACCATTTTAACACATTATTTAAAAACTCTTCTCTTGGGGATAACCCCGGAGCCCTCCTTGTTTGGTTCGTGCTCTCTCACTATGCCCAGTCGCTCCTGCATATTTGTGACAAACGTTTATACTCCTCATATGAAAATATTCACCATCAGCACTGGCATCTGCTTTGCATCCTACCTAGAAGACTGGCATCAGTTCATCCAGATGGATAACACCAGATCACCCATACTACCTGTCACCTGTGGAGTCCCCGAAGGATCCATCCTCTCATCCTTGATCTTCAATATCTACATTGAGTCCCTGGTTCCTCTTTTCCAGGCAAAACATCCACATTCACCAATGTGCGGATGAAACTCAACTTTACCTGCAAATATCTTTCGACAAAGACATCCAGCTCAAGGCCTGCCACACCCTAATACAAACCTGGACGTCCAGCGCAAACCTCATACTGAACCCCACAAACATGGAATACCTCCTCCTTTCCTAAACCTGTATTTGTTTTGTACCTATTTGAAGAACAGGGATATCAATTTCAGACAGAAATGTCTTATAATAACACATCTACAGATGCCAGAGGCATTGCCACGAAGGGTGCCACGATGGATGCCTGTACAATAGCACACAGGTGAGAAGATGATAACAACTGGTGAGACAGTTTATGAGGGTGCAAAAAAGTAGGACACATACCAGGAGCAAAACAAAGCACACAGAAAAAATATATATGAAAACAGGATGCTTACAAAAACAACACCTATGTGGGAAAGTGCTTCAAACTAAAAAGGAGTTATACAAATTACATTAAGCATCACTGGAGTAAGGGGTGGGGTCTGGTAGAGAGGATGGGAGAGAGCTCCCTCTTTCGCAAGTAAGTTACGTTTATGCCGAGCTTTGAAGAGATCCACATTTGGGCTAGCTTTGATTGTTATGGTGAGAAAAGGACGCATTTTCCGAATGTTAAGGTGGTTAATACGAGCAGTAGATGCAGTGATGAGCTGTTGCAGTCATAGGTCTCTACCAAAGAGGACCCCAGGATTGCGAGCCTTGGGTGAGGGAGCAAGTGGGTCAGGCGGGAAGGGGAGCGGAGTGCAGGGAAGCCAGGAGAAAGATGACTTTAGTTTTGGAAGAGCTCAGCATGCAGCAGCGGAGAGACATACAGTGATGAATTGCAGTGAGACATTAGTTTGTAATCCTTTTTGGGGATGGCTGGGTGAAGGAGGGAAAGAGAAAAGTATTTGTATGGCTTCAGCAAAAAGGTGAAAGCGAAAGTCAAAGGATGAGAAGTCTTTCTAGGGCAGGTGTACAGAGGGTGACGAGCGGAGCCCAAGGACTGATCCTTTGCAGACAGGGAGCAGATCTGGGTCAGAGTTTTGCAAGTTTCAAGAGATTTTGAAGGATCGAGCTTCCAGGTAGTGGGCAATCGAGACAAGAGCAGATTTGCAAAACCAGAGGTTCTGCAGAGTGAGGAGAGAGAGAGGAGTGGTCGACGCTGTCGAAAATCAGCACAGAGGTTGAAAAGGAGGAGTATAGAAGAGATTTTGGAGTGGTGCACTGAACACACCCACATCCAGCCCTGGCTGTCCACCATGAATCTAGAGGGCTTAACGTAACAGCGGACACCATGTTCCAAATCCCTCGGATAAAACATTGAGAGCCACCTCTTCTTCAAACTAAACACAGCAAAGAAAAGGCAGAAAACTGAAGTCCTTACTCCCAGAAAATAACTTCAGAATCTTGGTGCATGCCCTCGTCTTCAATGGTGGAAACGCCCCCCTCACAGTCCTATCTACCTCCATCCGAGCACCAATGAGAAGAGTCCTTCTTTTGCAGCCCACCTCATCAAAGACCTCTGCAAATTTAGCACATTACTCTCACACTCTGTGAACCCCGCGGATGGCCTTCAAGACCAGCTGCATCATTTACAAAGCTGTGACCTTTCACTCTTCCTCCTGCCTGGCTGCCAAGTTCACCATCTCTGGTGGCCAACGCTCCACAAGAAGCCAGGACCTGGTCCAATTAGAGCTGCAAAAATGCAGGAAAAGAAAAAAACAGGCAACTTGCATTCTCAATATGTGCCCCCAAGCAGTGGAACCTCATATCCTTGAATATAAGACTCATACCCACCCTCATGCAGTTCAGAAAGGAGCTGAAGACCCTCCTTGTCAAGAGGCACGTTCTGATCACAACATAACACCCTGATTCCACCCCCAGTCAACCCCACCACACACCGAATGAGTGCTCCTGTCACTTAACAGTAATGCAACACAACCCTGATGTAACTCAGCCGCCCTAACATCCAATCCTAATACCCTTTGCTGTACAGCGCTTCACTGCTTCTCAGAGCTAGGTTGGCACTCAATAAATGACCAAATAAAAAATAAAAACATGTAAAATCAGCAGTGCAGAATGAAATCTCACAAGGGACATGTGCCATCACTGCACCTATGAGCCTCTAGTAACTACTGCACCAGTGACATCTCATAAGAGACAGCACCCCAGCCTTGCACCTGTAAACCTAAAGTGACGTCTCATGTGAGGCAATACAACCTGCGTTTATAAACATGGAAACACCAGTGCCCAGCGACTTTACATTTATTATAAGAATCATGTCAACTGCACCAATGACCATAAACTGCACACAGCAAGATCCGGCAAGAGGCAGCACCACTGCACCTAGCAGCTGATTGACTCTCATTATGAGTCAGGTGGTAACGGCAAAAGCAGGCTGTATGTCCAGTACCTGTACTATCTGCCTGACCATTTGCTGGACTTTACTGCATGTACACACTACCGATGCATGCAGTATTTAGGAGACGCTGCATATCGCCAATAAAGTGCAGTCAGCACTTTCTGCTCTATGATGAACTGGAAAACCACCTAAAGAGCCTCAAACGACTGACGCCTTTACTAGCAGGTGAGCCATTACCAGGCAAACGCGCAGCTCATCATTTGCAAAGTGGTAGAGAAGACCCACAGGATGTCCAGCCCACCATGACGGTTTGGGTCTATTTGACCTATTCACATTTGACCTAATCACATTTGATCTAATTTATTTGACCTTCTTTTCGGTCTACAATGTGGGGGGAGACCCCCTGCAACCTCCCCCCACTTCCCCTCACCCTAATCTATACCCTTACCCACCTCTATATATATATTTAATTAAATGTGACTGAAAAAAGGTCAAATGAATTCGATCAAATGTTTTAGGTCAAATGTTTTTAGGTCAATTATGCTAATACCCACCATGACCAGTGTGCAGCTGGAAACAGACTAGTTATGCCAGCAAGGAAAACATGGGGGATGCAATGGTCAGCCATCGCCAACTGATCACCCAGTGCCACTTTCTAGATGAGCACCATTGGGTATATGCTGCAGTTGATCAAGGGACAAGCAGAGTGGCATCACCAGTCACAGAGCCTTATTCGCCCCCTTCTCCTCAAGGTGGCATAGACCCTCCATGCCTGTGCCCTGGGCGCATGTTAGCACCCCTTTGCATGATGTACGGAAAGTGGCAGCTCACATCTGCTGGTGTCTCGGACCAGGCCCTAGAAGGTCCTGTAACGCCCCCATCGCCACATTCACTGCCCACCACTCAGGAAGCCATCATTTACACCATTGACAGGCTCCACAATATTACCCACTTTCCAAGCATCAGAGGGTCCCTGGCTGCCCACGGGTGCCTTTATGATCATCCCAGGCCAGGGAGCAGGCATTAATAAACTGTGATGGGTACTTGGGACCTTGCCATTGCCCACTGGTTTACAGCCAGCCATCATGGATTTCCACGCGGGCCAGCCAAGGGGCTGCACGTATGCACAAAAACCCCTTCATGATAACAGGCTAAAACACCAATCGCCCACCATCTAACTTACAACCTGCGGCCCGGCTGCACCACCTCCCCTTCATCACCCGGTACTGCTGGGTGAAGGGCCAGTGATGCCCCTATCAAACACTGCATGTGGGAAGGATGTGTCCATACCTCCTGACTCCACCCTTCTCCCCAATACTACTGGTGCCTCGAGACCTGTTGCCCAGGTGATGAGGCCTTCACTGCATCCCCAGACCCATGCAAGGACCAGGAGTACAACTGAGGTGACACGAAATGTGGGGAGCCATCACGTACAGCCCTATAACGATGGGGAAAATACCCATTGTATGATGTCTGCCACACAAACTATGCACACGGCGCCACGTGGCAATGCTGACAGAAGACGAATTCCAGACAGTGATAATCATGATGAGGAGGACCCAACCACCAGGCACTTCTAGGCAATGCCTTACAAGGACATGGATGTAAATATTCAACACACAGCTCAGACATAGGTGTGTGACAAAATCCGATGGAAAACCGTATTAAACACAAATAGAGCTCTACCATGAAAACATAGATCCAAGATGTGTCATATTAATGAATGCTTTTCTCTAACAACTTAACATCCTCTTGTTGCGTCGTTAATGTCTATCACACTGGCACCATTCTGGTTCAGGGTCCACAACCCAACCTCCTTCTTTTGGACCACATCTTGCCTTCTCTCATTAACTTGCTTTGCCTGCATCCCCCCCCTTCACCCTCTCTCCCTCCTCTGAATGGTGTACCAAGCCCCTGTACCCCAGCTCAGAAAAGCGTAAAAAGTGCTGACCTCCACCTGGCCACTCTTAACACCCGTTCAGCCAACAAACACTCCTTTGACATCTGTCTCCTTCTTGAAGACATTGACCTCAACATTCGCGCTCTTTCAGAGACTTGGTTCAATGCCAGCTCAGTCACTGCCTTTGACTGCCTCCTCCCTGATGGCTTCAAGATCATCTCCAAGCCTCAACCTCACAGCACTGGCAGGGGGTTGCCTTAATCTTCCCTGAGTGGGTTTCTGCTTCCATCCTACCTACCCAGACCTATTCTTTTTTTGAAAGCCTGGTTTGCAAGTTGGTCACCCCTCCTACCTCCACCCTGACTATTGGGACCATCTACCAGCCTCCAGGTGCCAACTCCCTTTTCCTCTCTGAATTGGCTGCTCTTCTTTACTTTTCCTCCACCTCTAAGCTTCTCTTCCTGGGTGGCTTCAACATTTAACTGGAACCCCCTGGCTCTGCATCCACTCTATTCATTGATCGCTGCTCCTCGCTTTCCCTCTCCATTCTCCCTTTGGGGCCAATCCACACAGCTGGGTGCACTTTGGATGCCCTCATACACTCTAACCTTTCTCTCTCCCCTCCACTAGTCACCCCTCTTTCCTGATCAGACCACTCTGTCCTCTACTCCCATCTGGGTCCCATTGGCCCTCTGACCGCCCCCCAAAAGATGCACCAACCTTGTTCACTAACACCCTCACGATGAAACGAGTGACTGCGGTTGTCTTCACTTCCAGCTTCAGCCCCACTCACCCCCCCCCACTTCTGACTCTACATCTGCCCTCTGAAACCTCTATCTTTCCATCACCAACACTCTTGACATTCTTGCCCCAGTCATGAGGATCCGTCTGAAACCTGCCTCAAAGCGTAACACTTGGTACTACACTGAACTTGCAGCCCTGAAACAATAGTGCGGGACAGCAGAACGGAAGTGGCAAACCTCAGACTCATCCTCTGACAAACTGGCCTGCCGCCTGATCTAAAGGCAATACAGACACTCCATCCGTGCCAAGAAAGGTGCCTCCATTCATGCACAAGTCTCCAGCGCATCCAATAACACTGCTGAACTTTTCAAAATCTGCATGGAACTAGCCAACCCTTGCACAGTCTCCTCCTCCCCTTCTCCTTGCCAGGCACTCTGCAATCCACTGGCCGCACACTTTGCCACCAAAACCAGGATATTTTGACCACCCTTTCTACCCTACCTCACAACCCACCACACTGCCCCCTCCCTCCTCCTTTCTCCTTTTCCTCATTCTTTCCTGTCAGCCCTGAAGAAGTTACCGGAGTTGTCCGCACCATGAAGGTCTCTTCTAAACAGGTCTCCCCTTACTCATCCAGGACCTTCAAGGATAACATTGTCTCTCTAGCCCCTGCACTCACAGAGTTCTGCAATCACTCTTTCATCACTGGATCTTTCCCTTCCCCCTTAAGCACTCCCTTGTGCGCCCACTTCTGAAAAACCCATCCTCTGACCCTAACTGCCCTGCCAGCTATCACCCTATCTCCATCACCCCCTTCCTAGGGAAGCTACTTGAGAAGCTGGCTTTGCCCCAACATAACTCTCCCACTGTACTTGTTGGAGCCCTCTACGGCCATCAATCTGGATTCTGAGCATCCAGAGGCACGGAAACTGCTATTCTGAACACCCGCAAAGAACTGCTTGCATCTCTGGACTCCAACTCCCCATCGGGCCTTATCCTTCTCAATCGCTCCTCTGCATTTGACACAGTTAACCATTTCATCCTCATACAAAGGCTCCATGATACACTTGGAATCTCTGAATGGGCACTGGATTGGCTGTCCGCTTTCCTCACTAACCGCTCTTCCCTAGTCATCCTGGGCTCTTTCTCCTCTCCTTCCATCTCCACCTGTGGTGTCCCTCAGGGCTCTATACTCTCACCCGGGCCTTCAACATCTACCTTGCTCTCCTTGCATGCCTCATCTCCTCTTTCTCCTCCAACTTCCAGTGTTACGCAGATGACACACAGCTCTTCTTCAAACTGCTGACCCTCTTGCACCCTACATCATCCCTGACTGCATATCTGCCATGCAGTCCTTGTGCGCTTACAATGATCTCGGCCTCAAAACATGTAAAACTGAGATCCTTCCCTTTGGGACCCCTGCTCACACCTTCTTCCCTTCACTCTGGCTTTCCTCCTTAGGCTGTCCCCCTGCGCCATGAACTGAAACCAGAAACTTTGGGGTCACCTTCGACTCCTCTCTTTCCAACCTCACACTCAGGACATTGCCAAGAAGTCCAACAATTAGCTCTTCCTTCTCAAAGGAATTCTACCTTTTCTCCCTTTCCCTTAGAGGCTCAATGTGACTCAAGCCCTTGTTCTCTCTATACTTGACTACTGCAACAGCCTCCTCGTGAAACTTCCTTCTTCCACTCTGCGACCCGTCCAGCTTAACCAGAATTGGGCAGCAAGACGTATCCTTGGACGTAAGCCCAGGGACTGTATCTTTCCTATACTATAAAGTCTCCACTGCCTCCCAGTTGCAAGACAGATTAAATTGAAATCCCTCTGCATCATCCACAAGGCTGTCTGGGCTTGGGGACCTCCCTAACATGCCTCCCAACAGCAAAACACCCTAACACACAATCTCTACCCTCCATCCATCAGCCCATCCTCAAGAACACTCCTAAACAGCCCCCCAATACTCCACACAACACCCTCCCCAACAACACTCTCTAAAATATCCCACAAACCAAATCTCTATAAACATACCACTTACTATCCACCCACTACCTCCTCCCCAACAACACTCCATAAATCCCGCCCTCCTCCCCAGCCTCCACCCATCAGCCTCTCAATAACACTCCCAAACATGCCCTTGATCCTCCACCTGCTACCCCCTCCCGACAAGGCTCCTCAATGCAACCACTCACCATCCACCCTATAACTCCTCTCCAACCACACTCCCAAACATCGCCTACACGCACCTATCCCTCCCAACACTTCCTAACATCACTCACCCAAAAATACCCCATAACACACCCTCCAACATCCACCCACTCCCCCAATACTTCTCTCAAGCACACCCTCTCCACCCATCCGCCTATCCTCAACAACACTCCCAAACACTCTCTCCATCTACCACCCTATCCCCAACAACACACCCTAACATCCCCGTTTGCAACAGTACTTCCTAACACTCGCCATGCCCACACCAACCTCTTCCCAGAAACACTTGTGAACACCCTGCCCTCTCATCGCCCCATCTCCAACACCACTGCCTATGGGTCCTTTATTATCTCCACCTCTGTTTTCCAAGGCCTGGAAGAGTGAGGGGGTGGTTGACAGCAGATCTCTGCCAGGGGCTGCTGCTAACGCAGGGACTGGGTGATGCAGAGGTGGCGGACTAACCACTCTCCAGTGGTTTGGCCACAGTCAGAGTCCTCTCCACTCCCTCCATGCTCTGAGCGAGCAATTTCAACCCCTGGAGCATACACTCTGTGGCCCAACTCATGGGCTGGCACTGCTGGCTAATGGCTGATGCCGACCTCTTATTTGCATGCCCCTGCCATGTACAGTGCCAGCCTAGCTTCTTTGTCGTGTGGCCATGTACCTTTGGAATTCCCAGCTGTACCTCTGCTTGCCAATCTGCCAGCCAGGCTGGGCATCCTGCCACTGGTCCATTGCCTTGGCGCCTCCTTATAGCTGCCCAATTATGTGAAGCAAGAAAAAGGCACCTGCATGCCACTGTCCCAGGCTGGCGGGATGGTGATGTGATCAGGACCCACAGGATCCTTGCCATTGTCATCATCAGGAGGAGCGGGAATGCCATCCTGATGATGACACTCCTAGGATGGTGGAGATCCTGTGTGCCCTGGTCCCCTGGAAGGACCAGCCCACAGTCACAAGACTATCTGGTGGTCTCTAACCCCTTCCTCCCCACTGGGACACACTCTCCATTCAGCAGGGGGCTGCATACCTCAGCCTCTCAATTGCAACAGTGCCCTGAAATGAATATCTTTACTGGCACTGCACATTTAGTAACAATGTATATGCTATGCAAGACACAAACTCCAAATGTGATTAATAATCTTTGCTGTCATATCAAAAATCTCTTTAGCTCCAAGGATCAAAATGTTGTATAACTTTGTTTTGTAAGCACACATAGTATAATCATTGTCATGAACTGTTCCTGAACTCTTGCATGAACAAGTATGTACCTACAAGCCCGCCGAGGTCATCACATGCATGGCTCCGGATAAGATTTGGAAGTAGGATTATTTTACTCCCTATTTTATTAAGTTGAGAGCAAAATGATTTTTTACAGTGTAAACACATAAGTCCAATTCCCAATGACAGTATTTTATAAGCGAGTAAAACTATGTTTTAACTGAAAAACAGAAATGTTTCTGTAATATTTATTTATTTGTACCTAGTTGTTCATGCACATTAAAAGATACTTCTTCCAATCAGGCAGTTAAAATAGCAGTTTCTTCCTGTGGCACCACGTGTACTACTGGTCCAAGCATCTCCATAGAGCTGTGAGGGTGAAAGCAGGGGCGCAATATTGTACATGTCTTTTTCCTATTTTTTGTTGGAAGTGTTTTTACTCCCCGTTTTTAATTTTTGGAAGCATTTGCCCATTTTGTAGGGAGTAAAAATGGCCGATACTCCCCTTATCTGTAGGGCTGATCACATGTTAACAACCTAATTACATCCAGGTTCAAAAGACTGACAAAAGGAGGGCGATACCTCGCAGTATTAGGTCTGGAATTCTGGAACAACCCCCCCACAACCATGAAAACAGAATATGCCATCAAGAGGCTCAAAAGGAATGGGAAAATCTGGCTTAATGAATAGAAGGGATAACTTAGATGTGCCTTGCGTACATTAACCAATAGCCATTGGCCGATGAATAGGCTAAGGATCTACACCCAACTGGCTTTCCTGAATCTTAAACAGAGGGTTGCTATGTAAGTAGAACTGAGCCCTGGGAAACCAAATGGTGGGGGAGTCTGCTTGCATTGAATCCTTTGCCTTTATAGTGGGCAGGGGGCAAAAGGGTGTAGATCCTTAGCCTATTCATCCAAAAATATTAATTCAAATTAATTCCCCATTTGGCAGAACACTACAGGATGAATTTTGTTAAATTTGAAATTACTTCCCAGTGTGCGCTGAAACCTATAGACTGTAATTTAATTGGGTAATCCTTGCTGTCCAGCTGACCCCAGCTTCTTTAAGGAAGAGGGGTGTTTTTGTTCTTAAATCAATCCAATCTGTTTATCTAGCTTCTCCAACACAGACCTTTCAGTAAAGAGGGTCTGAAACCCAAAATTCCCCAAAGCATTCCAATTTTTCTGTCTGACTTCCCAACATAGACCAAAGCAAGGGTGTGAGGTCTGAAAAGCAAAGTGATAAAGCACCCTGTGCTTATTTTAAACCAAAAATGTGGGCAAAATTATAATTGCCATATGTATTTTTACCAATCTTGAAATTCTACTGCTACCATTTTAAGCTTGCAGGAAAATCAAAATCGCACAATTACATAAGTGCCTTTGTTATTGATCAGTGTTATTATTTTGTGAATTGAAATTTGCAGAAAGGGAAACATTGTGATTGTGTTCTTTTTTTTATTTCACTTTTGTGATTTATTTTTTGGGTTTTCAAATAGTGGTGCCATTAGAGATCAAGGGAACAAGTGCCTGTGGTGTTCAGTGTATCAATGCTCACTATTATAGTGGAAGCAACCCTATAGCCAGTGAAACCATGAGTGAGGCTGTTATGAAGATCATACTCTGAGAAGGAAATCACTCTGAAGAGCTGACAATTTTGAAAGGTTTAGGGATTGGCATTTCTGAGAGGTTAGGCAATACAAGATTATATGAGATGCCCATGATCACACATTGCTTAAGGGGTGAAGCCGGGATTTGTGCCAATTTCTGCATGTGAACACTTTCTTTTCCAGCACAATCTCATTGACTTGCAAAGTACACAAATCACATTTCCAAAACCTGACAAATTTTAAAACCAAAATATTACAGAAGGGTGTCACGCAAAATGGGAATTATTCTAGCTTCATTCTCTCCATCATCAAGGGAAGTATATATGAGTACCAGTATACCAATTGATGTGATTTAAATCTAGGTATGTCTTTTGTACTTTTAAGCTTTATATACTTCCAAAAAATGGCTTGTGAAATTGTCATTCATAAACGTGCAGAAAAACCTTAAACTTTTATACAAAAAGCAAAACGTTTTTTTGTGTCAAACGAGCAGACCTTAAAATATGCTTGCTCAAGGCCTACAACATCTGGTCCGCTCTCCTGTCCACCACGACTTCCACTCAAATGGCCTACAAAAGAAGAAAGATCAAGTAATGAGCTAAACGATGCCACCAGCACAGCAAAGTAATGTAAGAGATATTATATGATTTGACCAGGATCACTGTATCATCTGCTGGCAAAGCCAGGATACAAGCATGAACACTTTGGTTCCGCAGTCTTGAATTTGGATACTTATTCACCTCTTGGACTAATAGTTTATGCTCATATTTGGAGGAGATTGCCTAGGTTTTAGAACGCCCCATCTGAACAAACCAATTTCTAGACCTTCACCATATGAATGACATGTTAGTTTTTATAGCAACCCCTATCTGGTGCAGGCACATTGCTGATAATAGCACCTCTTATGCTGCAAAGCCAAGAACATATGCAGGTAGGTTTATAAACTTCAGACATAGGAAAGGTTCAGCCAGCCTTGCTGGAATGCGCTCTTCTAATATTTCATATGAACACATATCTCTGCAATGAGTGCTTAACATACTGAGCTAACTTCTGAACCATTGTGGCACTCAATTTATCAATATGGATTTCAACTTTGGCTATTGCACATGATCAACATAATTCCCACAGGAAGGAAAGAATGCTACAGAAGTTGTGTACGGAACATACAAACTATGTATTCCACAGTGAACACAGAACGCATTACATGATTAATTGATCAAGGCAGAATTTACTTGTCAAAACAGACAGGCAATAGGTTTAGCACCTCAGCAGCATGCCATAAAATCTCCTAGCGTGTGCTATTTAAGTCTGATGAACAATGGAATCTTACTTTAGACCAGGCATCCTTGTGGGGACCCCCTCCAAGGTGGGGGCCCTGGGCAAGTTCCCCTTTTACCCTCCCATAAAAATGTCTCTGACTAGGATTGGACGGTTACCCTTCTCTCTCCTCCCAAAGCCAGCCTCCAAGTCAGGATTGGTTTAGGGGTCTGGAGAACATATGGCAATTCCCATTTGTCATCGCCCCTTTGCTCCCCTTTCAACTATTTGGCAAAAACTAGTTATGTAAAACAACTTCATAATTCTACTAGCAACTGGCATACTAAACATATTTTCTGATCCCACTAATCATGGAGTTAAGCAGACCACCAAATCCATACAATGTAGCACAGCCATGTGGCACCTTTCTTCCTTTTCCATAAAAAAGCACAACAGGTAGGAATATGTAAGTTATTAAGCATATCCCTAATTTCATTTTCCACCTGCTCCCCAACTCTCACATTTGGAACATTTTCAGATCAACCAGAAACCTATTTTAACTGGCCATTACAGTTCCCAAAGTCACAGGAAGATACATTTTATATCCCTAAAATAACCTGGAAATTACATAAAATATGGAACATACATGAAATCCATCCACCTTATGATGGCTGAGAAAAAGGTCTAAATGATAATAGTCCTTTTAAATAAATTGTGAGTCTTCATGTCGGACAAATGGTCTTGCTTCTGGCCATTTGTTTTCAATGGGTCAGCCTGTGCCCAAAGGTTTTGCTTTTATCAATCTCCTTTGTGTTGGAAGCTTGCTCTTTGAAGTGGGTGCCCCCATATTCGCACATATTAGTCATGCTCCAGCCAGGGGTAAGTTTTGCTTTCAAAGCCAGCAGGCCTGGAGAACACTGAATGTTGACGTTTTTAGCAGGACATTGTAGAGAAGGGGCTAAGTACCCCCACCTCAACCACTTTACCCAGAATGCCTATATGTTGGAAACCAGAGTATGTGACATATGCAGAACAATTGAAACGACAGATGCCAAAAGAAATCCTGGAAGCAAGGTTCCCGCTGAGAAAACCATACTTGCATTCAAGACAGTATGATGGCTGTTTAAACGAAATCCCAGAAGAAGAAGCAGGATGCCTGAATGATGAAGCAGATTGGTAACATTACACAGAGTCGAGCTGATGTACATAAAAGAGATGCAGAGACGAGAGAATGCAGATATTCTATAAGGCATCAAGAAAGTATCAAAGATAAGCAACATCTTGGGCTCGAGATGAAGAGGCTTATGCTACAGAAACGATGAAGATATTAAGCCAGTTCATACATGTCCAAACGCAAAGTAACGCAAGCAGACAAAGTTTTCATGAGGCTAGCTTTATAGTGAATAGATTGCGGCAAGCTCCAATGTATGGATACACAGGGATATGTAAATAATGCCACTTTTTTCAGCATGGCACAGTTAGAAAACAAATGATTTACAAGGGAATTTCAGAAAGGCGAGGTTGAATGAGCCAAGAAGCCAAGGTTGTATCCAGCTAAGAAGAACAGAAATGAGTTATAATCTTGTGAAGGAATGAACCTCCTGTTCAGAAGCTTGGAGAGAACAACGAAGACGTCAGAGTCTCATTGGAAAATAGTCTTTTTAATACACTGAAAGTTCAATTTTGTGGTCTTCAGTCACGTTGGGAAAAGAAGTTGGACAAGCATGATGGTCACACCTACCCACGAGGGCAGAGCGCGCCTCTACTCACATGTATCTTCCAGAGCAAAAGAACACTCCCAAGTACGAGTTCAAAGGCCCTATTGACAACTGAACACTGAGGTGATGATGGATGATGTTCTAATTGGTGGGAGAGGATGTTTAAGACTAACTCACCAGCACCTGGAGGCTTGGTTACGTACGACTAGCGTGGGCTGAAGGCTTTTCACAGAGGTTAGAAGCCAACCAATGATAGAGGATTGCATGATTAGGGGGTCCTATCATTTTGTAGCCAATAGGACGCCATGTATTTAGTGACGTTCATAGTGATCTGTTTTGAGGGAAGGGCTTAGTTGCCCCGCCTGATGTTAAGAAACCTATCACCTTTCTCATGTCCATTAGACGAGTATGGATTATATACTTAGATGTTCCCTTCAACCCTATCACTCTCTTTAGTAGGTTTGTGTAGTTTGCCACATTGGATGACATTAGTAATACGCAGGTTGTACGTCACCTATGACAATATTTTAGAATAAAAATGTGCTTTTTTATAAAGTTCGGAGAGACCTTGCTATTATACGTCCGATGACGTACGTTGTACTCCCTGTTTTAGATAATTGATATTAAAACAGTTATCTTTTTGCCAACTTCCTGAGTCGTTTTCTTTATTGATATTTGAGTAACCTCTGCATCCCCATTCCTCTCAAATGTACTGCTGACCCAAGTTAAAGGGCTGGAAGTTCTCCAGTTCACTTGGTAGCAGAGAGGATGGTTAGATTTCCATTGAGATAAGTAAGATTTGGGCTCCCCGGCAATATCGGATGACCTCTGCCATTTGGCTGAAAGGACGTGAAGCTTCCTGTGGATAATGGTTTTAGAATAAGTGAAGGCTTGTACAAGCGTGGGTGTGATGGGTACACCGGTTTGTACGGAAACCCCTCCCGGCATCTACAGGGAGTTGAATGGACAGAAGGTTGGAGAGGCCGCAGAAGGAGGCGTTGCGATCCCGACGGCCGGAAGCCGAATGTACAAATGGTGAGTATAAACTGAGCAAGATGCCGAAAAAGTATGAATGGGCAGTGGGAAAGGGGAGTGATAAGGGCAAAAATGAGAAAGGGATGGTCAACTCGAGATGATGAACATCAAGTTTAATGGGAATAATGGACTCGAGACGATAGGAGCGTCGCGTAATTTAAGAAGGTTGACTTGAGACAGTGAGCGTCAAGCAACGAACCCTGTGAGAAGAGGATCGTCACAGTGGGATACGCCCAGTTTTCCTGAGTTTTAAAGAACCCCAGCAGGATCTGGTCCATGGGGCCCTATTATGGGTGACGTAGAAAACAAGACTTGTTTTAAAGAACAGTTTAAAGAGGGCAGATCACATTCAACCAGAGTATATATTTTTTTAGGGATATAAAGAGGATGAGTCTTGAAATATAGACTGATGTATGTGATCGATCAAGTATGTCTGTTTATCTGTTCGTTTTATGTGAGTATGTAAATGGTGAAAAACGAATGGAGACATTGATAGATAAAGAAATTAGAATACGAGAAAGTGAATTAAAACTGTTAATTTATGATATTCCATTGATGGTGCTTAATGGCAACATAGAATAAAAAGAAAAAATGTAACGTAGAAAGGATTGGAGCATGTGACGATTGGTGCACCCTTATACTATGTAATTTTCTGAAAAATGCTTTCTTTTTATGAAATTGCAAAGTGTACAGGTGAGTATTGGCTGTCAAGAATGATGAGTCCACAATGAGGCACATTGCTCTGTTGATACATTGCTGCAACCATACACTTGAGTTTAGATAGTGTAGGGCAGAAGGGATAAAGAGACCACAGACAGAATGATCATGCCATTATCATAAGAGAGATCGAAAGTTTTTTAATTTTTTGTGCAGCGCATTACGACATGGTTGCATGCTGCATATACGGGACAAAGTTAGATAAGCAACTAGCGAGCTTAGAACTCTGGGAAAAATGAATGAGGAGGAGAGAGAAGAGGCACCTTATATGAATAGGATACTTAACGTATGCAAAATGGGGGGTGAAGAACCTTCTGCTCCACCCGAAACGCCTGACGTAACGGCAATAGTAAGAAAGCTGAAGGACTGTGCCCATTGAGAAGGCTTGAGGTAGCAACAAAATATAAGTAGCCTGGCGCATGAGTCGCCTGCGTAAAGCGGCGATGAGAGAACAGACAAAATTCCTGAAAAAGATGTAATCTCCAAGACCCTAAAGGACAGGGAGAGACACACTAAGGAGAAGAGCGATAGGACAAGTGTATTCTCAGACATGAGATGAGAAATAAAGAGATAGAAGAACGCAAAGGATAAGGACTGATGGGTCAGCGCCCATACAGGATGAAGGATGGGTGGTCAGATTGTGCTCCAACACTCGACGACAATAACATTTAAGGAAGGGAGACAAAGGGAAGGATACGAATGATCGATTTAAAGGTACGCAGTTGTGCAATAGAAGGGGAGGCTCATACAGTTTTGAGCCCAGAGAGCTGTCTATAGACAAACTGAAACTGAAGAAAAACGAAGGGGAGACAAGTTTCACCAATTAAAGATAGGATAAGTTAGGTGAAGATATGGAAGTCTTTGTTAGGAAGCGGGAGAAAATAGGTGGGGTCCTGAAGGTGTTTTGTTGGAAAAACAAGCAAGTTAGGTGATTGAGTCCAGGCCTCCCTATCTTTCGGGCTTCAAAGATCTTTGATGCGGCTGGATCAATCTAAAAAAGGGCAACCCTATGGTCAGAGGGGGGACGACAAACCTGCATGCATATTCGTAGCACAAATGGAAATGGGTTTGCTCAGGGTCAGACAGTACATCAAAAGCGAGCGCAGAGGATGCTACTAGGCTTTAGAAATGACAGAGGGCAATGACGTCGCTATAAAGGTAGCCACGTCAGTCACCCATGCAGATGCAGCAGAGCGTAAGTATAGGACGCTTAATGATTCTTACAATAAGGCGGGTGTCACCGTTGACTTGGGAGGTAAAATCTTTTTCGTTCATTTTAAGGAAGACACTGATGCAACGCGCACATGTACATGAGAGGGGACATTTTGATGTTTGGAAATGCCACAAACACTTAAGACTTTATAGGAGCTGTAAGGAGAGTTCAATTTATTGAAGAATTGCCAGTTTGTATAGGAGAGTGTGACATGTCTGTGCCACGGGTATAGTCAAGATAGACACGTATTCGTATCATAGATTGAGATTGAGTACAAGAAAAGTTTAAGATAATGATTTTGTTTCCCTTATTAGAGTGTGGTGTGTTCTTTTACATTAGGAATACACTGGATGAGCATGAGTGAGTTTATTGTGGCATTTATAGGACGAGTGGACACTCGAGGGACGGCTTTAAAAACTGGACGTTTTTTCACACTGAAGTGCGCATTTTGTTAATATGATTGACAGGTCTTAATGGGTAAGGCTGCGACAATACCGGATAGTTATGTACTAAGATAAAAGGTATTTATGATTAAGAGAGAAGGCCGAGCCTTTTTTCCTTTTGAGGTTACACGCGGCTATAGTATAAAAGGGATTAGTCGTGCGTGATAGAAGTTGACTGAAATGACAGTCAATGGGGCATGATGATTGCCATTAGGGAAGGTGACAGATTGACTGAAGTCACTAATAAGGAATGTTTAAGAGATAATGAAAAGGATGGCAAAGATATTTTAGGATAAGTATTATTTAAGTGGGTAAGAGCCCATAAACATGAGAGTCCTTGGGCAAATGATGCTCACATGAGAGCACCCGGAATATTTATATTAAGACATGGCGGGGAATGCCAGTTTTATTATGGACAAAGGCTTGTTGAATAAAGCGGAGGAGATAAAAGAGGAGCTTTGACGGATGAAAGAAGGAACATTGAGTAAACTCCAGTTCAAGGATGATTAAACTATACTGAGGAATGTCCTTTTTTTGCCATATGCAAATGGGACTGATATGATAAAAATGTGCACATGTAGAGACTCATATGAGGGTGGGCCTCGTGCGCATCACAGGGGGATTTTTGGACCCAGTCATGAGGGGTCAATCCGCTTGCGACTAAAGATGACAGCCACCGAGTATGCCACTAAGAGGGCTGACAGTATGGTGATAAGATGATTCTGTGACGTAATGTATTGAACACGTAGTGGTTTTTCTGTTTAGGAAGATCTGAGGGCATGGGGGTATCTCCAAGGGCTACTGCCTATGAGGGGGATGTGTTAAAACTGGTGATCAAATAATCAGGCATAGAAAAGAGAATTCTGCCTTGGGTTCAGCGGAAAACACTTGCAGAAACTGAACAGGCTCCTGGTTGTTTGTATTTTGAGAAATGTTATGATGAACCCTTGAGGATGAAGAGATATTGGCAGTGGGGGAGATTCTCTTTATTGACGGTTCTTCAAGAATCGATCAGGGTAATAGACTTAGAGATACAGGTGCTGCTGGGGTAAAGTACACGACTAATGGAGAGGTTTGTTGTATTGACAAGTGTATGACTACCATCTCACTTTTCGGCACAGGATGCTGAATTAGTGGCGCTGATTGTCATGCTAGAGAAATTGTGCGGACCAGCAAGTAACGGTGTATAGTGACTCCACCTATGTGATGTCGGCAGTACACGAAGAACTAGCAAGTTTGAGAAGGAGGGGCGACCTCCGAGCGGGTGGCACTCCAGTGCAGCACACAGCGTTATTAAATAGACCCATAGGAGCAAGCACTATGACTCCCAGTAGCCAATGCAGTAGGGTGAAATGCGTAGCTTACGCTGAAAGGAGCAGATTTCATTTCATGTTTAGTAATATAAAGTACAAATAACGAAGCAAAGCGAATTGTATAATTGGGAGCTTTGTTATGATTGTGTGAACAGGATGGATATGAATGAAAGAGTGGTAATGATAAATGAATGTATTTGAAAAATTGTTATGTCAAAAATATGAAGATTTAGTCAGTAGAAATTTAGAAGGAAAAGCGCCAAGATGAAAAGGATTGGTGAACGGGGAAAGGGTGTTTTTAGGCCTTTCCGGAGCATTGTGGTGACGAGACAGCACTGGTACACCGGTGATGCCTGCAGCCTTATTAAGGGTGGTGATAGGATAGCTACACTGCCTTGTGCACGTCAATAGAAAAGAACCACGCTGCAATGAGTGCGAGGAATGGTTCTGTTTGAATAAAGTAGAACACGTTGCATTTTGTATAGTAAAGTACACCCTATGTTAAAAGGTTTACTGCTGGGCACATGTTGCGCACTGTTAGAAGAATTATTTTTGAAATGATAGGGAATCTTTTTGAGTATCCTTGCCGATATTGCAAAATCGATAGATAAATCTGGGTATATGATTAATAGAAGTATGTCCTTTCTCAGGGTGGACTCAAGATGGACCGTGTATACACGCCCAAACGCCACCTGGGAAGTGAAATTAGAGATTCAAAAGGTATTTATAGATGAGATTTACGTAAAGTAATGAAACAAGATAATGACCCTTATTTTTCATTTTAATGAAGCCTTTGAATGGATAAGCTTGTTGTTCAGTATACAACAAGGTTTCATTGGCGTGTCACAAGCAGACAGACACAGTTAGAAAGAAACTTGACAGCCTGCTTAAGGAGAGAATAGCCAAATAGGAATTGATTATCAAAGAAAGGATGGGTTGCATTGTCTATCACTGGCATTGTATGAGATAAGGAATTGGCCAAATATGGACCACCAACCAATCTCGCAAGGAGAGAGTGACAGGGAGGCGGATGAGGACGCCCCTCACACCTGCATCTAGACTTAGAAGTGATGCCCAAGCAGCAATAGAATTGTTAGGAAAGGAGCTACGTGTGTTCCTTATGTGTATAACTTCAAGTATCTTTGTTATTTCAGATGAGCTCCAGAGATAGGGGTTTGGGGCAGCGCAGAACACAGAAGGAGATGCTACAACAACTGGCATTAAAGGACTTTGTCTTCCCAAATTTTTCACCAGACATCATGTCATGAACTTTACAAAACCTCACTAAGTAAAGGAGCGAGCTTTGCTTCAAGTAGCCATCCATTAGGCAGGGACGTGACTTCGCCTGCAGCCAAGGTGCAAGACAAACGCACAGAGCTGGCCATCCGTGAAGACGTAAAGACATCCATTGGAGAATCCCCTTCCCCCACACCCGCAGCGAAAGCAACGACCGGAAGCAAGCATCGGGGAAGAACCTCAGCATGTGCGGAGGAGATGTCTGATGAGGAAGAAGGACGCAGAAACAGTCAAGTAAAGGTAATGAGTTCATTGGACTTTGGCTTGTTTCAAGACACTCTTTTAGTCACTGAAAAATAAGAGAGGTAAGGGAAGTTATAGGATCTTGAGCCGCAGGAGCTTGTTGACATTGGACTGACACATATCTAAGTCTCGATCTCGAAGGCAAGGAGGCCAGATATGGAGTTCCTGTTTGGATAATTAGAAAAGGGAGCAGTATCCTGATTCGTTTTTCACTGACATTCTCTTTGGAGGTGCCTATGGTGGCGCCCAATGAAAACATTGTAGGGAACATTTGGGCAATGTTTTCAGTTCACTCTGTGCGCTCATCTTCCGCTAAAGAAGAGAAGAACTTTGGCGATCAAAAACTTCCTACAGAGTCCTGAGAATGGTCAAAAACGAGAATTAGCTGCAGCAATCACTGGGCAGATTCTGAGTCTGCCAGAGTTAGTGGGGAAATGCAAATGCTCCTGCCACCGGATAAAGCGCTTAGATTGATTCTTCAAATATTCTTCTTGATAATTGAAGATTTGCCATATGCTGTTGGAAGATGGACTGATGTCAGAACGTTCTTGAGAGATCCGAGAAATAATACAGTACTGTTGCAATTTTTGAGAGACATCATAACCAAAGTGAATGTGCATTCTGAGATACCAAGGAGTATTGAAGGAAACCTTTCGAGGGAGAAGAGCCAATAGTCTGCTGATGAAGGAACTTTGTTTCATGCTGAAAAGGATCTTTGTGTTGCCTGATATTAGACAGATTTGAGGTGTTCATTAGGAACTGGTGTACGCCATTGAAGTAATCCAGGCAGCTGAAGCTGACTGAGGAACGTTTTGAGCCGCCGATTCAGCAGATTCCGGGTCGTATCGAATGAAAGTGTTTCTTTCCTTAGTAGAGCAAAATGGGCCACATCGGTAGCAACATTATCATGGAGAACCGAGAGAGATGTCCACGAAATGTGGGAAAAGCTGTTGCTGTCATCATTCATATATGTGTGTAATCTACACCTGTGTTTTATTCCTAGTTGTACTGCTGTCACTTGCGGTGCGAATGGCATATTATGTCGAGACAAATGAGGTAAAAGACTCTGGTGTATCCTCCTATAAGAGACAAAGAGGATGCAAACATAGCAACTACTCGGCAGCAGAAACCTCATGTGATTGTTCCCACTCTAAAGGTACCCACGAGAGCACCTGATTCTGTGATAATTGAACCTAAGTTACCCTTTGTAGAGAGGTCAAGTATGGAGGTTTTTGCAGACCTTATGTGGCCATCACTTGCTGCTGCTAGACAAAAACAGCAGGATAAGGAGAGGATTTTTGCACATTCCCCTACACAGATAGCATCTGCAAACGCACCCAGTCCACTGACAAATGCTCCATTGATTGGTCCACGAAGGAAGAGTTAGACTGAAATGCTTCATGATTTGATAATAGAGGCTCATATGGAAAAAGCAAGACCAAAAAGAAATACTAAGGAGGATGATTATGAGCTCAATAACTATCTGGACAGTACAGCACATTTGGGGAATAACATTTGGTATCAGCATAGGATGGAAGTAGGAAGAAGAACATCAAAGGAGGAATGCTTTGTATGTGCACGCCTGCCCTACAATATGGGGAAGTCCAAGATCTTCATAGCTATTGAAATGGACGTTCAGACAGCTCATTGTCTGTCAGACATAGCGCTTTGTAGAACAAGAGGCCAGTACATGGGCCGAGATGCCTATCTCAAATGGGCAACTGAATGGACAGTTCCAGATGAAGATGACTATGTGCAAGACACAAAGACAAGAAATAAGGCGCAGACGAAGAACCTTGTGATCAGATACGAAAATCCTGGAATGAAAGGAGCAAAATCAGATGAGAAGCAAACAGAAAACTTGAGGTTTCAGGGAAATTTGTAGATGGAAGAACAGAGGGCAGATGCACATTTTGGGATCAGTGCTATCTCCAGATGGATAGGAAGGAGTATGCAGAGTCTGAGTTATCATTGGGTTCTATAGAGAAACTGTTGACCTAGTGTAAAATGGATGTAGAGACTTGCTAAACTACTGCCCTGGGTCGAAGACAGAGTAGGACCCTTGTAGAGAGTGCCGTTGGAGAATGTGAAACAGTGTTTCAGAAACAATGGCACAAGAAAGATTGAAGAGAATCAGAACTGTGGGTGAATCTTTGATGTACCAGGAATGAAAATTGGGAAAGCAGTGATCATGAATCACTATTTGGCATGCAGAGTCAATGCTTACATGAAGCTACCCAAGGATTGGGGAGGAAAGTGTTCACTGGTAAATGTTCATGTTCCAGCATTAGTGATTCCAAAAAGTGATTTGAACATTGACAGTTTCCCGAAAGCAGACACTCACCTGAGGAAGAAGAGATCTGTAGAGCTGATGAGTGGAATGAAGAGAGAGAACTATTCTTCAGCTAAATCAATAGAAGCTTTTGACTCTATTCCTTATGAGCACAGACTGTTCAGCCAGAAGTCATCAGTATTCACGATGATCTTCATCCCGAGAATCCAGGGTGGAGCAAATAACAAATGGCTGCAGATTACCAGATGGGAATTGCTGCAGACGATTAACACGACCACATAGGGATTCAATGCCATCAAGACAGTTTTCTTAGATGACTCTTCAGAATAGATACATCCTGGATATGATTACAGCTATGGATGGAGGTGTTTGTGCAAAAACTGGAGACTCATGTTGCACATTCATACCTTCTCATGATGACGAGAATGGCACCTTGACAGAGGCCATAGACATGCTGACGAAGCTCCATGGCTAGATGATAGAAGAAGTAGAAGATATTGCTGATGACAGCTGGTTTGGAGCACTTTTTTCTTGGATTCCACAATGGATGGCAGATATGTTCAAGTTTCTTGGAGGACTGATCTTGTTAGTGTTGCTAGGATTCTGTGTGATCAAGATAATCATTTCACAATGCAGGAAGACAGCAAAGAAAGCCATAGGGATTAAGATAATGATCGATGTTGAGTCAGGATGGAAGACTAAGGACTTGACAGATGAGGAAATCAGAGACTTTGTGAAGGCCAGTATTCATGCACCTGAGGGAACAAAATTCCTGTATCCAAAGGACCATAGGAAGTATGTGGGAAGATGGCTCTACTGCATTCTAAGTGGACAGTGCATGCTTATGACCTGGAACACGGACGAGCATGTGAAGACAGCTGGATGCCTAAGGGGGACATAAAGATACGGGTCCCTAAAAATAATTTCTTCAGACGAGGATGTTTGGCTATGAAGGAGAAAGGTAGAGTGGTTGATGAATCACCCAGAGGGGGGATTGTAGAGAAGGAGCTAAGTACCCCCACCTCAACCACTTTAACCAGAATGCCTATATGTGGGAAAACAGAGTATGTGACATATGCAGAACAATTTAAACGACAGATGCCAAAAGAAATCCTGGAAGCAAGGTTCCCGTTGAGAAAACCATACCTGAATTCAAGACAGTATGATGGCGGCTTAAAGGAAATCCCAGAAGAAGAAGCAAGATGCCTGAATGACAAAGCAGATTGGAAACGTTACACAGAGTCGAGCTGACATACATAAAAGAGATGTAGAGACAAGAGAATGCATATATTCTATGAGGCATCAGGAAAGTATCAAAGATAATCAACATCTTGAGCTCAAGATGAAGAGGTTTATGCTACAAAAAAAAAAGATATTAAGCCAGTTTACACGTGTACGCAAATTAACGCAAGCAGACAACGTTTTCATGAGGCTAGCTTTATAGTGAATAGATTGCGGCAAGCTCCAATGTATGGATGCATAGGAATGAGTAAAGAATGGATGGTCCCATTACAAACTATAAGCAGAGCTGAGCTAAAGGAAAAAGCTCTTTTTTCAGCATGGCACAGTTAGAAAACAAATGAATTACAAGCAAATTTCAGAAAGGGGAGGTTGAATGAGCCAAGAAGCCAAGATGGTATGCAGCTGAGAAGAACAGAAATTATATATAATCTTGTGAAGGAATGAACCTCCTGTTCAGGAGCTTGGAGAGAACAACGCAGACGTCAGAGTCTCATTGGAAAATAGTCTTTTTAATACACTGAAAGCTCAATTCCGTGGTCTTCAGTCAAGTAGGGAGAAGGAGTTGGACAAGCATGATGATCACACCTAAGCATGAGGGCAGAGCACGCCTCTACTCCCCTGTATCTTCCAGAGCAAAATAACACTCCAAGGACAAGTTCAAAGGCCCTAATCGACAACCGACCACTGAGGTGATTATGGATGATCTTCTAATTGGTGGGAAGCAAATATATAAGACTAACTCACCAGCACCTGGATGCTTGGCCTGCGTGCAGCTAGTGTGGGCTGAAGGATGCTGACAGAGGTTAACAGCCAACCAATGATAGAGGATTGCATGATTAGGGGTCCTATAATTTCGTAGCCAATAGGACGTTGTGTGTTTAGTAACGTTTATAGTGATCTGTTTTGAGGGAAGGGCTTAGTTTCCCCGCCTGATGTTAAGAAACCTATCACCTTTCTCACGCCCATTAGACGAGTATGGATTATATACTTAGATGTTTGTAATACGCAGGTTGTACATCACCTATGATGAGATTTTAGTATAAAAGTGTGCGTTTTTATAAAGTTCTGAGAGACCTTGCTATGATATGTCCGATGATGTTCGTTGTACTCCCTGTTTTAGATAATTGATATTAAAACAGTTATCTTTTTGCCAAAGTCCTGAGTCATTTCGTTCTCATCATGTTTGAGTTTCCTCTGCATCCCCATCGCTCTCAAATGTATTGCTGACCAATCTTAAAGGGCTGGAAGTTCTCCAGTTCAACATTTTTGCTGAGGATGGTCATTAGATGAGAGATGTGACATCCAGGCTGGGAGTGGGAGTTTTCCTTGTGAAGTTTTTCCCACGGCCAGTAAAAGGGTCTGCCTTGGGCTGACATTTATTCATGGAGACAAAGTGGCTCTTCAAATGTCACTGGTGTTTTGTGGGTGAAGTATAATATACATTGCTCTTTGTCAACCCACACATCATGTTTTGTTTTCCAGACATTTTTATGTGAGAAGGGATATTATTTTCACTTCTACTTTTTCAAACCGTTTTTATTTGCACACATGTGCAGGCCGTTTTTGTTTTCAATGTTTAAAAATCTTGTGTTCCATGTGACAGGGCTCTTTGATCCCTCCTTCTTTTGTAAATTAAATGCTGCTTATCCATTGGTAATGACAGGTAGGTCCCTTTCCACGTGGCTCTTTAATTTTACTTGAAAAGTCCAGGCCATTTTTGTTTAAGTGTTTGAAATGCCTGCCAATCATGTGATCTGGACTTCTGTTTGGGGCCTTTAAATGCACCCCACCACCCCCCCTGTTCTTCCATGACTCTTTGTTGGGCAAGAGCAGGGCAGAGTGGGGTTTCATTAGGCGTAATTTCCTTCATCGTAGCACCTGAAGGGACGAAGTTCCTGCATACAAGTAATCACAAGAAGTACATAGGATGATGGGTTTATTGTAATCCGAATGGACAGTGCAGCTACATGACCTGGAGTGTGGATGAATATGTCAAATCAGCAGGATCTCTGAAGGGAGTACTGAAGATCTGGACCCCGAAGAAACATTTCTTCAAGAGAAAATATCAAAATGTGGTGATTGGTGAAAGAGTGGTTGATGAATCAACCAAAGGGGGGAGTGCAGAGGAGCAGCCTAGTGCCCCTAAAGGAAGTCCCGCCCCCTTCATGCGTATATGCTGGAAGCTGGAAATCGTGCCATGTTTGACACCGACGGTTATGACCATTCCGCATTGAGTTTTTGAGAAAAGGTATCCATTAAGAAAACCCTATCAGCGGTATCACCAAAGAGATGACAATCTCATGGAGGAAGTCCCTGAAGGAATATGAAAATGAGAGACAGAGGAGCTGGTGAGGTCACAATAAAGAGGGTGACGCACTGAGAAGACTGGATGAAGAAAAGAGTGTACGGACCCTATAGAATCTGATGGCGAAGTAAAGAATCAAGTAACTTTGCATATGCAAAATAAAGCTTGCACACATGAAGAGCATTGCAGAAAATGTAAGCCGTTTAATAATTGAACAGACGCAGTAACACAAATAGACTAAATGATCATAGAAGCTGGCTATACGTAGTGAATAGGAAGTGAAAATGAGTCACACCTAGCCGATGTGACTAAAGATCTGGGCACACCTTTGGGCACCAAATCAATGCTAAATACATCGTAGTATGTTTTCACACATTTACGATTTAATAAACTAGTACTAAAGACCAATATGATCAAAAAATATGTTCAACAAAGTAAAATTCAACTTATAAATAGCCCACTTTTGGGTGTGTTCACTGTATTTTGACTTTCTCGTGATATAGACAATAAATACAAAGGCAATACATTGCTCTCACAGTTTCATGTCAAAATGATTTACAATTCAAACAGTTATTTCCACAAGTGAGGACGGTAAAGACCGGAGGGGGCTGGTCTGTACTTCTGCTCTCTATATGGTAAAGGAGAGGCACAGAGGACCCCAGCCAAGATATTCTATCGTGGTAGGAATGGACGAGCAATCAAGGCCTAGCTTCTCAAGAGGTGATGCAGGCTGGTTCTTAAGTACAGTGTAGTACCCAAGCCCCCACAAAGGAATGTCCACACACTGCATTGATTAAAACACAGTCTTTATATAATTAATAGTCGAGGTGATGTACACTATCACAATAACTCACTTTGTACTCAGAAATCAACAATGGTAAATATATACAGTTCTAAAGTGGTACCACAAATGTTATCAGATCTCATTAAAGTTCATACGGTCAGAATGTCACACTGATCAAAATAAAGAGGAAACCAGCAGTAAAGAGAGGAAGGAAAGCAAGATGGTTGAACAACTGGCAGAATACTAGTCACTACCGTTAAACACAGTTCTGTGTGGAGATCCCCCCACCTGGGAAACCTGTAGAATAAAGATACAAGCCCAGTTCATATATTGTTCTCAACAGCCTTCCCAATAGTTCTGCAACCCCAAAATACCTGTCGTTGTAGCATTCCTCGTCGAGGAATCGACGGCCCTTCTTGAGTGCCCTCCCTTTCAGGCAGGAGTCACGGGTCGTCAAACGTCCGATGGAGAACAGGTCGAGCTACGACGGTGTAGTGGTAGCTTTGTTCCTAGCGGTGCTCATTGACGGGGAAGCGTAAACGTCCTGCAAGGAAGAGGCGTCCAGGGCACCTCAGTGCCGATAGTTCTGGACCGCAAAGAGTTTCCGTGGTCTTTGGGTAGCAGGAAACCCACCGGTGGATGCTCCTCGGCGCGTCGATGGTCAGGCCTTCTCCAGCAGGATGCAGCGGCGACGATGTGGACGAGAGCCTCCTTGGATTCGAAAGTTCTTAGGCAAATGAGAGCACGGCGGCTCCGGTCGGCGAAGACGGTCGTCGACAGTGGCGGACAACAGTCCGGGCGCTTCTCCTTGGAGTTCCGCAGCAGTCTCCGTCTCGGGTCGGCAGCCTGTCGAAGGTCTGTCTACCAGGGAGCTTTGGCAAAGATCATCTGGTGCACAATGGTCCCTCGTAGCTTGGGAAAGGGCACCTTACCAGGTCCTCTCTGGGTCAGTTCTTGGGGGCACAACAGCTTTCAGATTGTGAAGGAGAGCAACAAAAATTCTTCTCGTCCAGCAGGGCTTGAAGGTCATGCTTCAGTTACTCCAGTTACTCGTCGCAGTGGACTTCAGCTTCTGAACACGATTCCTAGCAGTGAGAGGTCCCCAGATATACTGCTGATCTCCCATTTATTCCGCTGGGTCACACTCAAGCATCCAATCATGACTAAGGGCATTCAGGCAGGCAGGCAGCCAATCAGGCACACAGTGCATTCAGGCCATTCACTTGTCTCCATACACTCACAACAAGTTATGTGTATTGGGACAAGTACCCAGCCATTCAACACTCCACACTGCATTCATAGCGGTTTCGGGCAGGGCTGTCTCAGGCATTGTGTCAACCAACAGATACTAGACACCCACAACATAGAATGCGTATTCGTCACACACTCCATTCACCCAGGTCCCACCCACAGGCGTACCCACAACATACAGTCGTTGAGAAGGCTCCAGCCAGTCTGGTCGGCACTTCCCTACACTACCATATATGGAACTTCCACCCAACAGCCAGTCAGGGGGGAGGGACAGGGTCAGGGCTTCCCAGGACTTCGGGAAGATCAAGGTAACAGGCGATGGAAGGCAAGAGGCCATGGGGGCCATTTTGTCTCCATCAGGAATCTACCGATTCTAATGACAGGGCCTGGGCATCCCAAAATGGAGGACACTCAGGGCACCAGTCATTTCAGCATGGAGCGCCACCAGCCCGTACCCTGCTCTGTGGGCCACACATAGGTGCCCAAAAACATACACTAGGGGCACAGCATTGTACCCCTACCCACCCATGGGTGCCATAAGGGTATCCCATGGGTCTGTTCACTAAACCAAAAGAGAAAGCTTCACAGCCCGGAGTCCCAAATGAACTCCTGCACGGAAAACACGACAGAACACACAATAAAAAGCAGTAAAGGACAAGGATACAGAGGCCCTGTCCCACCGATGCATTTCCAGCATCACAAGGACCAATTCATTAAAAAGTCCATTTGTATGAGATCAGTGCAGATATACAAATTACTGATTCCCCTGGTATATCCTCTTTTCTCTTGTGCGAGACATTTCAGGATTGCTTGCCCTTCTTGAGGTATGGACAAATTCATAAACCTCTGTAAATTTAAAGACATAAGAAATGTGTGTTTTAATCTATGTACAACTAAAGTTTTTTGTTAGGTTTTTTGTTAGTTCCATAAATGAAAACTCTAAACTGTTGACCTGCATTTGAGATGATTTCTTCTGACTGGTGTGTCAATACTAATGTATAAGAAAGGGTGCCTAGTTCAGGAGCCTTGCTCTACCCAGGTAAGTTAAAGTTTATAGATACAGATGAGCAAGGTTGCGCAATCCGAAAAGAAACGCATTAAATCCTGACAGTCACTAAGCACAAAATTGGTAACAATGACTGTTACTTTGATTTAATACAAAACAAGTTAAAAAAAAACACTTAGGTGAAACATAGGATACTCAGTAACATACATATATCATACATGGCAACAGTACATAGATACAAGACCCAAACATGACTATCGGGTCAAAATTTGCAGCAATTATAGTCTCTATGTTCACTTGTGGGGGGTACCATGAGCAGTGTTGGTGTAGTTGCAGTACACAATGTGCAAATACTTTAAATTGTGTAACAGTGAAGAGTTTTAACACAGACAAAAAGGGGTCAACACAACTGTGTTTCGGCCTAGAAGCTATCCTTGAGTAGCTGTTGTTTGATCAGCCTTCATCAGTACAGGAAAAATTGTACACAAAGGAGTCCTACGTTATCTGTCAGAGAAAGAGACAGAATAGGGTGTCAGGAGTGTGTCGGGTTCGGACTATATATAACAATTTACAAAGCACCAAATGCGATCATTGAATATTCCCCAGGAGAGACTAAGTGATCGCTGATCTTACCGTAGTATGTTGCTCAGGGGCAAAAATTCTGAAGGTCTCCATCATCAGAAAAAGGCAGAAATAATTCCCGAACAAATCCAATCTGTGAATGATCATCAAAATGGGTGTACATGAGATACTATGTTAATCTGTACTAGATATCAATCATTGGAGAAAGCTAGAGGGAGTTCCTTACCCGCTGCTGGCCTGTGTACCGGATAAGTCAGCGGTATTAGGCCCAGAACGGTGATTCACCAGGAAGTAGACTGCAAGGTGCAGACCCACCACAACTGTAAAGAGGAATGATAGATAAGTCTAGTGCCCTCTACCTTGGGTACAGTGTTGTCAATTATTGTCAAGGGGGAGAAATCCTTACCCGCTGCCAGCCTGTATGCCGGATGACTCAGAAGAGATTAGGCCCAGTGTGATGGTTCACAGGGCAGTTAGCGGCAGAAAACAATCTGATAAGGACTGTGGAGAGGAAAAGGAGCAATAAATTAATTTCCAGTATCCGTAGTGTTGGAATTATTTACAAATAAAAATATTAATACCAAAAAGACCACTGTGGCATGCTGTAAAACTAAACTGTGGGGGCTGTGCCATGGGAAAAATATACTGCCTGAATGTCCCATAACACAGGCAGCCAAAATGGGCGTGTTAGCTATGAGCCCAGATGTAGCTGCTTACGTATAGATATTTACCAATTGTGTGGTAATGCCAAAATAGTATAATGGGGTTTGGATAGAAAAGGTGCACTCCAAGCAAAGCAGCGTCTATGGCGCCATGACAACGATGGTCTATTCCAGTTAGTAGGAAGGTCACCAGTGTCAACGTGAAGTCAGGGAGTGCCGAGTCCCATGATAACGGGCTCAGTATTGGTACGTGCTGCATGTTGCACTGGCGTCTGCCAAGATTACCTTGCATAGTTGACAAAAGAAGCTACCCGTGGGAGCCATCAAAGCAGCCTCTCGTCTGTGGTCTGGAAAGCAGTGTGTGGTTGCTATGGCAACCTCGAGTATTTATGGCGGAGGCCATTTTGTAATGCCTACATGGCAGTGATGGACTGCGTGACACGGAATTAGACTAAAAAATATGATTATAGGCATTTAGTAGCCTCAACAATGAAGTGGAGGCTTTAGTAAGCTATGGCGACAATTGTCATGTGGAAATAAAAGATTGTTAGTACGGCTGTCATGGCAACGAAAGATAACTCACGCGGTGCATGCAAAATGTCAGAATGTCGTGTTTTTTTATTTTGTATTTAAATTTTATTGATTTTGAGACATAAGGGCAATACATACATATACGTGCATGTTATATTCACATTGTTACACCAGTATAGCATTATATTTGGACCGAAATTGCACTTTCGGGTGTATTGTCTTTCCCTTCCCTTTTGGGTTAAGTTAATATGTTCCCCTCCTTCCTCCTACCCCCCCCAGGACGGTATGTCGGATTCTTCCAGTTCGTCGGCAGGAACTTAGTTTATGGTTAGAATAGGATGAAATATTTGTTTTGGATGGTTTGTTTGTGATCCGGTCTTGTGACAGGCTTGTTTGCCTATAACATGTTTAGTGGCATTTGACTCTCGTTAAGAGATGTTGTTTACGGAGATCCTAGATCTTTTGGGTTGCTTAATCTCTGGTTTGCAATTTACTGGTTGGCGAGTCGCACTGTCGTGATTTTCTCCATTGTGTAGATGTTCGTTGCGATATTGGTCCATTCTTTTTTAGTTGGGAGGTGCAGAGACTTCCATTTGATAACTAGGCCGGCTCTCGCGGCTAACAGCAGTGGGGATGTCAACCCCTTTATCCTGATTAGTTTGTCATCTTCCTCTTCTAAGCCGAATAATGTCAAGAGTGGAGATGGGACACTTTCAATGCCGTCTATCTGTTTAATCCATCCTAGGACTTTGTTCCAGTATATGCAGGCTCTAGGACAGTCCCACCACATGTGCCATTATTTAGCATCCATTCCGCATTGTCTCCAGCATTCCGGGCTATTGGTCTGGTACATTTTCGATAATCTGTGAGGGTCATACTGCCATCTGTGAAGTAATTTTATTTATTGCATGTAGTTTGTATTGTGCAGCGATTGATATTCGGGATGGTGTTTTGCATATTGTGTCCCACTCCTGCTGATCGAATTCTCTGTTAAAGTCCGTTTCCCATTTTTCTTTAAGGTGGAGGCTCGAGACTTGGTCTGTGCTGATCAGGGCGCTGTGCATGCGTGCTATCAAGCCTTTGTTGTTGGTGGTCGTGTCTAGGATTTTTTCAAAGGGCGTGAGTCCTCTTCGTATCTCAGCCTTCCATTCCCTTTTGGATAGGACGCCTTTCAAACGTAAGTATAGGAAGATAGGGTTTGGGTCTATTTGGAGGGCTTCTTCTAATTCTGTGATTGGTATGAATTTGTCATCTCTCCATAGCTGGCCAACTCCTTTGAGTCCTGCATCGAACCACGTTTGGTATCTAGGGTGTTCTGGGATTTCTTCTCTGATCCCTGGGGCCCAGAGGTGGCTCAGGGGGAAGGCCATGTGGTCACGCCCACCATCCCTTTTCCTTCCTTCCATATATTCCATATCGTCCCCAGTATCAGGTGTTTGCATAGTCTTCTCGTGAGCTGTGGTCTGGGGACCCATAACCATTCTGCAAGGGTCGCAGGGGTTAGGTTGTCATTATCCAACTGAACCCATTGCAGGTCCTTCCTGTCTCTAAGATGTGGGATGAGGATTCTTAATTGGGCTGCCAGGTAGTATCGCTCGATGTCAGGGAGGCCGACTCCCCCTTGGTCCTTGGGTAGTATCAGAGTTTCATACAGTATTCTGGGTTTCTTTCCCTCCCATAGGAATCTAGTTATTGGCCGTTTTACTTGTTTGAAGAAGTGTTCTGGGACCGTCACAAGGAGTACCTGAAAGGGGTATAGGAAGCGTGGGAGACTAACCATCTTAATGGCATTCAGGCGTCCCATCCAGGAAATTGTGAGGGGTCGCCATTTTGTGAGGTCTGCGTTGAGGGCAGTGAGAAGTTGGGGGAAGTTGGCCTTGTATACATCTGCTACGTCTCTTGTCAAGTTGACACCTAGGTATCTCAGTGTCGGGCTTCCGACGGTGAGTCCCAGATGTTCAAAGTCTGTTTGTTGGTCTGGTGTTGGTTCGTGTAGCGGGAAGAGGGTGGATTTAGTTCTATTCATTTTGAAGCCTGATAGTGCGCCGTATGCTTCAATGAGGTGGATCGCTTGGGGGATTGACGTCATCGAGTTCTGCACATGTAGCAAAATGTCATCTGTGTACAGGGCCAGTTTATATTCTCGGCCGTTCACATGTAACCCCTCAACGCCATTGTTTGTTCTGATTGTTTGTGCTAGTGGTTCCAGCGATACTGCGAATAATATTGCTGCGAGAGGGCATCCCTGTCTTGTTCCTCTACTTAGGGGGAACCAGCGTGAGTACTGGGAGTTCACTGCAACAGACGCCCATGGCGAGGTGTAGACCGCCTTGATTCACCGTCAGAGAGCAGGATCCAAACCTATTTTCTGCAGCATAGCTTCTAGGAAGTTCCATTCGACTCTATCAAACACCTTCTCCGCGTCGATCGAGAATAGTGCGGGTGTGTTCGGCATTCTCTTGGCTTTGTGTATAAGGTGGAGGGTCTTGCGAGTGGAGTCTGCTCCCTGTCTGCTGAGGATGAATCCCACCTGGTCACTGTGGATTATGGCGGGCATATGCGTCTCCAACCTTGTGGTGAGGACCCTCGTGTAGATTTTGGCATCTGTGTTTAGGAGAGAAATTGGGCGGTAGGATGCGCTCAATTTGGGGTCTTTGCCTTCTTTGGGGATGACTGTGATTAGTGCCTCAGAGAAGGATTCGGGTGCGCTGCCTGATTGGAGGATATTTTTGAAGAGCTTGACCATGAATGGAAGGTGGGTGTCAACAAATGTTTTATAGAACCCCGCCATGTAGCTGTCATTCCCGGGGCTTTTCCTGTTGGGAGCCTTTTAATCGCTTCTTCTATCTCCTCGCCTGTGATGGGGGCGTCAATGGCTTGTGCTATGTCCTGGGGTAGGCGTGGGAGAGATATCTTGCTCATGTATTCTGAGATTGCCTTCTCATGTGGTGTGGAGTCTGAGGTATACAGTTTCTCATAGAAGCTGGCAAAGGCCTCTGGAATGTTGTAGGGGTGATCTCCATGAGTCGGGCTCACTTTCTATGGCTGACACCCATCTTTCTTTGCGTTGACCACAGGGTCTGGCGGCGAGCAGGGCATCGGCCTTGTCCCCTTTCTCATATTGTTTTTGTTTCAGGTATTGAAGTTTGCATACAATTTGGTCAGTCTCCATGTGCCGCAACTCCTCTCTTTTGCTGTTGGCTTCGTCTATTTTTTGGGTTCTATCAGAGCTGGCGGTTTGGGCGCTGGAGTCCAGTTGGGTTATTTCGCTTCTGAGCTTGCTTTCTGTGAGTTTGGCGTTCCCTTTTCTTTGCTGCCATTTCTTTGATGAGTATTCCTCTTCACGTGGCTTTTCCTGCTTCCCATACTGTGTTTACCAAGACTTCACCTGTGTTATTCTGATCGAAGAACTGGTCGATGTTCTTTGTAAGTTGTTCTCTGAATATCGGGTCCCTCCAGAGTATTTTGTTACTATGCCATTTGCAGCTTCTGCGGGGGAGGGCCAGCTGACTGAGAGTGACTGTGGCCATGTCATTGTCTGACCACATTATAGGGGACATTCTGGATATTGACATCGCCTCTGTGAGTTGTGAGGTATATACAATCGATTCTGGTATATGTGGCGTGTGGCGCAGAGTAGAATGTAAAGCCTGTTAGCTGAGAGTTCATGCTGAGAGTTCATGTGGCGCCATACGTCTTTAAGTTTGTAGGTGTCCATCATGTCCATTACATGTGATCGGCCAGACTCTGGTGGAGTGGTTGTCTGTGGGTTACCGGCTTGTCTGTCCAGAGCTGGGTCTATCCACATATTGAGATCGCCTCCTAAAATCACTTCGCCTTCTGCTTCAATCATGATTTTGGGAACTATAAGTTGTAGTAACCTGGACTGTCCGGAGTTGGGGGCATATATCGATGCGAGTGTGATGGTAGTGCCTTGTATCTTGCCTACCAATACGAGTGCTCTGCCGCTTACATCGGACCAGGTTTTCAGGATTTCAAATCAGAGCTCTTTCCTGATTAGGATGCCAATGCCTGCTTGCTTGAGTGGGGCAGAACTCCAGTGTTCGGAGCCTGTTTTGGCACATAGGACCCTCCTTTCCTCCCCCCTACTGTATCTGGTTTCCAGTACGGAGAGTATATCAAGCTTCGCCCTCTTGAATTCTCGGGACACTAGTGACCTTGTGGTAGGGAAGTTGAGTCCCTTGACGTTTAAGGTGCCAATTTTGATTGTGCCTTGCCTGTCATTTGCCGTGTTGTGGCGATCGATCTTTTGTATGTTTTCTTGGTTTGCTCTTTAAATCCCATCCTATGTCGCAGAGTGCCGACGAAGTAGAGGTGTTCTGATAAATGTTCATAACCATCTTGAGCTTTGGTGTTTTCACCTGCCCTCCCCCCTCCCGCCCTCAGAGGTGTCGAATGTGATACCCCTTGCCCTCTGTTTTCTTTTTTGTCTTTCCCCTTATCAACGAGGGCTTGCATCTTTGCTAGATGGTGTCCGGATTGGACTGGATAAACATAGTCAGCCCAACGTCGGACCACCAGTGGAGACCGTTACCTCACGGTCCTGGTCGCTATTATACAGTCAATTTAACATTTTGAGCCCCCTACCCGCCCCCCCTCTTTCCCCCCAACATATTGGAACTTAACAATAACTATTTTAAACAAAAGTATAGTGATTCATGCGGTTTTAAGGTTCTTCATCAGCTGACTGGTCCACCCTTTGCTTCACCTGGGGACTCTTCCATGGGTCTAATCCTGTTTTGGGGATATGCGGTTCGCCTAGGTCTGGACAGTCGCCTGTGCTGTGCTATCTGGTTGTCCGTTTTTGGGATGTGGATCCCTGGGTTGGGTTCTCATTTGCCACTGTCGTGTGTGTTGTTGCCTCGCCTATACTTTCTTGACCCCTTCACTTTCTTCCTCCTTGGGCCCTGGAGTTCCCATCGCATTCCGTTCTGCTCAGATTCCTCTTGTTCTCCTTCCTTTGGACCTGTTCCAAGGATATCCCTGATACAATCTCGGATCTCTTCCTCTGTTCGTAGTTGTATCCTTCTGCTTCCATGCTCGAAGGTGAGGGAAAAAGGATATCTCCAACTGTATTGCGTGCCTTGCTCTTTGAGCCATTTCGTTAAGGGACTGCAGAGGCGTCTCAGGGCTACGGTTAATGAGGACAAGTCCTGAAATATGGTTATCTGGGCTCCTCCCAATGTGAGGGGGCCCCCCGTTCTGGTTTTCTCTAGTATCCTGGTTCTGTCCTGGTATCAGTGGAATCGAGCAAGGACTGATCGTGGGCCACCAGGTTAGCCCCCGGCTCTATGTATTCTTTCGGTCTTGGGCTTGTCGATGTCCTCATCTGCAGTCAGGATTTTGATGATGTCATGTATTGTTTTTTTGAGGTCTTCTTCTGTTTCGCCTTCATGCTCTGGTATTCCGAAGAACCGTAGGTTGTTCCTTCTTTCTCTATTTTCTAAGGCGTCCATTTTCAGGCAAATTTCTTCTTCTCTCTTCTCTATGTTCCATATCCTCAAGTCCATTTGGGTTTCGAGGATGTCTATTGAGGCTTGATTGTTCTCCACGCCTTCTAGTCTCTTCTCAATGTTATCCATTCTCTGTGTGGTTTTGTCCATTTTGTCACCCAAATTGGCTCCCATGCTTTTTATTTCATTCAAAAGGGCAGCACTGTCGCCCTTGGTGGCGGCTGCTCCTGTCTCCGAAACGTCTGTCGACATTGTGTCTTTGTGGTCGGGAATCGAGGGGGGTGGAGCGTAAGCGTACCTGGCTAGTTTGCTCTTAGTGTTCATGAGGCGGTTATTGAGTCAGAGGAGGCACACGCCCCAGGGGGCCTTACCCTCTGTAACGCTGCGTGGTCTGATGACTTTAGAACGATTCCAGGCCATTGGATTGTGATGCAACCTACTGTGTAGGTGGGGGGCTAGTATAGGGTCTCTCTGAGCAGCTTGGCACTGTTGGGTCTGTCCGTGACCAATATTTTTATGGGAGGGCTCCCACTTCGGGCGGGATCATGATGCGCACTTTCTATTAGAGTGGGACACAGGTCTTGGGGCAACACAGACTTCAGCGCGTGATTTCAGTGAGGGGCTCAAGGGGGACCTGGTATCTCCTTACATTGCGTTGGTGAGGGGTGCCTTTGGTGCAGCTCTGGTACAGTTGTGATGCCTTTTTGGGGTCCTGTTAATGGTGTGCACATAGAGGTTATAGTGGAATCTTTCTCCTCTCTTGCATAGCTCACCGCTGTGTATGGGTGGTACTTTTACCTTTTGGATGTTGCCGGGTGATAATGGGGGACTTGGGGGGGTCGCACTGTGTGGTCACTATGCTGTTGAGTGTTTGGGGGGACCTGGCACAGTTTGAGGGGTCTGCACCTTGGTATCTCGTAGTCTTCCTCGGGGTGAAGGCAGGCTGATGATAGGGGCTGAGGCGTTCAGTGCCTGCATTAATTCGAATGCCATAAACAGATTTGGAGCATGTTCACTTGTTTTCGTTTTTTTTAAATTATTTCTTTATTATTCCGGCCGGGGCACCCCGGGCTTCGCTTTTCCCTGGGGCGCTCTTGACGAGCGCTTGTCACCGCTGCCCCAGCACTGAGGCCCCAGATGCCGCGGGCAGCGTTCCTCGCGGCTGCAGTTGTTATTGCTCTCCACTTGGCTGGGGAGCGTTACCCACCCCTAATGTTGGCGGGGTCTCCCTTGTATTTCAGCTGATCACAGGTTGGGGGGCACTCCTGGGGGGGTCCCGCTGGGCGGCCGCCAAATGCTTCTCCGTGCCGCGGTTTTTGGTAGCTGAATGGATAGCCCCTACTGTGGAAGGCTGGGAGGGCTGTTATATAAATAAGGAACAAAGGAAGAGCTCCAACCACAGATAGATTACTAGACACTAACTTTTGGTGTCTTAATGTTTATGTTCAAATTATTTACCAATAGAGGGTTCAAATAGTAAGCCTAGTATATTTATGAATACACAATTGCATCCCCTAATCTGTCAAATATGGCACAAATCCCCTATTCGTGTAGAAATAATTATTTAGTTCAATTTATTCTTAATCAGTATTATTGACTCATACACAATAACAGAATGATTATTCAAAGAAGGAAGAAATCACAAAAAATCAAAGCAAAATCACAAAGAAAAGAAATAATTGTTTAAAAATCATGTTTGGTGGGTTAGTATCATTTGTGTGATATACATTACATTGTATAACATCAAAGTAAACATGTACACGAGCAGACAGTTGCAAAAACCTTTTTTATCACTATATGGAAATGATTGTTTAACACTTGCCCATCATGATTAGAGATGTAAAGGTGCCGAAAGTTCGGACCCTAGATGTTAACTCGGTTGTTTAATGACCTGATTGACCTCTGTGTGCTTTGAGGTTTATTTTGGCATCCTAAACTGTAGTTGATCTAGGCTGACCAACTGAATTGATCCCTTAGTGCAACTTCTTGTTGTTGACTTAGGTAGAGTGAAAGTTAAAAGGAAAAATGGCTCGTCTGGTCTCAGGTAAAGCAAGGCACCCTCTGCCTAGCTATGCTCTGAGGGCCGTGGGGATTGAGCCTAAGTAGCTTTTAAGTTCTATAAACAGAGGACCAAAACCATCGGTCCGTGCCGCGGTGCCTACACCTCCATGGAGAGCACACGTGGGGGGTGCCGGTGAGGGGCAGGCCGCAACGTAACTTTCCAGATGTGCAGTGTGTTGAGAAGCCTGCTCCCGGACGGCGGCGCAGGGCCGTGCACTCTCCACTTTCCCTTTCTGGCCGTCTCCAGCGGGAAACTTCTCTCAGGGGTTTCTTTGCTATTCCTGATCTGATTCCTATCGGGTCTTCTCCTTGATGGTGGGGGGGTCTTCAGATACATGTTTCCTTATTTATTTCCTGTGGTGGGGTCGCAATGTGGGGGCTCAATACACATTAGGGACCCTCGAGGATGGAGCTCACACGGAGGAGAGAGTCATCCATGTGCCCCCTGGTGGCCAGTAGAATGTCGTGTTTTAATGCTACATTGTTCCAGTTTGTGGTGGAACCACTTGGTAAAGAATTGGTAAATAAAATGTATCAGATAAGGCACTCGATGATAAGAACATGGATACAGTAACGAAACGAATATGCTCTCAATGCTTATACAACATGCAAGTGCAGAACCCAGGTTTATGAACGAATGCAGGTCAGTCTCATGTATACATGCATTCTGTATTGCCCCCCCCCTACTGTATTTAGATGGTATGACACGTGTGGATACAGCTTTGACAAAGTGGTCAGTCATTCATGTTTGAATAGCAAACTAATACAATTTTAAAACCTTGATACAAAAGTGAGTGGTACCTGCTCCCACAAGAGCATAATGCATTCTCAGCAATTCCGGGCAGAGAACATAGGTGTAAGTCGGCCTCATAGATAGGTGCAAAACATGTCATGCTACATGTGCATAGACACCATGATAAGTAATTAATGTTTCCAAAGTCAATGGATACAATCGTTAGGATTCTGGAGGAAAATCTGGTGGTTAAGCCATAGATATTAGAAAGACCTTCCAGGTACAGGAAAAAAAGGAAAAAGGCAAAAGGGACCAGACCAAGGGCTAGTGATCCCGGAGTACCTTGCATGTATGCTGAATGGAGAGTCAGTATTAGAAGTAGATCACATGACATGTTTCCATTAAACAGTGACGTTTAGTTCTTCTTTTACCGAGCTCAACCTGTGAACACATTTTTGTTCAAGTTGTGCTAGTTTCCTGTCCATGTCCCCTCCTCTTCGTGCAAGAGACAGTTTTGTAGGATGAACCACTTAAGGTCCATGTTGGTGTGATTCATGTGGTTCTAGTGATCAACAGTCATCTTCAGCAAATTTGTGCTTAGTGACTGTCAGGATTTAGTGTTTTTCTTTTCAAGTTCCGCAAACTTGCTGGTGTGTCAATACTTACACATATTGACAACCCGATCTGCGAATAAGTCACAATTGCTTGCGTGAGTATGGTAATATGGGGTGGACTAGAACTGGGATCAGTCGCTAGGTTTTAGCGCTGTGTCCCAGTTCTAAGCCCTCTCTTTTAACAAGTGCACACTCATTTCCATTTATGCAGTTTTAGAGCTCACCTCTGCGAGAGGAGTGGTTAAGGTTATGCTGGTGGATGACTGGGGTCGACCTTGCTGGGCAATGATGTAGACAGTTGTTCCACACTAATTACTGTGGCCTGGAATCCTTCTTATCAGTTTCCTGTGGAAAAAAACATTTCAGTATTTAATTGCGTGGCCTTAGGATGCCTTGCTCCAAGACATTGTTAGTGAGTAATTCACTCATACCTTATATTCCCGCGGCGTTTGATATTCCTGTTTCCACATTCTTAACTGAGCGGGGTTAAATGTGCCATGGATTTCATGTCATTTACGCAGCTGTTTTTCATTTGAGCATAGTCCTTTTACCATAGTCCTTTTACTTCCATAGTCTGCAATAAATTGTATGTACCAGTGCTCCTGTTAATCTGTTAGGTCCTCGCGTGCCACGCTGTGACATTCATACCTGTTCTTACCTTGCATCGGTTCACAATGCCTTTTGGAAGTTTTCCACGTACCGCGTGTTCGCCTGTTGCAATGTTGTAACCATTGCTGCTGTTCCCTATGTTTTCCACGTACTGTGTGTGCTCCTGTTGCAGAGTTTTGATGGTTGCTATGGTTCCCTTGTTGTATGCCGGCTTGCTAGATGCGAGTCGAAAAGGGACTTTATTTTTTCAATTTTGGAGACCGCAATCTTTGAATATGGATTTCGAGTCAAGAACAGACTTCATTTTTCGAAAACATGAAGAAAGCCATCTTAAAATGGGTTGAGTTCATTGAAAACAGTACATCCAATTATTTTTCGTGTCAGTAGATGTTGGATATTCCTGGTAGAAATAAATGCACATATCAGTGCACTGTGATGTCCACGTGTCTAGTGTGTCCAGCACATGACTGTTTGATATTTGATGCCATGTTTTACATCACTGACTTTGTTTCAGATTGAAGTAGCTCTCCATGTATATGATGTTTGAGAAATCCCAGTCCATGTTCAAGCTGTTAGGGGACATGGCATTGAGACGATCAATCCAGTAATTTTCTCGTTGAAGGAGCAGTCTGTTTAGATTCCCACCTCTCCTTGGTTGACTTGCTCTAGGATAATAAATCTTATTTGAGCAATCGTAAGTCTGTGATTTTTAAAAGTGTTGTTCCACTGGCGATTTTTCTGATGCCATCCTTATGTTTGATTTGTGTTCTCACCACCTGGTTTTTGCTTTCCTGGTCGTCAGACCCACGTAGTTTAAGCCACACAGGCATTTTATCCCATAAATTACATTTTTGGAATCACAAGAATGGTGGAGGTTGATGTTATATCCTTTGTGTGAATGATTAATACTATTCCCTTTGATTAGGTTATTACAGTTGTTGCAGTTGTGGCAAGGTGTGGTTCAGTTTTGTTTCTCTTTTATCTCCTTCTTGGTGGAATAATCGGATTTAATAAGATGCTCTCTTATTGATTTACTTTTGTTGTATGCAAATAGACGTGTGTTTCAGTTTTTCTTGATTATTTTCTTTATTTTTGGACTCTGCTGGGAATATGTTGTTACATATACCAATTGCTCTCCTTGTTCATGGGTTTTGGGTTCCAGTGCCTCACTTCTTCTAATATTTCCTGCTTCTCTGCTCCTGCATTAATATTACTTGGATGGTAATCTCCTTTTTCAAATTTCTTTTTAAATTCTTCATTTTTTTTTTATGTATTCTTCTTGTTCTGAAATGGTGCGCCTATACCATAGAAATTGGCTAAATGGTATACTTTCTATTGTTTTCCTGGGATAGAAACTGTTCGCATGAAGTAGACTGTTTATATATGTACTTTTAGTAAATACCGTAGTTTCTAATTTCCCCGATTTCTTGTAATCTTCTACATCCAGAAATTCTTTTGATTTTTTACTGGTTTTAAATGTAAGTGAATCCTGGGCGCCATTGTTTTTAGATGCTGAAAGAATTCTGACAAGACTTCTTGGGAACCGTTCCAAATTCCAAATAGATTGTCGATGAACTTGACTAGAAATGTCAGATGTTTGGTCCATTTTGTGTCACAATTTATTTTTTCTCCTCCAGATATGCCATATACGTATTTGCATAACTCGGGGCCATAGCGGGCCCCATTGAAGTTACCGATGTCTGAATGAAGTACCTATCTTCAAACATAAAGAAGTTATTCTGTAGTACTATTTTTAGTAGTTTCAGGATAAATACTGCATCTGCTTCACAGTCTTTAGTTGATGATAGTAATAGCCACTCCATAGCTTTTAGACCCCCTTTGTGGGTAATGTTATTGTACAGACTCACCACGTCCATGGTGAATAAAATATCATTTTCTTCATCGATTTCTATATTCTTTAGTTTGTTCAAAAAAACATTGGGTCCTTAATGTATGTTCTGAAGTTGTGAATTTATGGCTGGATTGCTCGATCAATATATTGAGCCAATGGTTCTAGCAGACTGTTTTTGGCTGCAATCATCGGTCTGCCGGGTGGATTCATTAGGTTCTTGTGCACCTTGGGTAGTATGTATATTAATGGAATTGATGGGTGTAAATTCGTTAGGAATTTTTTTGTGCGGTGACTGATCAGTTTATCTGTCTCTGCTTCTTCTAGTACGATCTTGATGATCTGACATACTTTCTCTGGTGGATTCTAAAAAATTTCCAGATTTGTCATCTGATAGTTGTCTTTCAATTTCCATGTTTTATTGTGTGGCGTTCATCAATACTAGGGCACCTCCATTATCTGCAGGTTTTATAATAAGATTGGGGTTCTTCCATAGTCTATCCAATGCCTGTTGTTCTCTCATGGTGAAATTTGATTTGTTTCTTTTTTTAAGTTCAGTTTTTCAAAATCATTGAGCACTGGAAGCCCTTCAATAGTGGACTTTGAATAGGTGGTATGGAAGTACTTTTGAGTTTCATTTCTAGATATTTGTTTTCTTCTCTATGGTTGCCCCATTCACATGTGTTTAAAAATATTTTAAGTCTCATTTTCCGCGTTAGCTGGCAGAAATTGATTTTCTCTTTGAGAAGTGAACTGCTTTGATGTGGAACAGATGGAGTCCCTTTCTGTAGGGTGCTTTCTTCAAATTTAGTGAGTTTATGGTTGGAGATGTTAATTACTAGTTTCTCTTCTGGGTGAAGTTCAACTTCCTTGATGGATTTGTTTTCACGCTTCCCGTTTTGCACGGTCTGCAAAAGAAGAGATGTTTTCAGAAGGCAATTTAGAGAGTCCCGATGTTGATGCTGTTTGGTCATCAACTTCAATCATTGATTCTTGTTCTGTTTCGGGTGTTTCAGATTCAGCACTTGATGCCTCTGAAGATGCACTACCTGTTGTTGGTGTCTTTTTATTGTTGGGGGTTTTTCCACTTTTTGACCAGTCTTTCTGATGGTAATATTCCTTCCACGGGTAAAATATGTCAAGTTTATAGTCCAGAGTGTCACGTCTGAACGTTCTTATTTTCTTTGCTTCAATTTCCTTTTTGTAGTTGTCCAATTTGTTATTTGTGTCTTCTAGTATCAACGTTAACTCTTTTTTTGTGATGGATTTGAGTAATGTCATTTTCAATGTTCCCAACTCAGTTTTCAGGTTAGATGATGATTTTGAAAGCTCATCAATTGTGAGAAGTATTAGATCTAATGAACATTTGTTTAGAATGTACCTCCATCTTTTAAGAAATTCAGGGTTCTCTTTGCATAGAGTGGGCTCTAGTTCTATTCTTAAGCCTCGAGGGATTTGCTGTGCCTTGGAATACTGAGCAAGTGTAGTAGCATGCAGCTTTTGTCTGATTTCTTGTCGTATTAGCCATTCCAATTGGTTTATCAGTCCTTCTGGTTTATCTGCAGAACTCAGGTCGAGATTAGTGTCTTTAATTAAACCCAAGATCTTGGTGGTTTCTTCCGCTGTGAAGCCTAGAGTAAAAGCTCTGTTAGATGTAAGTGCTTCTAATTTTGAAAATGACATCCTATATGTTGAATACTGTGGTGCTCCCTCTAAAGGTGGAGTAGCCTCTAGAACAGATTACAGTAGTAGTATAGAGGGGCACACTAGTTATTTGGAGTTTCTGGTATCTTATGTTTTGGTATTACCAATATAAATTGGATTTAAATGATATTTAGGTGCCACAGATGCTGATCTTGGGCTACAAGATCGATTTCTAAAGGAAGTGAAAATGAGTCACACCTAGCCGATGTGACTAAGGATCTGTGCATATCATTTTCACTTCCTGTAACTATCGATCTTGTAGACCAAGATCAACATCTGTGGCACCTAAATAAAATTTAAATCCAATTTATACAGTGCCTTGGTATAAAGCGCTATATAAATAAATAAATAAATAAATCAATCAATCAATATTGCTAATACCAAAACCTAAGATACCAGAAACTCCAAAAAACTAGTGTGCCCCTCTACACTACTACTATACATAGTGAATAGACTGCAGACGGAGCCACCATTATATAGAAGCTGGACACCTGTGTCACAACTTTACTAAGCTTAAACCCATGAAGAAGAACCAAAGCTGTGTCACAGCAAAGAATTAGCCAAGACTGTGGAAGACTCTGGAAAGGCTGTCTGGCCTGATGTCAGGGGTGAAGCAGCCAAGAATCGGTTATCTATTCTTGGAGATGAAGAACGTGAGAAGCCGAATCATATCTTGTTACGGTGCAAAGAAAGATCACCATGCCTGCCAAGTTTTATTCATCTAAGACAAATAAATGCTGTAAAATGGGCCGAATCGTGGTCTCTTGTCACGTGAGCCAAGGATGGAGAGTATACAGTTTCCAGGCGCGTGCTCACAGTCCCTTATATTCTCAGAGGCGAGGATACTTTGCAGGGCAAAGTTCATAGACAATCTTCATGGCAGAGGGCATGGGTGATTAGAGATGATGGGCTAATTTGGTGGGGAGGTAAAGTCATGTCTACATCTAAGCACCTGGGGTTTCGCTTACGTGCTGCTGGTGAGTCGAATGCTCCAGAAGGCACAAGTGTGCCAGCCAATTGTAGAGGGCCATATAACAAAGGGTCTTATAGTATGAGAGCCAATGATGTACCGTGTATCTAATATGTGTTGAAGATGACTTGCACTAGGGGTGGGCATAAATTGTCCACCTGACTGTAGAGACTCAATCACAACCCAACCCCTTATAGAAAGTATATTTAGATGTTTCCCTTAAGCCAACCACAACCCCCAGTAGGTTTTTCGTATTGCCACGTAGTATGACGTCAATTATGATAAATGTATTTGTAATGCATTGAGCTATGCGGAGAGAAATTACTGTGTGACATCCGTTGATGTCTGTTGTAACTCCCTGTCTTGGACAATTGATATTAAAACAGTAAAATGGACTTTGCCATCTTCCTGAGTTGGTTTGATTATTTGGTGTAAGAGTTATTCTGCATCCCATCCACTGCATGACACGCTACCTGTCTGGGCCATAGGTTCACCTGCACTACCATAAATCTTGTTTCTGGCACGGAAACTGCTCTCCTGAACACCCGTGAAGAATTGCTTCCATCTTTTGACTCATACTCACCGGCTGTTCACATTCTACTCAATCTCTCCTCTGACACGGTCATCCATTCCCTCCTCATAAAGCGGCTCCATGATTCCCTTGGTATCTGGGAGCTGACACTGGACTGGCTGACGCTTTATAGAGGGTAAGAAAAGAAAAGCCCGACAGCTCACTTTTGCAATTAATAGATTCTCAAAACAGGCTGCTGGTTACTCAGTTGAAGGGGTCATCAACCTCTATAAACAGAGCGTTACACCAGGGATCATACCTGCCTATGTCTGAAAATCAAAAACCCTGAGATGTATGCCCACAGCCACGCAAGACTCCACCCATTTGCACACAGCTGCGCCCACACGTCCGCCCACCTGTCAAAAAGGTAAACTCAGTTGTTGCAGCTGTCATTAGAAACATGTTTGCAGTTTGCCCCGTACAGTGGAATGCAATACATGCAATCATAAACCAAAATCCATACGACAGAAATACCCATCAAACTGAAGAACCACCATCAGGTAACGTTAACTTTTGTGCATGTTTCAAATGCCAAGAACCAATACAAAGGTTTTCCCTGGAACTTGCAGTAACGAAATTGGGCATTTCACCTTGTTTGTTATTTTTCATGAGGTTATATAATGCAGTGGTGAGGTGTCCAGCCTGCAGACCTGATGGCTGTGGGGCAACCCCTGAGGTCCGCTTTAATTCATAATTCATGAACCCGGTCAGAATTCCAGATCAGCTGATGGCATGGTTACATCATGTCAGTGTAACGTAACGTATGTTTCCCCTTTTTTGTCTTCGATTGCCTTTCAAAGTAACACGCGCTGATGAGCATTTTCCTTTCCTGGTGCATCATCCTTGTCTATTTCTGTGCCAGTAGATATTTTTCAGTAACAATGACAGAAAAATGAACGCGGTGACATGACATGACTGGATTTCAAGCAGTATTTAACGGCGGTCGCATTTGGGTGACAAAAACAACGCAAACTGGGCTCTCTTACTTCGAGCCACACTGAGGTCGGGACTGGAGTCCGCCAGCGCTGTGAAATCGTGCAAGGGTGAAGAAAAAAAAGTAAGTAAAAGCTAGCCGCCAGCAACGGCCTCATTTAGTGTGCAGGCCAGGAACATCTCACGCCGTTTCCGGGTCCCGCCCACTTTGGCAGCCAATCGTGTGGAGGATCTGAAGGGAAAAGGGGGAGGTATCGCAAAGAGCAACTCGCGATACAAACAGGGGCACAAACCGTAGCAGCCAGATAGCTGCTAAAACACTTTCGTTCAAACTCTTAATAACTTTAAAAAAGACAATTCAAAAAGCTTTTTTTTATATATAAGGTTTCAAAATAAGGTAATTATTAATCAAAACAAATGACCAACAGTAAACTCTTGTCGGTAATATTTCAACAATTTCAAAAGACAAATTTCATATAAAAAAATCTCTGCACAAGTGATCATTCAATAAATTTTTCGAAAACACATCAGGGTTACGAATTCAATTTTTGACAAACTGTTTTATTCAAATAATATACACTGATATCTAGACAGAGAAGTGCTGTTGTTGTTGTGTCTTCTGTCCTATACTACGCGTTTCAGGTTTACTTTAACCCTTCTTCAGGTAATGATATCAGATAATTCTTTCTGTAAAATGAATAGGAGGTAATTATTATAATATCAAGTTGCTACATTTCTTAGAAAAACAAGAAAAAGAAAAAGAAAGAAGACTAGGCGCTGTGATAACCAATCACTTAACTAAACTGTACTTAAGGTCAAAGATCTGGGTCAATATTCGCAAAAAGTTCACTCTGTGGACTTCCTGAACCTAAAAATGACAGAAAATTGCAACTTACTGTCAAGCTAAAGGTAGGTGTTAATAGTGAGTGCAATGGCGATCTGGAATGGGACCAGAGGCGCAACAAAGCGCTGGGTCCCACTCTCAGATCGCTGGGCTGAAAAAAACTTTCATTACTCACCTATCAGGGTAGTCGATGCTAGGTATGGAGATCGTAGGGTACTTCAACTGTTCCAAAGCCGCATCTTGAGAAAAAGTACAAGCGGCTGAAATAAATAGACAAAGGTATTGTTGTTTTAAATCTATGCTAGAAGTACATGACCTGGATAAACTCTTTAACTTTGGCTATGAGGCGTTACCTGGAGCTGAGTATGGTGTGACTTCCTTGGTTGAATGAGGTGTTACCGTTCCACGTCGTTAATTTCCAATTCCCATAGAGAACAAGACGGATAAGGTCACAAGACAACCTTTAAATGTACGTGCGTGGAGCTTTGTGTCGGTGACTGATGCCATATACAACGCGGCGGTACAACCGCTGTAGAACTCTGTTAGAAAGGGGGATACAATCGCACCCCCGTGTTAGTCTACATGAACTAGAATCGCACCCTATCTCACAGGTTTGTATTAGTCACTGGAGCGAGAGAGTTACCTGCTTCAATGGCTACGAGCCTCGCACCGCATTTGCCTAACGGGAGTACAGCGAACTTCCTGTTTCTCCTACAGTTTCAGCGTAGCTAGTAGCGACGTGTATGGGTAAATAGACTAGAATGTAAGGGCGGTTCAAAACGGCGGCCATGTTGGAAGAAAAAGTAAATAACACCTATCCATGCGGTTATGTGAATGTGAGCTAACCTAGCCGGTATTATAG